>NW_010972753.1:6662814-6701745 GCF_000737465.1 Haliaeetus leucocephalus
GGAAGAACAATCCTCTGACAGCAGCAGAAGACTTTGTCAGCCTGACATCCTTCCACTGCAGGAAGTTCTGATGAGAAACAAGTTAGGTGGGCTCATTTTCTATCTCAAGGAGAATTAGCATCCCTTCAGTTAATGGACTAAACCAAATTTGCCCACATCTTTGCTTCAGTACTGTTTCACAGGTCCTGCAGAACAGCTCTCCTGTGTGCTGTGGACCAGGACAACCCATTTGGTATGTATTATCTCCTTTAAATGATCATGGCGCTGACAAATGTAACATTAACTACAATTTTCTAGCAGATTTCTCATATGCCTGAAGATTTGAGACCGTAATCCTCAAAGTTCCCTGTAAACTACAGGAACCAGGCAGCGGAGCAGGGACCGTGGGGCACTTCAGCTTCACACATGGGAGCCATGCAGCTACTCCTATTTTCCCATCCACAGGACATGGATATTTCCTATTTTTCAGTACTGTGATTTATTTTTTTTTTTTTTTTAATCCCTAGACTGTCCAGGGCACTGTAATTTATTTGGGCTACCCTATAGGCCCTAGTTAGAAGGGCATATAATAGTAATTTAGAAGGCACTTCAGCAAGTACCTTTTCTCACTCAGCCAGAGCTGAAAGCAGATTTAGGGGAAGGCATGACCCTTACAGAGTCGGTTCCCAGGCAAAGGCAGAAATCGGAGAATGCCGTGGCATCAGCCCTCCAAACCTCACACCTGTGGTGGCCTGGAGCCATGCGTGAGACGTGAGCACTTCCCAAATAGGAGGGAACGAGGGAGGAAGAAGTAACACTCTACATTGTGTGGGTGATTGATGCACAACTCCCACATTAGTTGAATTAGTAAAACTGTGGCCTAATTAAACCTTCTCTCTTGCATCTTGTCAAACTTCCAGCATATCTGGGACACTGAATGGCACCAGTGAGCAGGGTGGCAGCTGCCAAGGATCACTGTGCTTGCCAGGCTTCATTTTTAACATTATTTTGCATAATATCAGTGTGCAATCAATTTTGTATTGTCTCAGTACAACAGCTGAAATTTTGATGATATCAACAGAGTACATAACATAGCTCCAAGTTTTGTTAAAACAATTATAATAGGTGGATTCTTAAACCAGGTATTGCATATGGAAACAGTGTTGTGGGAATACATGTTCCCTAAGCAGTTAATATTTCTTTTTTCCACTATTCAAAATTCAGGGCACATTCTACTAAGCTTATAACACGGTATTACATTACTTGATTCACACTGATTTACATTACCAACCCTTTTTATGCAAAAAATGCAGAACTTAACGACCTCATTATCACCAAAAAATAATTATCTTGCAAATTACCCAGGAAACCATGACTCCAGTCGATACAAACAGAAAGGCAGTTCTGGTAAAAGTGACAGACACCTGCATCGACTCCCAGTTCAACAGGAGCAGTGTGTAATATGTGGATGCTGCTGCATGCAGCATCCCTCTAGGTCATTTTGGAGCTACTAGATCTGGCCAAAAGCACAGAAAGTTGTACAAAAAGGCAAGTAAAAAGGTATCACAGAAAGCAAACAAAGAGACTGCATAAAGACAAGTTCACTGTCTTATGGTACCCAAGCTCCTGCATGCAGTTCAAAAAAGTCAGCAACGGCAGTGGCACCTGGGAAGTTTTTAAGTGCCCTCCTCTCATCCAGGTGCTCAGCAATTCCACCCTCTCCTGAACCCTCTCCTTTCGAAAAGAGTAAGTACTCAGATTTGGTCCATAATCAAATCAAACCTGTCCAAGGCCATCATTATCATTGAGCTTGTATGCTTGGGGTGGACACGACAGAGGACTCACCATTAATTTGCCTTTTTATTCTAATTCATGCCTTTTGCATGGCTTTATATTTTTTAGTTTTAAACACTATGCAAAACTTTTTTTTTTTTTTCCTCTGTGTAATTACTGCAACACATTTTAGGTCAAATTAGGAAAAACTGTGGAAGAGAAAGATAATGTCTCAACACCACAGTGCACACTGGTTTCTCGTCAATGAGTATTAACCACCCTTTCCCAGAAGGGTGCACTCATCTTCCCTCACCAGGGACAACAAAAGCCCAGCAAAGATGCTTCCCTGGTGCAGGCATAAAGCTTCTTCATAACAATTTCAGGCTTATCCCTGTCTGACATTAATATATGCACAGTTGGAGTAACTACAGTTGCTGCCATCAATGTATTCCTGAAGCAGTCTCCATGTCTGTCAATACTTTTCAATTCAACAGACTTGAGTAAGAGCATCATTCTTCTGCTTCTCTGGCTGGCAAAATAGGGCCACGTTATCAGTCAGAAAACGCCTTTTGAAAAACACCAAGAAACAGTCATATCAGCACTTCTGTTAGGAACAGAAGTCAGCTCTTGACTTCCAAGAACAGTTTTGGCCACGAGCCTAAATCAGCATCCACTCCAGACAGAAAATGTGGCAAAAAAAAAAATTGGCAAAAAAAAAAAGCATTCCACAGATAAAAAAAAAAAAAAAAAAAGCCACAAAGCAAGTCTCTTCCCCAGCTCAAGCAGAAAAAGGAACTAAGAAATGTTCTAAGGCCTAAAGCATGCATAGAGGTTTACAGATCAACCCTTGAGCCATATTGAATAATACCAAAGCTGCAGGTGCTCTTTACATCTGCACAGATTTGTTGCATAATCTTTTCCAAAGATGGGTGTTCAAAGAGATCTACATGTGCCTATATACCAGAGTGAGAAAATCACTTCATGAGTCCAGTATGGCTAAGACACAACCCAAGTTAAACCAAATGCAGAAAAAGACTTCTGAAAAAGAACAGTCTTTAATGAACTAGCTTCATTTTGTTCAGTTTATCGCTTCATGGAAAATACTGTTCAACTGAGCGTATTCATTATGTGGATACATCAAAAGTTCTCTTAATTGTTAAGCACGCTGTGGACTGACAGCGAGTCATTCGCTCTGAGTGTTGGAATACTTGATCTTTAAGAAGTCTGTGATGTGAATGGGGAGATATGACAAGATGTAGTTTCTTTTTGCCCTATGGGATAAGTATAACACAGTCACTAGGAGAACTTTACAAAAAGCCCTAAGGCTCCGCATCTCACTGTGAAAGGACTTGCAATTTATGGTGAAGCAATAGAAAAAAAAAATCATGAAAACATTAAGTTTTTTTTTTTTTTTTTCTTTTTTTTTTTTTTTTTTCTTTTCTGAGCCACTTGTGCTTTGCCCGAGGCATCATTCCAAGAAAAGTTAGGCTGCTGTAAGATTTATTGGCTGGGACTAGAGTTTGAATGCAATTTTCTCTCGTCACATTCACACAAAGATATTGCATCTTTCTGTGCTATCCTAGCTAAGAAAGGCATATTTAATTGCTTCTGTGCCAGGTTCTGGGTGGGGGTTTTGGGAACTCGCTTCTATCACTATGTCACGTAACACCACGGCACTGTGTACAGTTCCACTCCCAGTGTGCATGCTTAAGTGTGGAAACTTAAAATTTGTTTACCGGGAGCACTGATGTGAGCAAAATTTGATTGCTTGAATGTTCTCAGAAAGCAAAACACAGAAGTTGGACAGTGCCTACTGTAACTTTGGTTTTAAAATCAAGAAAACAAGCCTAAGAACTAGGGAAATTTCTAACCCCGGTAAAAAAATCCAGTTCTAAATGATATTTAAACTAAATTCAGTAAATAATATCAATCATGCCCTAGAATGCACTGACAGATGACAGATTATCAAACTGGAGCTGGATAGGGCCTGTAGCGATAGGACAAGGGGTAACGGTTTTAAACTAAAAGCAGGTAGATTCAGACTAGATATAAGGAAGAAATTTTTTGCGAAGGGGGTGGTGAAACACTGGCCCAGGTTGCCCAGAGAGGTGGGAGATGCCCCATCCCTGGAAATGTCGGGTTGGACGGGGCTCTGAGCAACCTGATCTGGTTGAAGATGCCCCTGCCCATGGCAGGGAGGTTGGACTAGATGACCTTTAAAAGTCCCTTCCAGCCCAAACCATTCTACGATTCTAGGATCATACCAACTTAATTATATACACATATTTCTGATTGAATGATCATACCAACTTAAAATAATTATATATACATATATCTATTTATGTACATACAAACATAAAATGTCAAAATTTATAATATGGACCTATTTCTTTCTTACCCTTCAGAGCCTTCAGCTTCAGTACTGAGCTAGAACCATCCCAGGTTCATAGGAAACACTGGACAGCCAGACTAAGATCTTAATTAAGTGCAGTCCCTGGCAGCCCAGGACACAGAGTGCCACACTTCCAGCTGATCTGCTCTTAGCTGACAACCCTCAGGAAAAAAAGCACAAACTCTGATTGCTCTACCAAAAGCTCTGGCAGCATCCTTCTGCCACCTTGACTATTAAAATACAATTATTAGAGTGAACAGCTAAGAACTATTATCAGGTTATCAGCCAGTGCCCAGGCTATTGGATACCTGCAACATATCACCTGAAAGAGGACTGGAGACTTTCTTGAGTATAGAAGAGAAAGGGGAAAAAAAAAAAAAAAAAAACAATTTCAAGCCACAAAAGCTTTACCTAATAAGATTATTAAAATGTGCCTCTTCCTTCAAGCACTGTTCCAAGTTTCCCTGGATGTTATAGATACTAGAAAATTAAAATTCTGCCTAGTAACCAAAACCAATCAATATTTGTAACACTTGCTGTTGATCAGTACCTGAGTCTCTCCCTACATTTAGTGCCATCCACCTGGAAAGAGCGTAAGCTAACAACTGGCCAGGCAGAACCAATGACGTTTATAGGTTTCTTCCTCTATTTATCACGTCTGACTGACAGGAATTAAAATATTTTTAAAAAACCCACCACTATATCTAGAATAAACAGCTGACTACCAGGAAATACAGAATAGGAAACAACTTATGAATATTATGCCTAATCCTTCATTCTTCCTCATATCTCACTGTCATCCCTAACAAACGAAATCAAAGCAACATCTACAAATTCTGACGGAATTTCCCAGCAAGATGTTATTAAATGTATTTTTTCATACAAAGTGGTATTATGTCAATAACTGTCCTCTGAAATGAGCATGTGGGAGATTTTTTCCTTGATTGCTAATGAGATGACTATCTCCATGTATTCTGATGTGAAAATACAGGTGAGTTATTACCGCTGCTGTTCATACCTTGAAAACAGCCGGCCTCTGGCTGTTGCGCTGCACATCAGGAGAAAAGGAGTCCTTTGCGTGGGACAGCTTTGAATGCGTTTCTTCAGAAACCACAGCTGAACATTTGTCAGTTTTAGCCTCAAAACTGCATCTTTCCTCCTCTCATGCCAGAAGAGCACATTTTCAGTGAGAACACTGCACTGTACTCAGAGCTACCTCCTGAGCACTGCTAACGCATCACTTGCCACCCAGTTCAAGGCTGCTTTCTTTTTCCCGGTGACACCTTCATGCTCTCAGCGTTCTGACTAGTCCCTGCCGAAGCGAGGCTGAAATGAAGTGTGGATTTTCCTTCAGAGGTTTTCTGAACAATAACTTCGCATATGAACAAGAGTTTGGGTTTGGAACTGAAATCAGGAAAAGAAAAATGCTCTAAAGTAGAGCGCTACACAACTTGCACTCCTATTTTAAGCAGAGGAACGCAATATGGTTCTGTGCAAATCTGCAGGAGAACAACATGAAATAACAACAATTTTATTATATTTTAATATTCATAACGCAATGAGAGAATGAGTAATACATTTTCATTTCCACAACCCTGAGTGGCCGATGCCATGTTGTGCTGTTTCTGATCTGGCTGGCTGAAAAACAATAATATCTCTAATCACAGTCACAGCAGTGCAGGCAGGAAAAAAAAAAAATAGGGGGGAGGCAGGGCAGTGGGCCTGGGCTAGTCCCTTCTTGTAGCTTTCTCCTGGTTGGCACAACCATGGGCCAAATATTTACAGCCCTGCCATAGGAAAACACGGCATTCCAGGATCTCCTTCAGCAGTCGTGGAGCACTCTTTATATAAATGCACACAGTCACCTTCAAATCCGGGGTGAAGGCAAGGACCATTGATCAAATCATGCCCAAAACATTGCTACAGGGAAAGCTCAGAACTAGGCTGGGATTAAGCACTGAAGATCTACTCAAAAAACCCAAACCAAAACAAAAAAACCCAAACACACAGAAGGTCATGGCTCAGAAGAAAATTAGGTATTTTGCTGTTAGTAGATTACTCAACAGAAGAAATGACAGCCAATTTTCTGAAACGAGCCAGAAGGCAACTTCTTTTGAGAATATCCCGAAGGAATTAGGATTCACCTGTTTTGATAAAGAAATTATTCCCAGAAAATGCCACAGGATCAACTTCTACTTCCTAGTTGTGGCTCTGGGAGGACAAAAAAAGACCGACCATGCACTTTTAACAGAAAACATCAAAGCCATCTTCACGTCACTGAACCATTAATCACATAATAATGAATGTTTATTAGCCTGTCATTCCAGAGACTAAAGTTTATTCCCATTTAAAACAAAATACCTCTCCCACAAACTGTATCATAAATGCACCAAAACCTGATGGGCTCTGAAACTAGAGTGCCAATTTACTGAAACATGAAATACACAACTCATTTGCCATGGGGAAAATCTAACTGAGATTAGGGAGATGAAGATCTTGGCAAGAAGTATTTCATTCAGAGAAAAACAAGAACAAGGAGACAAATCAAGATTGATTAAGGGAAGTTAGTCCTAGGATTTATACAGTCACTATTTTGATATCTCTAGGTGCTTTGGTGACCAGACACGCTCACACCTTTATAAGAAGAAATATTGCATTTTACCAGAACTAACCAGAATATTTTTTTTTTAATATGTATTTCCTGCCAAAAGTAATACATTTAAAAGTACTAACAGGTTTAAAAAAAACCTAAAAACAAACAACCAACCAAAAAAAATCCCCAACCACATACTCAAACAAAAAGCAGATGACATAGAAGCATTAATCCACTTCATTGATTTATCTTGATAGCTAAAACCATGTCTCAGGCTCTTCATCATGCTTTAACTTGGTAATTTTTCATGTTTCAGTGCGAATTTATTGATCTTCAAAATGAAAGAAAGGTGCTGTGTAGTTTAAAAACTCAGGTGTTAATAACAAAGCACAAGCAATATTTTTTAAACTACCAGTCTGACCTTTTTTCTTTTTTTTTTCCAGCAACACATATACAGGCAAAAAAACCCCAACCTTACAAAAGATGGGCAAGTAAAGAAAAAGAAAGGTTTGACAACTTTGGATCTAGTTTTGGCCCAGCCAGTTTTGGGGAATATGAGCTCCTAAAGTTGTCTGGGGTCAGAAAAGCAGAGACAATCCCTCCTGCCCCTTGCCCCCGCAATGTGTTTACAATTGAAAAATCCTGAATCTGACATCCATAAATCCATTTCTAAACTAATGGCAGGATATCTAGTTTTAGCCAGATGACAGTTATTATAACAACACACTGACAAGAGTCATGCTTTCTATGAAATGCTAACCTCCTTATTAACATAAGCCTGAATAATTAAAATACAAAGTACAGAAATATGTCTTTTTTTTACCCATAAACAAAGACAATGCAACTAGTGAAAACTAAAAAAAAAAAAAAAAAAAAGAGAGTTTTATGCAGATGTTTAAATAATAAAACTTTGTATAATTGATTTTTGAGTGTACAAAATAAAATATGGACTATTAAAGTGGTGGAAGTTTTTTGAACATTTTCTTCTAGAATACTGGAAATATTTTCCTCTACAACAGTAATTGTTTTTTTCAAAAAATGTCATTATTTTGGCTTTCAGATTTACGATGGAGGTTCATATAATTTATGCTTGAGTTTTTCATTCTCCTGAATATCCTATGATATTTGTGAAATTCAGTGATTACAGCTTACAGGAGAGAAATCTTAAGCTAAGTATCTAGCATCTATATCAGTACCTTCTTTGCTACATTACTCTTAAACTCAGCTGAAAATTATGCAGTCTTCCTCTCATCCTGTTGGAGAAAGCCCAGATTTGGACCACTTTCAAAATTTAACAAACATAATGTAGACTAGGAAGGAAACATACAATGCTTTATTATTTTTAGAATCATATTCCAGTGTTCATACCATACTTTGCAGTCAAGATTTATTATTTTAATTTCTCTTAAATGAGGAATCAAAATTTAAATATAAAATTTACTCAACACTACTACTAACAATTTGACTTAGCAACCGAAAACAGATTTTACCCCAGGAGTCTTAAGTGTTTCTTCAAATTACATTCAAATGCTTTTTATATCTGTTCCCTAACAGATACAGCAATCGCAAAGCTATAATCCTGCTGCAAACATAACCATGACACCAGAAGGCAAACTGATTACATCTTATGAGATCCACACTTCCATCTAAATGTGTTTCAGTAGCAAAACTCACTTAGGCAAGTTCTGAGCCTATTTCCCCTGTAATTTCTCAGCAGGAATCAACATAAGCAATACTTTGATGATCATATTTCTGCAGGATTACCTGCTATAGGGAGTACCTTTCTTTGCCTGTAGACAAAATAAAATAAATAAACACGTTCTCAGAAAGGCAATTCCAAAGGACTGAAATATGTCCTGCACCTTTGTGGGAATCTATGCATTCCTAGCTTTTTCATGCATATGAATTAGGTTGTTGCATTTTTTAAACAAACAAAAAGGTAGAAGAGCTTCCCACAGTTTCAGCAACAGTTATCCCTTTGGGGTTTTTTCATGCATTTTTCTTTTACTACCATCCTTTCATGACCAATTCTGCAGTTATTTTTGTTGCCAAAAATAATTTTAAAAGCTCTCCTCATCCCCGAGAAGAAATCCCATCTAGTGGATGGCATACAGAGCCTCCAGCACGGGAATTCCTTACGCCAAGTACCGTTCCATCAACGAATTCCTCTAAATCTGAAAAAGTCACTCTCTACCTCATCTCAGTCTGGCCGGCTCCTTACAGTTCCCATTTACTCAAATGGTGATTGCATCCTCTCAACTCCACCTTCAAACCAGGATTTCACTTTTCTCCCACAGCCTCCCCTGAAGTAATAGCTGAGATTGGATTAGTCCTTTAAGATCAGCTGCACTGAAGTAGTGATGCACTTCTCCAAAACGAAGCAGAAGTAGAGCTAATATGGCCTGCCCTGTTTATGTCACGTTGTCACCATTTGGATTTCTACAATACCATTAAAATAAACATACCTCACGGGTCAAGGCACACGGTAAAAGTCACAACCACTCCACTCAACCAACTCCTTCCCGCTACCCTCTGGCAGAGAAAGGAGGAGGAGAGCCCGCAGAGAGTACAGCCACCCCAACAGCTCCCATTCTGGCACAATACTGAGAATTTGGGACTTTCCAAAAAATCAGACATCATGGAGTTAGAATTCAGTTCTCAGGGTGACATTCACCTTTCTTGAATCATTTAAAAGTAAATCTTAGAAATGTCACAATTTTTTCCCTTTAGATGCACCCATATAAACCCAGAACAAACCTTTGATTAAATTACTAGGAAAATTTGTTCTGTCATGGCAGGATGTCTCCAACACTAAACTTGATTTTCCATCTCATCGATTGTATTTAAACAGGCATTTAACAAGTTGAGAAAATTCTCAAAGAATACAAATCTCTTTTTTCTTCCTAGGTATGTGCAGCTACACATGACTACTACCAACAATACACATTCATTTCATTGGCATTATTTTGGTTACAACTATTTGTAACCGCAGCTAGATTCTTGTCCACAGACTGGTTTTGAACACGAACATGATTTGAGGGACCTTATGCACGTCCTAATTAGCTAAGTTTTACAAAGTGTGAAAATAAACGTCAAGCGAACTTCAATATAAATGCAAGTTCTCAGTACTAATATCTCAGAAAATCTTGAAAGCAAGATCTCACCAACACTCAAAAAGTATCTGTCTTTTCACCTCAGATAATTATGTACTGTATTTAGCTGCAATTTTTGAAACTTCAGATTCACAAGAGAGACAAATAGCATATTCAATAATTTTAAATAAAAAGTCCTATCTAGGAACAAAATACTAATATAAATTTCTATAACAATTTATGTTTTTCCTTTTCTTTGTACAATTTAATGCAAATATTTCTGATGCTTTGGTTTATAACTAGTCAAAACATTATTTAATATGATGCAATTCCAAAGTGTAACTGCACAACCTTAAAAAGGTATTTAGAATAGTCTCTGCCATTGAGAGACAAGTTAAAAAAGTAATAAAAAGCCTAAGTTGTTATTGAAATTAATTTCAAACACGATGTTGCTCTTGAGTTACATGCTACTGTATGGATTTGCTAAGAAAGGTGTAACCATTACCAAGGCCACTGCTAAACACACTGAGAAATAACCATACGCATGGTTTTGTTCCGTTACTCAAAACATTTCCGAGTGACTCAGAAGTGACACAAGGATTAGGGAGACTCTGGCATTCGGAAAAACAAAACAAAAAAAGCCAAAGCCAACAAACAAAGAAAAAACCAAAGCAAAACAAAACAGTCTCGATCAAAACAAACAGGATACTTGTGCTATGTTGTCTAGGAAGTAAATGGATGAATGAGTGATAAAATATAGTGAGAAAACATTGTATTCTTTTCAGATGCAGCAGTTAAATATGGACAAGGAATACTGGCCAAAACTGAGGCCAGTTCCATTACTAAAAAATCTTCTAAAAGCACAAAGATTAAATATTTCCCCAGTATAATAAGGCCCTCAGTAGTATCTACTTTGATTGGAAGTACAATGAAATTTGAGACACAAATCATCTGTTATTTTGTATTTCTCCCGTGGCTATCACAGCATGGCTCCATTTTTGATTGACCTCTGGGCACTCTCCTAATAAAAATGACTGCTTGTAATGAAACAATTAAAAAAAATAGCCCTACTTCTAAATATACCATCACAAAGTTGTCAGGAGCCTAGGTCTGTACCTGAGTTTTGATGCTCGAACATCTAAAGTAAATCCAGTAAGAGAACAAATGCCTGTAGCATAATTGAAACATCTAGCCAGAATTTTCTAGTTCTACTTGTAGCAACTGTAAATACATTTGCTGTATTTTTCAGAAATGTTCAGGGATACAGAAAAACAGCTTTCTAAAATTGGCTTTTGACTTTGAAAAGCCCACAGATTTCATCTGTCAGAGAAATATTAAAACTGAACAAAAACAACCTTACAGGTTAAGATGCAAAGGTATAGTCAGAAGAATTTTCAAAATAAGCAAGTTGAAAACACTTAAGAACACACTGGGTATTGTAAAGTATGTCTCAAATATCCATTTCAAACCATTTTCAATTCAAATGAAGTTTACAAAAATCCAAGTTTATTTCCTTCCTCTCACCAGGCTGATCTGAAGCAGCTTTTCTCCTGTTCTCTCCATGCTCTGATCTGGATGTTTAATGCTGTATTTTATGTCTCCCTTTTTAATCTCCCTTCCAGATAATGCCTTGGACATACACTATCTGTCTCAAAGTTTTTCCCTCCGTTTGGTTATGTTTCAGCTTTTCAAAACCACACAGCTATTTGACTGACTCTTAAGGAATAGCTATAAAACAATGGAGCCAATTTTTCTGGTCAGTTGGCTGGTTACCACAGCAGCAAAGGTGGACTAAGCCAAACTTTCCTGAAGCCAGGACAGTGTGCTCTGGAAGAACTCGCATTTCCAGGGCATTAGGAAACCTAGTTTTGGGTTTCTGAAAGAGTTTCATGTTGGGCATCTCACTAACAAGTCAGGGGTACTGACTCAGGCAGGTTCCCTGATTTCTGTCAATGAAGAGGGAACGAGTGGTACAGACCAGAGATGGGCAAGAGATTTAAATCTGTTGACTGTCAGGTCAGAGGTAGATCAGAGTGACGCAGCCGAATGCTTGTTAGTTTTGTAAGGTTCATCTCTGGCCAGTCACTGAAATAATTTCAGAAAATCACAAGCTTACTTCAGCAGTAAGCAGCGGACAACATCCCTTACTACCACTGCTTTACAAACACCTTTTATGTATTTTATCTACCTGACACATTATTTTCCCCTAATTAGAATTAATACTTTAAGCAAACAAAGGGCAGGGGCATGTTGTTCTTTAAGCAACTACCCACAGCTGCAAGGCTCTTCCCTGCTTCCCAGGGCAGCTTCATTTCCCTAAGAGCCTTTGATTAAGGGGAACTGTCTAGTGCCTTCTGGAAATCCTAGCAAGCTGCATCAAATAGATCAAATCAGGTTTGCCAAGCATGAATTCCCTTTAAAAAGACTCTTCCCTGGTGTACTGTATTTAGTCCTGTGTTCCCCCAGTCACTGTTTGCTACCGTTTCTTCTCATTTTTCCCATACAGTCTTCAGCTTTACCTGGCGGCGGTTCCCAGCTCTCCCCCGGAGTCCTGGCATCAGCGAGAGGTACCGAAGTTTTACATGAAAGCTTCACATCACAACTGGCAATTTATCTGAGCTGCTTCATCTCTGAGTTACTTAAAAACTCCTCAGTGATTAGTATCTGATCTTGGGTATTTATTAACACCGACTTTGCCTATTTATCTGTAACTCCTTCTGTCAAGCCCTTCAATCAGATCCTCTAATAACATTTTCATAGAGGTGGGTGTTACTAACAAATACAAATAAATTCACAGCTCAATTAATTTATTAGCTTCTCCAACCCTAATTGTCTCTACTGGCATTTCCACAAAGATTTAAAAAAAGGCAACTGAGATTTCCTACACCTCTCCTCTGAGACCAATATTTATTTGAGCACAACCCAATTCCTAATCCAAGAAGTTTCTAATTCTCCCTAATAAGTACATGCTTACACAAAACCAAAACCTTATGGAAAACCATCACATACAAGAATAAAATCCCTAAAAAAGGACTGGCCATAAACAAATTCTGTGAGCTGTATTGCCATCCATTGGAAGGCAACACTAAACCAGAAGCAAGAGAAATTATTTGCTATGCACTTAGCAATATTTTGAAAATCCACGCAACTCATTCGTACCCTACAGTGCCGTTTTGTCTTCCATAATTTGTCTGGTTCATGTATACTTATTGTCCTACTTGGCCTGGGAATAGCTTAAAGCACAGAACACCTTGCAAAAACGCAATGCAGGTATTGGGTGAGCAAAGTTTTCAGAAACAGCTAACGATTTTGGATGTTCAAGTTTAGAGGCCTCAAAAAGGACTACTTTTCAGATGGCAGGCACTTAACTTCTTAAAGCCTTTTTAAGACATCTTAAACTGACTTCTCAGATACTCAGACTTACCATTTACTTTTCAAAATGTCAGTCGCAGTACTGCAGATAGCTTAATGCCAAAAAAGAGAGCCTTTTTGCTTTCTGAAGCGGCTCAGATTAAAGTTATGTAATAGAGCAGATAACCATGAGCACTTTGGGAACCAAAAGGTTTTGTAATGTTTCAATATACTGCAAATTTTGTTTGCAATTGACACAACTCTGCAGTTCCTTTCACTCTGTGCAAATAACTGTTTTCTCTCATTCCACAGCTGAACCAAGGGCACGACATATCTCAAATTCTGTTTAATAGCCTTCTGAAGGCTGAGGTTTTGCCAGTATTGTTCCTGATGCAGTAGAAATTATCACCATCTAGATATCAAAGCAGTTGGTTTGCATTCTTATCAATCCATTAAAAATGGAGAAATAAAGGAAATTAGATACGAATTGAGAGAATACATAGTGTACATAGTTGGTTTTTATTGGAAGCCAGGGCATGAATATATCAGTGGATGCCAGGTTGAGAATCGGTCTGAATTTCAGATGTTAAACCTCAGTTGGGATTCTTTTGAGTAACAGGAACAGAAAAAAGCAAGTACAAAAAGTATAAGAAAACTGATCAACTGAAAATGGAAATTTTTTTTGAGAGATTTGTTAAAAGATATGAGAAAAACCAAGAGAAATCAAAGGAAGTCAAGCCACAAGCTGAACTGAAGTTACCTGAAAAGCCAAGTGGAGTTAACAGATTTTAAGAGTTCGTTTTGCAAGACAAATGACTACGCCATCTTTCACTCTGATCCTTGCAACATTCTCCAGCCGAAAGTTTCTTATATCATGTTATAATTGAAATACTCTACTCATGAAGATGCCTGTTCCCTAGACTAGATTCCACCATGCATGGTTCCCGAAGACAAAGGAATTAGAGAGGGAAAGAACCTGGAGGAAATCAACATCTAACGAGCTCAGGGGCCAAGCATGCCCAACAGAAAGACCAAGAAACTGTTCGTGTCTAGAGGAAAACCATGACAGAGCTCTGACTGCTGGGAAAACACCCCGAGATTGTCAAGCACGGAGCTCCTTTTCATGAGAGAATGGAAGTCCCACCGATGCTGGGAGCTTGTTTGCAGTATTGCATGAAGAGGGAAAGAGAAAGGGAAACGGATGCCAAGTTCACATCCCGCCAGTCTCTGTCACCTCCACCGACACTTGGGCTGAGATTCCCCAGGGTTCATGTGGGCTTACAGCCTGACAAAAGCATATTCCTGGCAAGCAACTCGCACCTTGAAACTGGGAAAGCAACACTCTTTTACAATCAAGAAACAGAACTCCTTTTAAGCCTCTGGTCTATAAAATTCAATTACTGTTGTACACTGCAGTCTTAAATAAAAGGAATGCATACTCTCTGTTTTTATAGGAAATCACAATACAGGATATAGTATTAATTATCTGTACCAAAATGTAATAAGAAATGTAATCAAAAGATTATACACAAAACTGAAAAAGAACTAATTACAGTAAAACCTTGATATTTTTGCTAGTGGGCTCAGTTGGGGAAAATGGATATTCATCATGAGTATACTCCTGGCAGGTTATTCAGACAGAAGAAATATTCACAAAAGAAACTGAAATAATTAATACACAAAGGACCTTTCTGATGATACATAAATACGCTCTACTCCAATGAGATGTTGCATCCAGATTTAACAGTGGGATACCAGACCAGTTTAACACAATCAGCAAAACCTTAGACCAGAAACGTTGCTTTTAATGACAGCAGACAATACCTATGCACATACCTGTACAGCTCAGGATGTAGGATAACCTGATTCTAATGCACAGCATCAGCAATCGTTGTTTGGGGTTTTTTTTTAATGGCCTTACAATACAATCTAAAGACAATTTCATCTGTGCTATTAGTTATGAACAGTTTTCAGAGACTTCTATATAGGGCTATACATATTCAACTCATGTGCCTCCAAGCAGTCCTTAGCAAATGACTTAATAGAAGGGTTCAGTTTCTCCTTATCATCAATTAAGATATGCAATTTCCTTCAATGAGGGATTCCTGTTATTCTTGCCATTGTTCAAGATACACACCTTCAAGACAGCACACTAATAGCTTCATCAATGTAATTAAACCTTGTGTATTGGTTTTGCAATCCTCTAAAACCAGTTCCTCTCCAGGTTGCCTTCATACTGATCAATACATGGTCCTCTGGTGTGAGGAACTTGATTTTTTGTATGTCTGTGTTTTCAAGGTCTCTGCCACGACTGTTCAGGCTATGCTACAACCATTCAGGCTACCGTACGTTCTTATCCTATAGATTGCTCTGTACAGCAGTGGTTTCCTGCAACCATATGCACAGAAAGCATACGATACTTTCTCAGCTATTGTTATCGGTATCTAATTACAGCAAAGCTATTAAAAGCAGTTTGAATTTGTCTTTTTCTGATTCACAGCGTAGATGTTACTTCTAAAACGTATCAAACAAGACTGGGGCCACCCTTCCCTTCTGCCAGCTCCTTGGTACCGCTCAAGGCATTAGAAAAGCCGGCCTAAATAGGACACATGATGATTGCCCAAGTCCATAAGGAGGATAGAAAAGGGTATTTCTATCCCTAAATAGCAGCATAATTCCTGTGCAATAAAAAAAGTAACTTTCAAAATGGAGGTTATACTTCCCTCCTCACTGAGCTGCTGTGAGACAGGGAAATGAAAAATGAGGCAGAAGCAGCTACTCACGTGCTCTTGAGCAGGCTGCAAGTAATCCACAAAGTCCAAACCCCTGGCTTCAAAACTCTGTTCACGTAATTTTCTATCTGTGTCAACTGTGCACTCCAACTTGAGCTCCTCTCTAAAACCTGGGTGTCCCCGGAGCGCTGCCACGGGGGAACCCTTCTGGGGCTGCCCCAGCAGGGACAGCCCGGGCAGGCGGCTGCACCACGGGCTGCGAGGGCTGCAAGTGCTGGGTTAGCAGGCAGAAGTGGTTTTGGTCCTCCTGAATTTGCTTCGTGTTCTAAATAACACACAGCCTCACCGTAAAGGTTTGTTTATGTTCTTCCTATTGCACAGTACTATTTTCTGATCTCTGACAATACTACCGGTACTAGAAAACCAAAAAGAGCCTTGGGTTGTTCCACTAGTAATTAACAGTGCATTTATCTGATGTGTATCTGACTTGAGCATAAAACACCACAACGGCAAAAAAGTTCAGTATTTCCACACTTGCCAAGCAATTTACTGCATCAACCAGTCATAACAATACCGCTACACAGGTCATGTCCTCCCTAAGAAAAAAACCCTAATGAACATAGATGTCAGCCTCTATGAGTAAAATTTCACAAAAGTCTCATTGGAGGTGAGTTTTAGTAGCATGCACACAGATGCAGCACATTAGATAGGTTCTTCAGCTTTTTTTTTTTCTTTATTCCTCCCCTGAGATCCTAGCAAAAGCAGTGCTGATGGTCAAATGAGAAATTCTGTAAGTGGAGATAACACCTCCAGCAATACACCTTAGAGAGCTGTTGCGCGCATGACTTAACGCCAGCTAAGCACTTACAGCAGAGTAGCACGGATATCTGCTGCCTACTATTTCTTCTCCCTCCTAGATTATTTTCTTCAACAGAGCCACTTATTTGTATCTTTTTAAATTCCAGGAAAAATATACTAAATGAAGGTATATTGTCTGGAAAAAGCATTAAAGTGACCTGATCACTTGACAGCCAGAATGTTACAGCTGATTTGGGACTGTGTCTGTTTTCATCAGCTTGTAGAAAAGAAAAAAAACAGGTTTATTGAAGCATTTAGAACTTTCTTTTCACAGAGCTAAGTGCATCATAAAGAGAAGAAAAAAACTAATATCTACAGCAAAATAAAACAAAAAATGCCTGTATATAAGCATCGTTATATTCACCTCCCAAAATCACAATAGTCTCATGCCAGGTTCTATCAAGATTTCTGATCCGTGACAGACTCTCATATTTTCACTGTTAAATGAAAACAAATTAAATCAAGTGATTTCACATGATAAAGCAGTTATAGGTCATTTTACAGCATAAGCATTTTCCATAATTTTGATTCCAGTTTTGAAAAGGGGAGTGTAAAAAGGAAAGAGGACACTTCAGATTTTCCTGATTATCCCATTCATTTTCTTTATACTTGAGTTCTAAATTAGGCAGCTTTTCATACCTCTAATCATAACAATAAATCTAATCTCCAAACACAAACCCTTCAAGAAGTATTGCAACATCCTCTGAAAAACAAGTTTTCTTGGGTGTTTTGTATTTTTAAAATCATGAATTATACATCAAAGTCAAGAAAAGAAGAGTTAACAGAATCAATTTATGCAATCTTCATCAATTATTAATGTGAAGCAAGGCATATGAAAGATTTTTTTTCTCTTTCTCATCACTATATACTCTGATTCCACTTACCACTCATGGCACAACTCATTTTTGCACTGTATTTTGCTTTTTTTGCCTTTTTATTTTTTGTACACACTACATAAGAACTTCCTGAAATGACAGCTAAGATAAAAGCCTATGAAATCTTTCATTTTCTTTTTTCATCTTTCTTTTCCTTTATTATTCTGAGAAGAACCAAATTATATAGACCTTGAAATCAAGACGTTAAAAATAATTGGCCTCCATAGTACTTTTAAGTACATATACATACATGTGTGCACAAATTTTAAACACATACCACGTACTCTCAGATAAATCACAAACTTTCTATACTGTACCCACAGAAGAGATGTTTCAGCAAATAATATTTTTCATAGTTGATATTCTGTAATAATAACTACCATGCACATAACTTATCAGTTATTATTTGCTGCACAAACACTGCTGCACAGTCATGATCAAAAAACATCAAAAATTCCTTGAAAAATGAGAGAAGAGCATCAAAATTCCATACTTTGGTGTTACCCTTGCCCTCCTGTTGTTTTTTTTAATTAATCTTATTTAGTGTGCATCTGTAGGAAAAAGAGAACAGATACAATTGAAATAACAATTTGATCTGTATCTAAACCAGCCAGAATCAAAAACATCAGGCATAGAAAAAATTAATGAAACGTTACATTTTGTTTGCAGAATTAACATGAAATCCTTATCTGTGATCTCCTAGATCTAGACAAATATTCACCACTGCTCTTTAGTACAATGAAACGTGAAGCGACTCCTGAACACCAGGTTCAAACATTCATTATCATAAATGTCCTTAAGAGGTCTTCACAAAGTTCCTGTTACTGCCTAGCTGCCTTTTTTACGCGGTTTCTGTTCACTTCTGGTCTATACTTAATTCAGTGGAGGAGGTATTGCACAGGAAGCCATAGAGAACCATTAGGTTAAATCCCATTTGCTCAAACTTTTGCTGTCAACTCCCAACAGAGTCAAGGTACCACCCATAGCATCTCGATGTAGCTTCCCAATTGCCGTGATTTCCCTAAGCAAATCCAGGCAACTCGGAGACCGTTCACTTTGTCTCATGAGGAGATGAATACTGACCAGGCAGTCCAAACACAGAAAAAATTTACTTGAAGTTATTTCTACAGCTGTATACCAATGTGTTGTTCTATTCTCTTAGCTTATAAAAAGAGTCAATTTAAGATTTTTATTCTGGAAGATACATTGAGCTCAAGGGCTTTTTGTTAGTGGTTTTATTTTTTGCTCAAGTTTCCAGAGCTGAGACCTATCCCCATTTTTGGTGAACTAGGATACCGCTCTGAAACATGTAAGTATGCATTTGTACATCTGTTCATATTATTTTGTTACTTCAAAATAGTCTTTTTTCTCTTTTCTTTTTTTAAAATCCATCAAGATCCCATTTCCATGAAAGTCTTGCTGTTAGTTACAACAAGAATTCATCCTTTTCATCCCTTCTCTCCCCCAAAAGCACATAGCCTTCTTCTGAAGCAAACTTCAAGAATTTATTCTCTAAATAATGGATGAGGTACACCCCACCCTTGTCCAAAGGCAGAGGAATAACCTCTCCCCAGGTGCTGCTCCCACCATCTTCTGAGTGTGGTGTGTACTGGGGAGCACCTTGGGGCTCACAAACCTTCTGCCGCCTGTGAGCACTGGGAAGAAAAATATGTGGCAAGTAAGAAAGTGTCAGAATATCCTGGAGAGTCTAATTTCCCAAGAGAAGGAATCCCTAATTTTATTTATTATCTTTTTTTTTTTTTTTTCCCCAAAAAGGAACAGATATTAGCTCTGATTGTAGCCTGCACAGCCCTGTACACTTATTTGTCCAGCCCAGCCTCTGTCTGAAACCCACCAAGGCCATTTTACCTTTTCAGGAAACATTATCTATCCAACAACCTCCTCCAGCTATCATGATACACTTACCATTCAATAAAAAATAGGACGTTATTAGATAATAAGATACACGATTCACTTCCTAGTGTTCATAAAACAGTAGCTTATGAGCACACAACTTTTGTTAATTTGGGCATTCACCTACCTCCATGTTTCAGACTTTAACATTGCCACTTTGAATATTCTACATCTTGACTTGTCCCATACCCACTTCAAATGTCTCTATGGTGCTTGCCCAAAAGTACTGTATGCATGTATGTATATAGCAATATACGTGGTATATATAGCAAATATCAGTATATTTGTCTGCAGTACACCTTTCACAGCAAGGTATGCTTTCAGCGCTCCCCATCACTGTATGATACGTCTTAGCTCTTTTTACTTCCAAGTTAAGAAGTTTTACTCACAACTTTAATGACCCACTCCTGTGCAGTCAATTTTACACTAGGCATTTGATTATACTACAAACCTGGTTCCTGTCCTCTTACGTAATCTGGCATTTTCATGGGCACACTAAATAAACTTTTCTTGGCTTTCCTTAGGCACAGTTTGGGGACAGAATTCAAATTCACACCAGCTTGTTGCAGCAAAAGCCATCTCTGAAAGTATCGATTCCATTCTTTTCTCAAAGATATCCCCAAATGTTGGAAAGCGACAACTCAATTATATAAATAAATGCCATTTCAATAATATAAAGAAGCATTTGAAAAGCCTCATTAGCAAGCAGAATATAAAAAAATCACCAACAGTATGTTAGAATATTGGGCTACTTATTAAGAAAATTTCTTTGCTAATATAGAAAGAATTCTTAAAGCAACAGACAACTGTTCTTGGAAATAACGTTCAATTTGATTTTCCAGGACCTGAGATTTCAGCATTCATATTACCTGCTGACTTCATCACAGCTGAAAAGACCAACCTTTCCTACAACCACTCTTAAGAAGAAAACCAAATTACTGGGACATATAGGTCACATGGTTTATAAAGTAGCATGAATTAAACACGTTAAAATGTTTTTCCCTCCCTTGCAAGAGAAAAAGAATCAGTATTAGCTGTGCTTTGTGTTTTCTAGATTAATACAGTAGGTTTTCACCTTGAATAATGCATGACTGCTTAGATTAAAACAAAAGAAAGTATAGACATGCTTTTTGCGTCCTATTATCCATTTGGTGTTTTGTAAGGAAATCCCATTACGCTTCATCCATCAAAAACTGAAATTAATGATAAATCCACAGATACCTAAAATGCTGCTGGATTTACACAACTTTCAAAGGAGACAGCATCGTAGTTATTTGTGCTACTATATTAATAGTTATAGGATTTGTACCATATTTCACGTATTAAGAAATGAACTTTTAAGAACTGAATTTCTGAGTACTGAGACTTTTTTTCACCCTGCTTCATCTATAGTTTGGCTTTCAGAAGAGCTTTTCATTTTTCCTGAAGCGGTGGAAACTATCATTTTCTGAGAAAGAAATATATTTTCAGGCATTTGCACATGGTCTGTAGCCCTGATGTACATGTGCGCATTAGCAAAGCAGAGTGTCGAAAATAAGTTTTGTGAATCCTCCCACATTAAATATTTTCAGTATGATAGCATCCAATTATCAGACATGGGAAGGACTAGGCTATAAGACCCAGGAACCGGAATGTTCCTGTAAGACCTAGAAGGATTCAGAAACCATCTGTATTTCAAGGACAGGTCTCCTGGAAAAGCATTAACTGACATGAAAAAAGCACACAGAAATGATGCACATGAGAAAATACTCCAAATGGTACAACGGTGGACAATTGTAACAGTTAGTCTCTTAAATTAAATGTTCTGCACATAAAGAGGCTCCAGCCAGCAGATCTCCCCTGTTCCTCTGTTCTCACAATCCTTCATGGCTTATTGCTGAAAGTTTAGAGGTGTCACCTATAGCAGTTTCATGTTTATGGCACCCCACATAAGCCACTGAATTTCAGCAGAGCTTCTCAAGTTCTGCAATTTTAAATAAATGTCATGTCAATCCTTATATACGAGTGAAAGTAATATTTTTCATGCATCCATAGGCACTTAGAAGTTTGCTTCTCTACCTTAAGTAATACTGTGAGAAAAGGTGCCATCAACCATTCACTACCCTATTTTAAAATTTTTATTTTAAAAATACACTTTAAATAAAACGCACATTTAACAGAAGGGCCCTGATGAAGGTGAACTATTCCATTCACTAGCACATAAATATTAGGTTTTATTAGGAAGGTTTATACTTAAATTAAGCATGGCTTGAATCCTTTGCCCCACTAATTTCAGCAGTCTCTGGCACGCCTGCTACAAACCTAAAACCTGCTTACACATACAGAAACTGCTTCATGTCAAGCAATAAGCTTTTTATTCATGCTGCAGCGCTTTGGTTCATCCAGCTTTCACCAACTCAAGCCGACCCCTTTGGAGGAGCAGAGCCCGGGCTCGGTTGCCCCAACAAAGACCATCCCGACCTCCTCTTCCTACCAGGGCAGCAATGGCCAATGCAGCCACCGCCAGAAAAGCTCCTGAGGGCCCACTGAAAGACTCTGGGCTCTCCCAAAGCATGTATTTCCATAGATTTGGAAGGAGCCAGACAAGTCCCCCCCATTGTATTGCACCCGTGGTTTTGGGGAGTGACAAAGAACCACCCGCCCCACCTCCACGTGCAGGTTGGCTCCACTCAAAGACTCGAAGACAACACGACCGGGATCAGCCCAGACTTCGGTCTGGGCTCCATCGCGATAGCGGCAAGTCGCAGCAGCAGCGTGCCACAGCACTCTCTGCCCTAATTCGGATTAAATGGCTGTCTCTGCTCTGGGAAGCTCTACAACACATATAACCCGGCGTAACCGAGAAACATTACGGGATGATATTCTGCAGTTCCCAAGGAGGCATTTAGAGGTACATAGTAAATGTTACATTTTCCAGACTGCCTGTTTTTGAACATACTCAAGAGTTTCTCAAAGCTTCATTTACATTACTGAATAGCAGGTTCAAGTTATCTTACTGGATTCAGTGAGGTATCCACAGCCTGATGATACATGCCCACCTACCCCAAAATGAAATGTGCATTCAATCATGCACTTTTGTAAGATGTATTTTATGCTTCCATATAATTTGTACAACTTATTATCATTCGTACTGTCAGAAACAACAGAAAAACTGTTCAACTAAGAAAATAATTCATTTTCCCTTTATTCTGAGAGGGAGGGATAAGAAGAAGAATATGAAAAAGGTGATAAGCATGTATTACTGATTTTAAATAGTAAAGGAATTTATTCAAGGACTTTGAAATGTCACGGACGTCAGGCTGTGAAATTATTATTTTGATACTATATACAGTAAAATATAAGGGTGCATTAGTGCCATGCTGTATGACATTTCCCAAGCAATTACTTCCCCACATTCTATGTCAATTGGGCAACTTTTCGCAAAGCACCATTTACAGGTTTTTTTGTTTCTTTTGTGTGTTTCTAAATGAGAAAGCTATTAATAGCTTTAACTCCCCAAGTCCATAACGATCAAATGCATTACAGGTCTTTATTAAATGTATGCTTTCTTAAGTGTATAACAGTCTAAGGTTTTATGTATTTCCCATTTTGTTTCCTCAAAATTTTCAGCCACTAATATGAAAAAGAAAATATAAGTAGGAGGTCTTTTTTGAACACATACTGGACAATACAGAAAAGTGAAAAGCTGACATATGTCGAATTTAAGATACATTTCCTGAGGGAAAATGCTTTCACTGCTCACAGCAATGCTGTTTCAGGAAATGTAAAAATGAATGAAGAGGTTAAAAAAAAAGAACAGAAAGTTCTCCCTGGCAGGATCTGCCTTAGTAAGGTGGAGAGGAGATGCAGGCAGACTTTGAACCAACAGTCCTTTAAACAGACACAGCACAGGACAAATCCTAACCTCGCCACCGCTCCACACCCCAGTGAAGACCAGTTGATGCCATCCCCTCGGCGAAGCACCCCTTGACGAGCCCCCGCGGCACCCAGCCCCACACAGCCACCGACCCCCCCAGGGCCCAGCCCACCCCAATTAGCCTATAATCCCCTTAAGTGACCTACAGAGGTGGCCACGCATGGATCCGAGTTTCTTGGGCACCATGACATCTCCGTGCTTCAGTCTGCAGCTTCTGCTTCCCAGAGCGCCGGGATTTTTCAGCCCAGTGGTTTTGTTATGCCTGAGCTCCTATGAGGTGTTTCCTCGACGCCTTGCTCTCCTATTTATGGATTTAATTGAGTAATACAGGAAAAAAATTTAGACTTATGATAAGCTATTTGCAAATAGCATACGCGCTCTTTTATTGTGCGGTTGTATAATTTATTATGGAAGTGATTAATATATTCAATATGCATTTCCTCCTAATGACTACTTAGTAATTGATTCATAACACTATCACGGTATTTTCCTGCAAAATGCGAGAGGAACGGTGGGAAAATTGACTATTGCAGCTGAGGTCTGTAACATGTAATCAGTTAGAACTGCTTTGCCTTCCACTTAGGCAATAAGCAAACACAATATTGTGTAGTAAGTCATGCCTGCTGTGTTGCTAGGCACTATACTAATGACTAGGCTTAACATACGCGTAAATTATTACACCCTAGCTCCGATCCTGCAGTGCCTTATTACAATTTCCAATTTTTAAGTACAAGTGGAAAAAGTACACATTAAAGGAAATGCTTTATACAAAAACATGGACTTTGTTAAAAAAACAAAACCATAAAACAGCAAAAAAACCTTAAAATGCTACCACTTTTTATAATTTATGTAAAATATACAGAATGCAATAGAATAATAATTCAGGTACCTACTAGCAGCATTTAATAGTAGCTTTTAGGCTGGGACCCCACTGTCCTAGCTACAACCGATGTGTGTAAGCCCTCATAGTCCCTACCCCAACATTTGCTTCCAGAAGATGATCTTAAGATTAAAAATAGCCCACACACACATTTGCAGTGAACGCAGAGTAGCAAATAAATATCAGGATGTATTTCAGTTGCTCAGCTGGAGCTGTTACCTTCTCCTGTTGCTTCACCTGCCCAGATTTCACTGAAAGAAGAGTTAAAGGTGGAAAACTGCAGTCGAGGTCTGACCGGTGCTTTTTAGATTGAAAACAGCCTGTTCTACCCTTCAGTACCTATATTAATAATACTGCAGCTTACCACTAAAAGCATTCCCTCCGTCTTTAACTTTGATCTCCTCCACGCTGTAATTAATAAAGTTCAGGGCAGGGTTTATTAATGTTCATAACAACTCTCTAGAGTAGTGAGGCAACCAAAGAGAGAGTGACCACAGAGGAAAGAAGCAGGGAAGACTTCACCACTCTTCTGAGCAAAATGAAACCAAACCAAACCCCCACTCATCCCCTGCCTCACTCAATCAGTTCAGGCACACACAAAAAAGGAATGTTCAAAAAGAAAAATCTACCTTGTCACTTTTATTAAAATGAAGTTTTGATGCCAAATGAAGGTATGTTAAATGCAATAAAAACGAGGCCTGAGAGGATAGGCACTTGGGAGATCAATGCGTGAATGAAAGACTGAGAGTCGTGTGCTGCATCCAAATGAGGAGGAACATCATGCATAATGCATCTGTTACCCTTCCATAAAAGCAGATGATAATTGCTTAAAAAAATTGCAAAGCTTTCTTCTTACGTAACAGGCAAGTAAACTATTTGTTTCAGTTTATGACTAACAAGGTTTTCTGAAAGATGGAAAACCAGTCAAATCCACAGATTGTGTGGAAAAATCAATTCCTAAACATCATCACATGAAAGATGAAAAGGAAACCAGACCACCTCTTCCAGTTGACATCTACGGATTATTCTGGAAATAATCTGAAGTAGTAGAAACAATGGGTGTGTCCTCACACTGTGATTTGTAGACTCATAGCACAGCTCTTCCCACAAAGAAAGCGTGACTTCATAGCACTTGAAACAAAAAACATTGGGTTTAGACATGCAAGACCACTCAGTTTGCAGGAGGTTTCTGTCTGTACATGCAACTGTTTTTATAAAAATCTTAGACCGAGTTATTGATACATACAGAGTGCTATTGATGTATTGCAAAAACCATTAATACTGCTCATTTCTTTGCATCTTAACTTCAAACTAGAATGCAATTCAGTTAAATACATGCTCATATATGATCATTATCTTGCTGCAGTATGGAATCCTTTGAGAAACAGGGAAAAATGCAAGAGCAATAAAGCTAATTACTCCTATGAAGGAACAGTAACAGCACAGTACACCTACTTGTTCAGGAAGCGAACAACAATACAAATTAAAGTGAGGTTGTTTTCAATTATTTTGCCTCTCAAATGTGTTATTTTCCTGGTTTTGGCTGGGATAGAGTTAATTTTCTTCCTAGTAGCTGGTATAGTGTTATGTTTTGAGTTCAGATGAGAAGAATGATGATAACACAGGGATGTTTTCAGTTGTTGTTAAGTAATGTTTAGGCCAAGTCAAGGATTTTTCAGCTTCTCATGCCCAGCCAGCAAGAAGGCTGGAGGGGCACAAGAAGTTGGGAGGGGACACAGCCAGGGCAGCTGACCCAAACTGGCCAAAGGGGTATTCCATACCATGTGACATCATGCCCAGTATGTAAACTGGGGGGAGTGGGGCTGAGGTGATCCCTGCTCAGGAACTAACTGGGCATCAGTAGGTGAGCGGTGAGCAATTGCACTGTGCATCGCTTGTATATTCCAATCCTTTTATTATTGTAATTTTATTATTATCATTATTAGTTTCTTCCTTTCTGTTCTATTAAACTGTTCTTATCTCAACCCTCGAGTTTTACCTTCATCCTTCTGATTCTCTCCCCCATCCCACTGCTGGGGGAGGGGGGGAATGAGTGAGCAACTGCGTGACTACATGGTGCTTGGTTGCTGGCTGGGGTTAAACCACAACAGTTACATATTTAACCACACAAATACATGTGTTATACTATATAAGCTAAACTAAAAAATACAAAATAATGTTGAAAGTGTTCTCAAAATCTCCAGAAAGGACAAACAACAGAGACATTACAAAGTAACTTCAACCAAATATTTATCCAGAAAAGACGATGAAATAGAGTTGATTGGTGAGTCAATACAATGGATGAGGATTAATAAAATGACATATATTCAGTTAAAGTTCAGTAGTTTATTTCTCTGACAACAGAAGAAAAGCAATTGTTTCTCTAACAAGAGAAAACCACATTTGTATTTACTGGAAGAGGTAAAGAAACTATCTTTTGGTCAAACATGCAGCAAAAACACCAGGAACCAAATGTTCTCCCGAACTTTCAGTTATTACAATAAAGTAAAAATTAGCTTCTGATGGGGAAAGAAAACAAAAAGGGGGGAATACTTATTATGCACCAATACACAGAACAACAGAGCAGCTATCCTGAAGATGGAAAGCACATGAATGTATCTGGCGATGATCAACAGATTTCCTTTAATGGAAGGTCTCTAGGGAATGGCAAAAAGCAGAAGTTAGCTGATGAAATAAAGTCATCTTCAGCAGGAGACCTATATAAAGCATAAAACAGCCTTTATGCTATTGAAAACTAAGTATGACTAATGATAGCAATGAAAGATTTCCTCTGTGTGCTTTCTGCTGTTCTGATCATGAAATTTGTTTCCTACTTTGTAGTAAACAATCTGATTTTGGCAATAGATAGATGTCTCTAAATGTCACTCCTGTAGGTGTTTATCATAAGTGCCTCTTAAAACTAAGATGGGCATCATAAACTGTCCTTAAGTGTTAAGTTCACAGACGTGCTCAAAATTTGTCTATGCAATTCTAACCACCCAATATCCAACCTTCTATTATTGTCAGGTGTTGTTTGTTTTAAGGTACAGGCCTTTATTTTACATTGTAGAATATATCCTTCATTTTAATTCAGTTCACCAGGACTTAGGGGTTTTCCATGACTTTAAAGACAAAGCGCAATTCACATAGGAAGTTAGTTACACATCCTTGCCTGTGCAGCTCTACCGGATTGCACAACAGTCCCCAACACGCTAAGCAGCAGCACAAACTCCTCCGGCACCGCGTGCTTCCCACCTTGTAAAAGGCTCGCTGCCCACTTTCAAGAGCACTTCAACATGTTTTCACTGGAATGTTTTTGTCACAATGCACGGACAAGCGGCAGGAGAATCTAAATACATTCTCTGCCATCAAGATCATTTAACACACACACACACAAAGGAATGTAAAGGGGGATACTGCTTGCTTTCCTCTGCTGGATATTTCTTGAAAACCACCACAAGATTTGTGTCCTTCTGTTGTTTTTCTTTTTTTCCCCTAGTCTCTTGCTATTTCTAGAAGTGTGTATGTATTTGCTTCCCTATCTTAGCAATAGACAGTTATCCTTTTGTTTCTCAACTGCTGATAAAGGTTTTCCACACTGGGGAGTTGTAGGTGTTTCTTTTCTTTTATAGACAGAGCACTCTGAAAATATGCCCTTTGCATAGTAAGGCTTTTTGGCTCTGAAGCCACAGAATTGGACATCAGGTTGTCAAATGGTATAAAATAAACTTTATGGCAAATGTGCCAGCTCACAGAGTAGGGAACCTGCCAGAAAACTATTTCCTAATCCTTTTGGAAGGATTCTCTGAAACTAAATATTCCTTGGCCACTGAGTTTGCAGAAGGGAGAAAAGGGGTTCTAATCTTCCACTCTGAATCATTAGGTATATGAAGTTCAGGTTTTCTTGGGAAGGAAATAAAAAAAGCCCTAGTATTGTAAATAGAATATCCTCAGGATGTATTTTTGAAACACCTCCAGCAGTGTCATTTCAGGTGGTTAGAGCCACTGAAGTTAAATAAAAGGCCCACAAAAAGTGCAATTGTTCCTACCTTGGATTTAAAAAAGGTGAAATATTCAGTGTGTTTGTCAAAACAATTGAAGTCTCTTTTCTCACTCTTTCCTGTATGAAGGAGCATGATGTCACTCTGCAAAGAAAAGGAAATCCTAATAAAATCAACAAAAAAATTGTAACCTAAAGCTTCTGATGCTGGAAGAACTTCGATGGAAACCTATTTTTTTAATCCCTCTAAATTTTGGAAGATTAGAAAGAAAATGACAAGAAAGAAGTGTTTATTCCAGCAAAGCATGTAACATCACACATCCAGCATTCTTTTTGTTACAACAGAGTACTTGCATGAAAAGAAACCAATATCTTCATATCTGGTTAGGAGAAAGAAATATTATTAAAAACCTATTTTTCCCTAACAAATATGCTGATCCTTTGGGCAAAACTAGCTAGAAATTCAAACCTTAAGTCAAGAATTCAACAGACATATTAAAATCAAGTCCTCAAAGCACACTTTTTATGGATAAAGGAATTTTGACAGTCTACAGTTTGAAATAGAATTAAATTTCTTCTCTCTCAACCCCATCTTGTCAGCTCTCCTTCCATTTTTATAATGCATTAGAAGTAGTTCTCAGGAAGATTGAGACTTTGTAACAATTCTCTTAAGTTTACTTGGAAGATTCCTTTATTATCTTACTAAATAATAATCTTGAACATGACATCTTAATTTAGAAAGTAGCAACGTCAAAATATTCTGGAAGTCTAAAAATCTGTAAACAAAAAATGCATTTCTTCTTATTCGTCATTGTTTCCATTCATCAAATTTACTCCTGAATTTGATGCCAACCCTTTTTACCATCTTAAATTCCAACACTGTCACTAAAATCCTTTGATTCAGAATCTTAGAAATGAACACTCATCATGAGCTAGCCAAATTAACTGATTTATGTAACACATCAAAAATGGCAAAAATATAAAGAAAAGCACTGGAATATCCTTATTTTCCATCAATGAATACTAAATAAGAAAGACAAAGAAACTGAACAAAAATAAAAATTGGCAACAGTTAAGGCCTGGCATTTCAAAAAAAACCCCAATGTGATAACTCCACCTTAGTACAAGAAATATTATTTCTGCACTTATATGAAAAGAAGTTAAGGAAGACAGAAATAGCAAATTAATGAGAAGAAATTAGACATGAAGACCGAAATAGTCACAGGCACTGAGTAACAAAACCATTTGTTTTTTTCTGATAACGTTCTGCTTCAGACACCAGCCCCCTGAGCAGGTGTTACGACATTTCCCAACTTCAAGGCTGGATTTCACACAGGGCACTGGTTCAACAGTACTAACTGGGGGCCATATAAGCCTGCACTTATGCTGCCTTGTGACAAGTGTATAGAGAGGCTGGACAAGAGAAGTATAAGAGGAATCTTCCATTCCTGACATTCTCAAATAATGCTATTCCCTCACCCTTGAAAAGGAGGGGTGGTAGTCTCCAGTTTTGATCAATAAGTGCAAAACCTTCCACCTGCACCTTGATATGACAGGGCTGAAAGCACTAGTGTAAGAACAAAACCCCAGTGCTCTACATGATTTCAAACAAAAAGACACTGCCTGTCCTAAAAAAAAAATGTTATGACTACATGTATAGCATGTAGGAGAGATGCAGCAAAAACTAGGGGAAGGTGGAAGCATACTAATCATTAGTACTAACGATGACTATCGGTCTGAACACAACTCCAACATGTTTTCTATAAATATCATGATTAAGTCTGACGGGTGGACAAAAAGGGAATTACAAAGTCAGGAGCTACAGCAACATTTAAGACTGCTCCTCTAGAGGACAGCGGTAAATGGAGGGTTCTGCTGTTTGGCTGTGCCCAGTGAGATGCTGACAGCTACAAATGGGGTGACATAAGGTGTGAGGGAAAACAGACCTTCCAGGAAATATAGGAATACATTGTCCAGCTTAGATAAAGAAGGGAAGTAATCCAGTTGTCAGAAACACAGATGTTATCAGTGATGAAACTGAAAGATACCCAATGACATATCATAAATTATAGAACTGGGTTTTGTTTTGGGTTGTTTGGGGGCTTATTGGTTTTTTTTGTTTGCTTGGTTTTTGGTTTTTTTTTCATTAACACATTGCTAAATACTTACTTTGAGAGGTCCTTTGATATAAAGATCAATATACATGAGAATCTACGAATGCAATCATGGGTAATTAGTAAATAGCGTTTGAGAAAAATTTAAAAAGCTTGTATAACACAGGGGAGTGAAAAGCAGGGTTTATAATGGAACAGTGAGTTTCAACTTTGCAAAAGCCCAGATCCTAAAAATGTCTTCTCAGGAGTACATGCTTGCAAATACCCAGAGCTTTCTGCTTGGTACGTGCTTCTTCCCCAAACTGTAACCAATGAGTTTTAAAAGTGATGCTAATCTTTCTGAGTCATTTTATTCCTACTAACAGGTGGGAACAGCAACCCAAAACGCCTCCTAGAATGGACAAAGCATGAAGTGTCCAATGTTAAGAAAAGCACAGTCACAGACCTTTAAAGCCAAATAAAAGAATTAAGAAAACAGTCCCTAAAATTTTAGGATAGACATGAAAATAAAAGGAGTAAAAAGGCTCATCATATTTCATATGCCCCTTTCAAAAATGTTTATTTTTTATTAAGAGATGCATTAAGTCATCATCAGTATTCAAAACATTAGGGTTAACAGATTTCTCTGTTATTCTGCCATATACAATTACTAAACAAAGAAGTACAGTCTATGCTGAAGCCTACTACCTCCTTACGGCATCAAAAGAAGTTCCCTTTCCCTATTTGACAGCTGCTGCTAAGCTAAATCTGCGCTTCTGTAGATCCTGAGTTATATACTGTAATCCCAAAGTCAACATTTTTCCTTACAAATTCAGCAGCTGGAAAATCAATTTATCAATCAACTATTAAACCCCTGTTACTTCACATATGTATTTTGAAGAGCTATTTAAGAGGTGAGCCAAAAACGTGTTACTGCTAAATATTTCCCTGGACATTTTATATTTCAAAGTACCTATTACATTATAAGGAATATATAATCTGCTTGCAGTTTTTCAGATTCAGAAACCTTGCCTGTGTTTCAAATAGCTGCATGGAGATTGTTTACTCCCCTCTACCCACTTTTTAGGCCACAAGTATGATGACCTGAAAGCTACCAAGCACTGTTGTCCTGAGCCAGGTGAATTCCCAGCCACCTGCAATGACTGCAATTAATTCTAGTGACATGAACAAAAGTGATTTTAATTATCACACAGAAAGTAAATACAGGACCAAATGCCTGTGAAGCACATAAAACAAGCTGCTAGAGACTTCAACCCATGTTAATGTGTTCTTCTGTTAGGAATACACTGCACAGGTAATAAATACAGCGCACTACTGAAAAGGTACAGAGGGCTAAATTAAAAGACAAACTTGAGCTCAAGATAAATCTGACCAAGATTACAAATACCGCACAAGACTTGGAGATCAAGTAGTAAGAAGAAGCATCAGAGATCTGACAAAATTGGGGAAGGAAAACACCAACTTCAGATCCTTACTAGCTGCAGTAAATCTTATTCTAATAGACTTCTTCATCTTGTTTCATAAAATTCATGGTGATTTAATCCATTCTCCACGCTGCCTCATTCTGCCTACGCAATGGTGCGGTGATTTACACTACACTTTCAACTGCAAGTACAAAACCTGTGAAAACCTTGTCCATCCCAATATAATCCAAATGAACATTTCCTCCACTGCTACTGAGGAACTACTAAGGAAAAATGCCCAAGGCAATGTCACAGCGCCTTTTTAATACATCTGACATTTTGGTAATTCAACATGATAACGAACAATAATTAGCTTGTAAGCAAGTCCCATACTCCTCACCTCTCAGGCTGATAGAGCAATGCTCTCCTGTCAGCAACGGTTTCTGTCCGGGAGCCCCATCCACATATTTGCCAGATTTCACCTGAAGACATTTCCATAGAGATTGATTTACTCATTTATTTTTAAAGCAGTACCTTCAGTGACCAGGATCTATCACAACATTATGTGCAACTGCAGGGTAACACTAAGTCTGGAAAGCTTAATACAATCACAATATATCCTTCGCTGAAAACACCAGTCTGGAAAACTTGGGTGAATTAATGTTGAGGAGGCAACCCAGAGGCTTTGACTGTAAGGAAAGCAGACCACTAACTGTATATTGTTTTAACACAGCAGTCAGTCTTCCATTCTTTTCTTATAAGACTTCAGTCAGCAACCCTCAGAAAAAAGTTTTGATAGATTTGGTTAGCGTGTAAAATAGAGGTAGAAGATTAGAGACATTCGTTTACTAAGCAAAACTAAGTTATGGGCAAGAAGAGAAAAGACCATGGCACCCAAAGGATAGCCCCTGCTGAATTCTGAGATGCAGCATGAACACAAAGTATTTCAGCAACATGGAGAAATAAATACATGATGGAACATGATGATGTATACACAACCATGTACCTCAGTTCCAAGTACTTCAGTCCACAAAGGACCACGTACAGAAAAAGATTAGTCTGAACTGTACTTACAGATAAGACCCCCAGATCTTTCCACAATTTCATTTTGATTTCATAGCACTCTCTCTAAGAAAATGACCTCTCTCTCTCTCTGTGCTTCAGCTAGACTGCTGGTAACAGAGGCTGTACAAACAGCCGCCTACCTCTCAAGGAGATTGTGGGGAAACAACTATTTATTAGTATTTGTCAGGGGATTTGAGACCCCATAGTAATAAATACCATAGAAGATCAAAACATTAACAGTCATTCCAAATTACTTCAGAAAAGCTGCCAGGGGAAAAAATAGGTACATATCTATTCCACTTAGCATTAATATAGTTTGCAACTTTGTGCATAAAGATATACCTTCCAAAGACTAGCAAGGAGTAGGCACTGTGAAATTTCTGCAGTTATGAACTGAAACTGCTTAAGAAGTTATTCTGTTATTTTGAGATCACTCACTCACATTAATATATGCAAAGAATTGGACAGTTGTTTCCATTTATATTATAGCCAGTAGCAAACTCAATATGACAAACAAACAAAACCAAAGAATTCAAAACTCCCTGAATTTCATGATCACCATTATTTATAATTCACTAGCCATATTCTGAGAAGTGCTATAGGCAGGTAGTTACATCTTAAGTACTTTAACCGCAATAAAATAGTTGATTCTTGCCAAACTGGCAAAGTGGTGGTGTGCCACACAGGTGGCAAAGAAAGTCTAATAAAAAATAATAAAAATAAAATTAAAAAACCCAGCAGCAACGGTACTCAACTGCATCCATATATTATACCCAGTTACTATCCACCAGAGAGGTAAAATACGCTAAGTGACACAAGCACTTACTGCATTCCCAGACAGCAGTCCCTTTGCTGGGCGATTAATAACTTTGATATTTATGATGGGTATCCTATTGTTCTGCCCATCCTTACATTAACAACTCTATAAAACAGGTCCTGGAACGCCAGCTGGGAACATTTTTATTTTTGCTTACGAGTCTCCTGCAGAAGGAGACCAGCCTTGCTGCAGCCTGTCCCTGATGGTAAGGCTCCAGGACTGGATGAAGTGGTAGCACCAGAGGAGCAGGTACCTGCTCCTTAGACTGATGTTATGTGGGTGCCACTTGTGTTTAATGGAAAGCCAGAGGAGCAACTCCTGCCATATTTCATTTCTACTGACTTCAGTGAATTTTCAAAAAGGACTAAATCTAGACTTAGTCTGCAGCTGCATCTTAAGACTCCAGTACTAAGACAGAAAAGATGACAAATAACCCCCCTGCCCTATCTGTTGATGTGACACCACAAGCTTAAGGGGGTTTTATTGCAGATCAAACCCACAGATCTTCAGTTGATGCCCAGCTTATATAACTGATGTCCTTCAAAATACGTATTTTTCAAAACCTCTCTAGAGACAGACAATCTCAAACCATCGGGGAGAGGAGGGAGGAGGGGGGGACAGGTTATGGGGAGACAAGTATAGCCACACTACCTGGACTGAATTGGAGGTTATTGCATTCCTTAAGTTATGTGAAGTGGCTGGCGAACAAAGCAACCTGCAGCACCATCCACTGAAACATCCTCTCCCTGCCTTTGGCATTTCCATCGGTTTTAAGGCTTGCTGCACAGCGTATTACATGGTCTAAATAAATATTAGGACAGTTTGATGAAAGGAAAAGAAATCTCTTGCATATGGTATAGTTAGAAGCATGGTTACTCACAAGATTTCAGGTAAGACAAGGTACAATAAAATAAGCAATAGAGAATAACAAGGGGAAAGAAGTAGATGGTCAGCTTTAAATTTTCATCTTCAGCAATTCATCCATTCATTCTAACTACCTCTTTAGTTAAACATAATCTGTTCAATGCTCTAACAGTATCTAATCAAAGTGGCTTTGCCTTATTATTATCAAAGCAGGGAAGAAATAAGGAAGAAGAAGAAGAATGATGGGGCAGTCAGGGCAGATTATTTACTCCTGTAGATAAACTTGGAACCCAGGTAAGACAATAAATTTCAAACGGACCAGAAATAAGCAGAAGGAAGAGGCTGGAAAGCTTTCTCCTGCTAACGGAAGAAAATTAGCAGGAGCCCCTGTGGGCAGGGGTCCGTTTTGGGGAGCTGTGGATGAGGCAGCCCATGCCCCATGGGACTGGCACCGCTGGCTGCAGGGGGTTACTTCAGCACAGCATGGTTTGGCCGTGCCAGAAATGCAGACGTTGCCTGTGCACAATGGCAAGGGGCACCCTCCCCAAGCCCTGCGCTGCTGCTTCTGCTACGAGGGCAGGAGCTGTAAAAAAGGGATGAGTCACTTATACAGGGCACATAAAATAAATCACATGCTACTGCATAAAGGCAGGAGTGTGAGTGGATATGAGAATGCAGTTATTTCAGGCTACCACCAACCTGGATTGATTTAGAAGCAATAACTCAGAGGTTAAAAAAATAAAATACAATACAATTTATGACTAGTCCCTTAAATGAGAACAGCTAGACAAATACACACATACAAAGAATGAAATTTATTAAGTAGTTAAATTACATTAATTTCTATTAAGTACAGTACCTTTTTTTTTTTTAAATATACAAAGTGCTTTTGGGATTCAAGCCTCCAAAACCTTTTGCCCTTTCAGACTCTCTGTCCAGTTCAGGAGCACAGCTGCTCAAAGTTTGCTGATTTTCCTTCTTATCAAAACAGAAAACAGAACATGATTATTTTTATTTTCTCTTTCTTCTTCCCTCCTAATCCTTCTCTTTCGCTATCTCTACTGAAAAAAAAAGAAAGAAAAAAAAAACCTGCTACTGCTTTTTACCAATATGCAAAAACGTTCTTTTTTTAAAGACTTGCAGTGTTAGGTTTACGGTTGGACTCTGATCTTAAAGGTCTTTTCCAACCAAAATGATTCTATGGTTAAGTTCTTTGAATACTTTGCTAAATCATGACCAGAGGACCCTCAAACGAGGAAACTTTGTCTCTTAAACCATGAAGCCTCTTTTTCCATGAAACAAGAATGTCAAGGTTCACTTAATGCAAATCAATACACAGATATTAGTAGTACCAATGTTTTTTCCCATAATATATTCAATTACTCTTATTACCCAATGCATGTTTCCCTCTCCAAATGAATTTATAACTAAACTTGCTGTATCACGTCACTCCACCATCTGAGAACACATAACTATATTCTTAGATAACCCTTTCTGATACCTATGGTTAGGTGGGCTGAAACCACGACACTCCATGTCTCTGGTCTTCTGTGTTTTCACCTTTCATCCCTCAGTACCATGTTATGCCAATCAGCTTTCTCCAGCCACCTCGCCGCTGGGTCTTGTCCCAGTGCTCCCTTCTCTGTGCCCTCCCCAGGGGAGTGCAGAGATGCCACCTGGCACAGCAGCAAGTACCTCTGAATCCAGGGATAGGCAGTAACTGCTGTCTGCAGGCTCCCATAGGGCAGGAAACCTCCTCAAGAAGAAGGATGGGTCTCGCAGGTAGCACACGCTTCTCTGGTGTCTCTTAGCGCACACTCTGCAACATCTAATAAAATGGCCCTGCTCCCTTTCAGTAGTTTCACCTGTTAAGGAGTGTGAAGAAATGCGATTCAAAAGCCGTTACGTGTTTTTCATGGCATCAACAGGTAATGTGGTGATGTAATGTGAACGTTGACAGAGTTATTTTCAGTATTTCTTCTGTGTTACAACTAATGAATTGCATATTTACCTATAAAATAGGTAACACATGGTTGCCGTTACCTGGGGACTTTTTTGGTCCAATTTTATTGTACAGTTCACCAACTGAAGGATTAAAGAATACGTTGGAGTAGAATAGCAAGTCATGAATAAAACAGGATTTTACAAGAAGTTTTTTTATTGGAAGGGGTTTTTTATTTTTATTTTTTTAATCTGAAATGCTGTGAGGGGTTGTTACGAGGGCTTTCTGCAGCCTCTGGAGTTAACTCCTTTTGTTCTATATACATATACAAATCAAAAATATCTTTTCATAAAAAAAAGTCCATATGAAAGTACTCTGGTGAATGAAATAAAGTGCTTCAGTTGAAATGCAAATTTTTTTATCTAATCACCTCCACATAACCTTATACATGTGCTGCTGTTAAAAGGAAAACCTAGCTGGAGCACTACAATTCAGCCCAGAGAAACTGTATCAGCAGAAACACAATTCTGGAGAACATAAATTTACAGCTAAAGTTAATGACCTTCCTAGGATATATCAAGAAACCAACATAAAGAAGGCAGCAATATATTTTCTGCTATTCTTGGTAGTTTAAGTGTTTAAATCAATTCTTCACTTATTGGTAGGTATTTCTCCTCCAAAACACTACACAAAAAGAGAAAATTAACCATATACATAAGGGTTTAACTAATTGACTTCAAAAAAAAAAGCAGTCCCTCTAGACTATCTGGCAGATAAGTGTTGAGAGAAATATATTACTTAAGACAATTAGTGAAAGGTTCAAAAGTTCATTCCTGCATGAAAACTGCATTTAGTAGCCTCCAAATCTTTTCTTTTCCATCAAAACTGGAAGGTTTCAAAATCTACCCCTTAGTGATTTCCCGTAAAGATGCTAAGGCTGCACCTCAGCTCGGCAGAGCTGAGCATGTTCCCCCTCCACCACGTCCCTGCCTGTGTGCTGGGGGAAGGCGAAAACCCCTCGCAAACACCCCCCAGCTCCTGCTTGCAAGTCTGCCATGGCCTCTGTCCCCGTGGAGGGGACCATGGACCTTGGGGCAACAGTGGCTGTTGACAGACCTCAGGGGTCCCAGCACCTCAAGGGTCCCCAGAGGATCGGGGTGGCCTGACCAAGAGTGGCCCCTGGTGCTCAGCTGCCCTAGAGGGAAGCCTCAGCCACCTCCTCTCTGCTGTCCAAAACATCATAGCTAAAATGAGAAGCAATAGTATTTTAATCCTTCCTTTCCCCAGGATCCACAAAGAAATAGGTGGGAAAATAGGGTGGTAAACACAGGAAATATGGCTGAAACCATGACCTGACCACAGTGCAGCCTGGGTGCTATTTTAGTCAATCCTTGCACACATTTCTGTGCCTGCATGAACACCCTTCCCCCAGCAATGAATTCCATCACCTACTAGTTTCAATAAAGATAGTGGAAACAGATAGCACTCTGAGCAGAAGACCAGTTACATTTACAGGTTTTCAGATAAGAATAGTCATATATACACATTTATTATTGCATACGGTTGCACTCAGTAGTCACATTAAAAAGTATACCAGCAAGATAAAGGGCATGATGATAATTCTTATTTTAAGAGTTCCAGAAAAACATGGGATGGAGTGCTTAAAAAGTGCTTTTGCAAATGAAGGCACGAAGACAGATTCCATAAAACACCACAAAGGCATTCAAGACACTTAATACTTCAGAGGTCTGAGCATTAGCTTCCATTTCAAAGTGAAAGTTTTGCAAGTAATCTCTTAGCAACATTTGTAAATCCCATTGGGCATCTTCCCAAATTCCTTGTAAAATTTTGAACAAGTGTGCTTATAGCCAGGAACTTTTGTTTGAGCAAAGTATTTCTGGCACCTAAAAAAGGCACTTTGCTGAGTGGAATCTACAGCAGCATCTAGAATCTACTTCTCATTGATTTCTTTAAGTGCTTAAGCATAGCTTTAAAGTTTCAGTGGTATTGTTTTCCTTTTATTGCCCATGGATGCAAAATCAGGACCTTTAAAGATGATCCATGCAGACTATAGCAGCAGTTCTGTATTTTATTAAATACATGAATCAAAGTACATTGAAAATATATAGATATACCTTTACGCTTCATTTCATGATGTTTTGCACTTGTTATTCAAGGAACACACAAATTACATGAGTAAAAAGATAGATAGCACAAATATCCCTGTACTAAAGCGCTTACAAACATGAATTCTCCATGGAAATCCACATACATAAAGTTTTCAATATAAGCCAAACTTGCAGTGATGATGCTGAAAAGACAGAAAGTTACACTCAGACATGACACTGGGGGGGGGGGGGGGTGAAAATTT
>NW_010972753.1:6701755-6766152 GCF_000737465.1 Haliaeetus leucocephalus
GCTTGCAGTACCAGAAGGGGGGGGGGGGAGTAAAAATATAATAATAAATGCCTGTATGACTTTTGGGGAGAAAAAGGAAGAAAGGAAGCATACTAAGCATTTCTCAAGACTGTTCTCAATAGCACACAATTAAAACAAGTTGTCCCCATGGCTGCCCTTTCCATGGTTTGCTTTATGTATCACAGAGCACTCGGAGAAAGTGAACTCGAGTCAACTGGACAAAAATAGATAGGGCATCTTCCAAGAGCATGCCAAATGCTCTCCATTCCCAATTAGGTGTGTTCAGTGCAGCCTAGAGCTATTCCAAAGGAAAGCCCCTCAACGTGTTGTCCTACAGCACAGACTTGGGGTCCTCAGCACCTGGCGTCTTGCCCTACAGATCTGCTCCTACTGGGCTGCCCTTTGTGCTAAGGTAGGCATTGCCTAACATCACTGTCATGGCAAGGAAAGAAGGTAGTTTGCACATTTTAATGGGAAATCCATTGTTAAAATCCTCTAAACTTCATAAGCAATCTGTAACAAGCGTTTCACGAGGAAAGGAACTGTTCTGTCCATACCTCCAAAGGAAGTTAAAATGTTGGCTTCAGCAGTCCATTAATAGAGACGATTGCAGATGTCTATCTTTCCTGCTAAAATTAAAATGCTTTATGCTTACTCCTAGTTCTATTATTTTCCATGTTAAACGTTGTCTCTCTAATCCTGAATTGTTCTATCTCTCGGTATCCTAATAGTAGCTCACATATTCTCTGCTACACATTTTCTCCTCAAGGTCCAGGATTTTCTTATCTGGCGCTTAAAACTGTTTAACCAATTTAACTACTTTTCATAGTAGCAGCACATCAATAAACTGAAGAATATTGTTTTTCAGGTTCCTACTGAGAAGATAAAACTCAGCAGTCTCCTAATGCAGCAGAGATAAAATACGCAGTATCATTCAGGTCAGAATGCTGCAGAGAAAAATTGTTTTTGATGCCCTTCACAAACTCCAAGAAGTTACTGCCCAAGGCCTCACACTCACCTGCATGGTCACTGTTAGCAAGGGCACGGTCAGAAGACCGTCGGTCATCAGGAGGCAGCGTCTGCTAGGAAGCCTGCAGTCAATATTGGAAAAGTTGAGTACTTTGGACTTTCTGCAGACTGCCTGACAGGGTATCATCGTGGTTATCCAGATTATAGGCCTACGTGACTCAGGGAAGTCACAAAGACAAGGACTCATTTTAGCCATAATGGCAAGATAGCTTAGCTCAGAATGAAGGTCTAAATATGGGGGGGGGGTGTGGAAAAAGTCTACTTAGATACTAATTCAACCCAGGAATTCAACACATAAAAATCACTTATGAAAAACTGTCGGGGGGGGGAGAAAAGTGAAAGGCCAGGAAGTTGTTGGGTGGATGATGTTTATATCCAGCTCCCCTGAGAAGCTCAGGCAATTTTAATAGCAGCCAGGCATTTCAGAAACAGCCATTTGAAAAGGAAGAAGCCTATAAACTTAGCCTGAATTTATAGCAGACTCCTGGACTAAGATGATTTCATTTAACCAAGTCTATGGAACAGCCTCTTACAGGTCTACCTTGTCAGTTATCTTAAGTTTGAAAGACAACTGTAAATATATTGCAAAGAGTAACATTGCCATAAATCCTGGCTGATATTATATATCTAGGCATCCACAACCCCAGCCTACTAGCCAAACACCATTTGTATCCTAACGTTTTTGGTATAAAGATGTGAAAAGTATCTTTTTTTCTGCCAGAGCTTATCCATTAGGGTTTCCGTGATGTTAATTGCTGAAGCCGCCACGCTGCTCATGAAATAGAAACTGCTGTTTTCTAGAGGCTACCTCTTTCCCCAGTAATGTAGAACTACTAAAAGACTGACAAAGCAAACTCCAGGGCGAGTGAAAATGAAGTGGATGGATGGGAGACTCAGCAAGTCATCATGAAAATCTAAACTTAACAGTAGAAAAATATAATTTGAGAACTTACAGGGGTTGAAGCTTCATAAAAGGGAAGAATATAATCCTTCGATTTTTCTTTATTTAATAGAAAGCTCTCAAAATGTGGTTGGTTTGTTGTTGCAGTGTTGGGTTTGGTGTTTGGGGTTTTGGGTTGGTTTTTTTTTGGTTGGTTGGTTGGTTGTTTTTAAACTCCAATTTACTACCTTTCAGTTGTTATTCCCATAAGATTGAGACCTTAAGAAATCAATATGCTTTACCTAATGGATCAGAAGGAATGAAGGCATTCTAGTCAAACAGAAACACAATTAAATAAAATAAAGCATGCATAATTAATAATAAATTTGTTTCAGGGTTTTATAATCATTTTTTATGTGGAAATAAAAGCTGTATAACAGGAATAATTTTCAGACATGCAAAATAATGAAAACAGCAAGGAGGAAAAATGAGAAATAATTTACTTAATATTATTGTTTATCAAGCTAATAACACTTATCTCTCTGGGGCACAATGAAGATGACTTAATGTTTATATAACTCACAGAAGCTGAAAGGTGCTATTTAAAGTAGCAGGTATTAAAATATACGTGTAGCTAATTCTTATTTTAATTTTCCATTTGCATGGTAATTTTTTTTACCACTCTTGTATTCAAAAATCATCACAAAAATTTTGAATTTGAATTAAAGGAAAATCATTTTGTTCGAAAGATGACTGCTGGCTATGCTCAGTTTGAATTGCCATACAGCTAAACTGACCTATTCCACAAAAAGATGCCGAATAAGAAGCTAAGACATTTCTTTCTTGCTTGCTTACATAGACTACAGCCATGCCGTACAGGTGTTCACTACTTCATTCTGCTTCCAGGTTTTGGGTTTTCGTTTTTTCTTTTATATATACATAAACTCCTGTGGAAGGGGTTGTGCCCTGAGGCGCTAAGAGAACTGCCTGGTAGCATAACCAAAATAATCTGTAACAGACTTTGGGGAACTATTTTGGAGGCGGTAGGAGGAAAGCCAGCAGTTCCAGCTGCATGGACTATTCGCCCCAGAAAGCACACGCTCTGTCCATCTTCCGATCCTTAGCACCAGGGAAGCCTGCAGAAGTCCTTGCCTTGCAAAACTGCATTTATGTAATCTCACACTGACATTCTTCTAACTGTCAGTACATCAGATAAGCAGATATATTTGGACAATGAACGAGCTGACAATATTTAATACGTTTGCATCTTATTCGTCATTTTCCAGACTATGCTGGTCTATACTGATACACACTCCTCCAGTGCCGGTGTCATCCTGGTTCAACTGCCCAGGTCCTCCAGGTAACCCAGTTCTTCATGAATGATCATGCAATTCTTCTTCCCACCAACAGTGCCTCCCTAGCTTTACACACCAGCAAACTGTGGTAGAGTTTACCTCCTAAGAAAAGTTTCTAAAACAAAAATATAACAAACAAATAAAAACCAGAAACAGCCCCTCACAGCTTCTCTCTGCTCTCACAGGTTCCCATCACACACAGCACAACGTGCTGGAAATCCTCAGCTCAAGACATCGCACTAGTTTTGGTATGAGCTGCCTTTGGAAAACTTCTTTTGCACATTGATTCACTCTCTGTTTATCTCCTTACCTTTAATTTCTCTTTCTATCAGCATTTATTTCACAGCTTTGTTTCATGATGCTGTTTTGATGAGAGCAAAAGGTCTGCAGAAGGTTGTATCACTTTCCAGCTTTCCATCCCTCCTTTAAGCAAGGAAACTACATCCGCTACTTCTGGGTCCTATTTCCAGTGTTAGGTTACCTCTGGTTCTGCCATGCAAAATTGCTCTCACATCAGTGCAGCGCACATCAAGAGAGTAAAACTCGGGAAGGGTTATCTGCCACTGATGGGTACCACCGCACCTCTCCCCGGGCTGCAACAGACTGCAGAGGCTCTCTGCTCAGTCCTGTAAGCTTTGACTCTTGCAGCAACCACATTGCTAAGGAGATAGCCTAAAAACATAGCCTGCCCTTTCTTGACTTCTATTGGCATGACAATAACAAACATGTAAGACTACTGAATCGAATGGGCAGACTCTGTGAGTTATGTTGCAGGTCTGAGTCACCATCACACAACTGCATCGTCCACGATAAGCCAGATAAAGATACTCAGAATCAAGTAATGATTCGCATTATTCACCGAAACCAAATAAAATCAGAACTGCCATAGAATGAGATAACCTTTAGTTTTAGGACACCATTGTAAATCGCAAAAGGAAGATCTCACTTTAGACAATGAGTATTTCTAAATTTCCTGGCTCACAAAGTCTTTTCTATGCCAGTCAACTGTGGACTAAGAGAAGAGGGTACCTGACTCATTTATCTTTATTTCTATAAACATAAAGTTCTAATTTTTTGAAAGATCTAAGAGTTAGCCAGACAGTGAGGTATATATTTCATTATTAAAACTGATTTGCCTCACATTACCCATGAGAGCTAAGGGGAATTTAAGCTCCTACCTTGCAAAATAAAGCATCCCCATCACAGAAGTTGCTTTTCTTTTATTTACAACAGTGAAGTATTAAGGCTTGCAAAAAGAACTCTGCCCATTTTACTTTTCATCACAGTTTACAAAATTAAATCACATTTTACAGTCTGGACACAGCAGTCCAGGACTGGGAAAAGGCAGGATATTAAATCTGCCAGGTCAGCCCAGGACTAATGGTAGTTCAGTAGGTCCATTCAGAAAACAGGGGATTGGAAATACGTATCACCAAAGGAGAAATCCTGAGGAAACAGAAGTCAAGATACTCCCATGGTGCTAGTTTGGGAATATGTGTATAAGTACAGGAAAAAATTGTCTACAAACCAGCTAAACATTTTTTTCCTTTCCTAGTGAATCAATTGACATAAACACAGAATGTCTGACCTGAAAGACAATCAAAAGTGGATTAAAAAAAAAAAAAAGGCTTTTCCTTCTATGCAAACTAACATCTCCAGACACAGGCTGAGTAATCAGCAATGCACATGGATGCCTAACAATGGCAGATAGGACTTTTATTCTTTTTCTTCCCAGCACATGTTAGTCTAGTTAGCTTTCTGCAGAGAATAAGCCTGCAGAAATCACGACAGTCTAAGAGAACTCTTGGGGGTCAAACAGACAATGTTTGCATTAGAAGCAAAATAACTCAAAGTACAATCAAAATTACAAAGAAAGCTGCAGAAAGTACAAATATGTCCTGCAGTTTAAAAATGCCTTTTAACAGAGAATCAAAATGGATAAAAGAGAGGATGTGTTATTCTCTCTTCTGTCTCTTTGAGAATATAATAAAAAAAGTCAAGTACAAAAAACCCATTGGGAAACTCTGCACATTCAAAATTATTCTACTTCAAGTCACAATGTGTACTACAGAGGTGCTTAGCTTGATAAAGGTGAAATCTTGTCTCTAAAACTCTGCATGTTCTTCAGACCCAATCTTATTTTAAAGTAATAGACTGAAACTTAATCTCTGGATTCAGTCATGTAGAAAATAAGTTTGGACTACTAAAATTAGCAGCAAGTCTTCCCAGAGCTTAATGTTTTAAAGTATTTTAACAAAAGTTTTTCATATTGCATTTCAATGGAGTGAGAGCTCAATATTGTCCAATGTTGTTTTCTAATAAAAACCTGAAAGTCCATTCTTATCCATAAAAGAGTAAGTAAAAGGTCCACATGTTTTAATGCATTGTCCTAGACAACAGAAAGAATAATATGTAGCTTTTCCTTTCCTTTAGCCATAATACAACGAATGATATGAGTGAATTACTGTCGCTGAATGGGACACCAGAAAAAGCAAATAATATTACCTAATAATCATGTTTTTTCCTTCTCCCAAAAGAAATAAAAATAATTAAAAAAAAAAAAATCAGTGCTTGTACCTCAGTTTTTTTCTGAGGAAAGTTATTCTTCCCAGCTGCTTATAAAGGAGTTATGAGATCAGCCTAAAGATAATATAAAGCAACAATGTAAATTAAATATTCAAAGCATAACAATTGAGCTTAAAAACTTATCACTCATCCTTGCATTAAGAAAAATAAGTGAAAAATCAGATGGCAATTTAGTCCTTCTCCAGAAGGACACTATTTGTCAAGCTTGAAAAAGCTAATGAACATTTCCTCTCTAAAATATAATCTTTTTACATGTCTGTGTATTTAAAAAAGGAAAGTAGAATTTATAGAATGAAGGTATTATCAGCACCAAAACAAAGGAAATACTGGAAATCTGGAAGGCATTTTTTGGGTGAACTTCCAGAGGGGCCTGTGCAGGAGCAGAAGTACCCCTCTGACTGTGCCTAACCTTGCATGGGGGCCTGAGCAGAGCTCACTTCCAGCCATACAGCTCCTCCTTGAGCGTTGTTTTATGAAGCAGATGGAAGGCTGAAGCCTAATGAAACACAAACACATTGCCCAGCACCTATGTGAACAAACCTTGCAATCAGATTTCCAAAAGCCACGGGAAATTGAGTCTAAGTAAAAATTCCAGGACTAAATCAATTATTTTTAAAACAATACTGCCTCTTTGGAGAAGACCAGAACACAGTTTTATGTCAAAGAATGAAACAAATCAAGTCATTCAGCATAAACCACTGACCAGGAGAAAAACAATTATTTATGCTCTATTATATACTACGTGGTAAATCTTTTGCATTATTTATACTACCTGCATTCATTATACCAGGAATTGCTTGCAATCTTCAATATCACCGAAAGGTGGCATTTGTAATATCAGAGAGTAGCACAATTTCATCATAAGCTTTGAGTAATCAAAAGCTTCTTACACAGATTTATTTTAATTAATTTTTACTGCTTGTGTACTGAAACTGACCTGGCCAAGTTGTCTAACCACACACAGCAGGTGACAGATAAACGGACACAGACCATAACCGTACATCCTTAGGGAGCCTCAAAGACAAAAGAGTATATGAATCAAATACAGAAAAGGAAATACACAAAATAATAATACTAGATTAAGAAAAAGGTCATAAAACTACCAGGCAGGCAATAAGTAGCTAGGAATAGTAACCAATAACTGGTTCAATATATGAAAAAACAGTTTAAGAAAGAAAAATAAGTTGCATAGTAATTTCACTTTGCAATTTCAGAAAGGCTATCTTTTTTAGTCCCGCACTACATTCGAATACATCATTTCCTTAAAGACTAATTAAATAAATAAATAAATAAAACAACCCTAACTGAAAGGTATAGAATATGATTTTAAAAGCACTTCCACCATTTTTTTCCTCTGGTAAAGGAATACAATTTTTTTTTTTTTTTTTTTGAGCTCAGGCTAACGGAGTATAGTAAACAAAGGTAACAATATCTATAAGCCTAATTTAATTCCCCATTAAATTTTTATTGTGGTTTTGTTTATTACACAATTTTGTGTCACTGCAAGCAAGACCTGCTGTGAATGAGTGGAAGAGAAAAAAAAAATAGAGAAGAAAACAGTTCCAGGACTTAATGTACGCAGAATCCTGCGAACACGCTACCTTTTACACCAACACCCTCCAGAAAGAAGTAACTCAGTGCTATCTCTGCGATACAGGAAGCAAGCACACATGTTCAGTGACTTCCCCAAAGGGACACAATAAGGCAGGGAAAGACCAAACTCGAAACCACTGTAATCTGTTTCCCAGCATTATACACAGGCCTGGAGATTACAGCACCTCTCTGCTGCATTTTCCTCTCAATCTCATTAGAAATTCTGTATATAATTTTTGAAAATTATACTACGAAGATTGAAGCTAATTATTGTCCTTCAGAATTACAGAACCTCATTGATTTCAGTAGCTGTGGGTGTCCAGAAACTTCAAATTTGTTCATCTATGGCTAGTTTTAAAAAAGTAGGAAAAATAAAACTGGTTATAGCTGTTCAGTAGACCAAGCTCATCAAAGAAGCAATTTAATTCCAGTTCAGGTGAGAGCAACACAAATGTTATATTCTTCACTTCACTGGGAGAGCTGAGGAACAGCAGAGGAACAATTCCTTTGGCCAGTGGGCTTCACGAGCAAAGATGATGCGTTTCTGGTCAGCTATTGTTTGTATTCAAATAACTTTGATTTCTAGATTATTTTGGAATCAGTACCACTAAAATATACTGTGGCAATGGTAGAGCACACAACTAGAAGAAGGAACAAGCCTAGGGGAGACCCACCCGGTGTTGATTCACATCTTTACAGCTGGAAGGTGTTCATGACCATCCCAGAGAAGCAACCTTTTAGAAATTCCATTTAAAGAAATATCTAGAACCAGCAACATGAAATCTTTCATTATGCTGCTTCCACAAACTCTTTACATGTTTTGAGCAACAACTGTAAAGACAAAGAAACAGTGGTCACGATATTTGTAATACACTTTGCATGTCTGTTTTATCTAAACAAGGCATCAAAACATCTGTTAGAGACAACTGCTTTCAAGAAATACCTACTATAGTATAGCATACAACAGATTTTGAGGTTTGACTTGTGTATATTCCACCAAAATCAAAATTATTTCCAACTGCTGTGCTGGTGGCTTGCTAGGTCCATCAGGTGAGACTTGAAATTTCACAATCAGCATTTAAACTAAGCAATCGCTGCATGTTTTGATAAAAGGTATGTAATTCTCATTCAACACAGGACATTATGAATAGCACAACACAGAGTTTTCTAGCATGGAATTAAGGCAGTGAGAAGCTGGGCTTTTTTTCTTATATCAAAAAAAGAGCTACAGAATATAATAACCCATTAAATGAAAAATAGCGCATGGCAGAAAACAACTGATCTGTAAATTTCCCAAAATACCACAGCCAGAACTCAAGGAATATAACCCAGGAGGAAAAACTTATAAATCTTTGTCCAAAGGCAAGCAAAATTCACGTTTTTCTTCATTAGTAACCACATCTCAGTTATTTTTACTTCCAAAGACTACAGCACATTGAGCTACACTTCTAATGTTATAATTTGTAAATAAGAGGGAGCAGCACTGAACGGTAATTATGATCTTGTCATAAAAATGTCACATTTGGAGTGTAAGCCTAGGTGCGAAACATTTCTGTGTGTGGCTTTAGCAAAAAGCAGGCACCAAAGCCTCTCAGGAGCAGCCAAGTGCTGGGAAAGGTGCTTATGTGCAATGCATAGTACCTGGCAAGAGATCTGGTCCATCCAGTCTGGGCTTGTTTTGCACTCAAACACAGAGTCCATGTCATTCGTCAGCCACTAGGGTCACAAATTTAACAAAAAGCAAGCATGAAGCTTACAATACTGGTGTTTAGAGGACCAGACCCTGGAAATCTCATTGCACGGCACACATCCACGCTCTGGCCCACCTTGCCCACTGCGGTGTGGCAGAGCAGAGGACAGCTTCCAAAAGCCATCCATTAGAAACGGAGCTAAAAGTTGCAATACATTTGTAGAGGTCTCAGCCAAGCCCTGTCCAGTTTGCCTTGCCCAATTTCACTTGCTGTCAGCTCGAATCCTGGACAGTCGTTCCTGCTGTGCTCTCCAGAGCTGGATGTGGTGGCTAACCAGCATGTAACCACCCTGTTTCATAGCAGTGGAGAGGTGGGTGCTTAGCCTCCACATAAGATATTCAGACCCATTTTTGGAGTTCAAAGAGGATCCAAGTAGTGGATCTGAAGTAGCCACAGCAAGTACACAAAACTGCAGCAACCTTCTTGGCGGCGCTGGCACTAGGGCTGCCCAGGAAGGACAAGGCAGCTAAGACTGTTACCTGCATCGCAGCTTCTTCTCCGGTCAGCAGCGCAGTTTCCTGCAGCTTAATTTCTGAAGCCAGCACTGGCAGCAAGCGCCATGTGTGTTACAGCGTTTTACAGGAGCACCACGGGGCAGGAGAGCAGGCCACGGAGAGCGGTGTGGATCCGTGCCGCCCAGCAGCACGGTGTGCAGTTCCCACTCGCAGACCAGGACGACCCAGACCCTTCCACTACTTGCTCTTTAAACCCAAAGCTGTGGCAGGCATGGCCAGAGCGCTTCATCCATCTGGGCTCTCCTGCAACCCACCCACAGCTGCTTCGCTGAATCCCTGCAAACAGGTAGCAAGCATTTTGCTGAGCTGCTGCTGCCAAAGCAAAGATACAGGGAAGCAGCCGAGTAAGCCAGGCTGGCAGGGGGGACTGCATGAGAGAAAGTTTCTGCTAGGACAGAAACCATGATCTGGTTGGGAGGAGGAAAGACACAAGATGACAGTGAAACAGATGATGAAATAAAGGGAATGAAAAAAAAATATGCAAGGAAAGAAAAAGAAGCCTATGAAATAGAAGCTACCCTTAGTGGAAAATTTAAAACTTCTCTCATCAGAGAGATATGGCTCTGACCTAGGTGAAGTGAAAGAAAAACTTCCTTTAGCCAGTTTCTAGGAAAATCTACAAATGATATCTAAAATACTAGAAAATGCATCTGTAAGGTAACACAAAAATTGGAAGCAGTATTAGTAGGAGAAATTTAACCACATCACTGCAGTGAGTCATGTGGGTCAGAAACTGAAAAAGTAAACTCCAGCTGCTTCCAGACTTCTCAAGTTCAGGATATTCTGAGTTGATATCTCATCTATAACCAGTTTCAAAAGATATGCTTCCAGTTCTACCTAGTGTGAGTTTTAACAGCTATAATTGTTTCAGTGGTATCAAACAGGAGGAACTGGAGCTCTGTGCCCAGTCAGAAAGTTATGATATCACAGGAGTAACTGAAACATGGTGGCACAATTCACATGACTGGAGAACCGCGATGGGTGGCTATAGGCTGTTTTGTAGAAGAGGAGTCGTTGCGCTCTATGTTAAGGAGAGCCTTGAATGTATGGAAGTCAACTACGGCAATTGTGGAAGCCCTATCAAATTGCCTCTGGGTCAAGATCAGAGGGGTTGTCTCTGAGGGGGATCTTACAGTAGGCATCTGCTACTGACCTCCAATCCAAGACAGTATGACCAACAAAGCAATATTTGGGCCACTTAAGCAAGCTTCAAGACAACAGAACCTGGTTCCTACGGGTGACTTCAACTACCCCGACATTCATTGAAAGAACAATACAGCAGCTCGCATGTCATCTATCAAGTTCCTGGAATATGTAGAGGACTGCTTCCTCATACACATTAGATGTGCCAGCCAGGTATGAGGCACTGCTGGACTTGCTACTCACAAAACAAGAAAACCTGCTTTGTAATATTTTGGTTAGTGATAGCCTTGACTGTGGTGATCACAGTATTGTGGAGTTTGGGATCCTGCTGAGCATGCTGAAGGTTAGTACCAAGGCAAAGATTTTAGATTTTAGAAGAGCAAACTTCATCTCGCTCAGAGGTCAGGTGGGAGGGATTCTGTGGGAAGCTTCCATGGAAGAAAAAGGAGCTAGCAAATGCTGGGAGTTTTTCAAGAATGCTCTCCTGGAAGCTCAAAACCAGTTCATTCCCTTTAAAGGTAAGGGAATCAGACAGAGAAAGAGTCCCCTTTGGCTTAAGTGTGAGCTTCTGAGTCTGCTCAAAACTCAAAGGGAAGCATATCAGAGATAGAAAAGCAGACGAATACCTGTTGCGAACTACAAGAGTGTTGCCAGAGAACAGAGCAGTGCAGAGATGCAGTTAGAAAAGCAAAAGCTCAGCTCCAATTGAAATTGGCCAGAGATGTCAAAAACTAGAAGAAAGGTTCTTCAGGTACATAAACAACAAGCAAAACCAGAAGGAAGATACTGGCCTGCTGTTAAACAGGAGAGATGAATTAGTCACCAACAGTGCTGAAAAGGCAGAGGTTCTCAACACTTTCTTCACCTCTGTCTTTACCAGCACTGCTGGGCCCCAGGCCTTGGGAACAAAAATCCAAATTGATGCAAACACAGACCCACCGTCAGTGAAGGAAGAGTTGGTATGTGGACTATTACAGGAGCTTGACCCCTACCAATCAACAAGCCCTGACAATATCCACCGAAGGACGTTAAGAGAGCTGGCTAACATTATTGCAAGGCCAGTCTCCAGAATCTTTGACAAGTCATGGAGATTGGGGGATGTCCCACAAGACTGGAAGAAGGCTAATGCCACCCCCAACTACAAGAAGGGTTTAAAAGAGAATTCAGGAAAATATAGGCCCGTCAGTCTTATTTCAGTCCCTGGGACAGCTATGGAACAAATTCTCCTGTGGGCTATCACAAGTCAAATGAAGTACGTGATTGGTAACAGCCAGCACAGATTCACCAGGGGCAAATTGTGCTTGACAAACCTGATCTCCTTCTACAACAAAGTAACCTGCTCAGTTGACGTGGGGCAAGCCATGGACATCGTCTACCTGGACTTCTCCAAGGCTTTCGACACAGTTTCCCACAGCTTCATCCTAGACAAACTGATGCTTTATGGTCTAGACAAGTGGTCCATGCAGTGGGTGTGGAACTGGCTTACAGGCTGCACCCAGAGGATGATGGTAAGTATCTCCTTTTCCAACTGGTAACAGTGGGGTCCCCCAGGGATTGATACTGGGCACAAGGCTGTTTAGTATCTTCAGAAGTGATCTGGATGATGGGATCAAGTGTACCCTGATGAAGTTTGCCAAAGATACCAAACTGAGTGGGGGAAGTGGACACTTTGGAAGGGAGAGCCACCCTGCAGTAAGACTTGGGTAGGCTGGAAGAAGGGGGCTAACAAGAACCTTATGAAGTTCAGCAAGGACAAGTGTAAGGTCTTGCACCCAGGAAAACATAATCCAGGAGTGCAGGACAGGCTGGGATCTACCCAGCTGGGGAGCAGCTCTGTGGAAGGGACCTGGGGGTCCTGGTGGACAAGCACCTCAATATGAGCTAACACTGTGCTGCTGTGGCAAAGCAAGCCAACAGGATACTGTGCTGCATCAACAAGGGCATCACCAGCAGAGATAAAGAAATCATTATCCCACTCTGCTCAGTGCTGGTCAGGCCACACCTGGAATACTGTGTTCAGTTTTGGTCCCTGCTATGCAGAAAAAGCTGTGGACAGGCTGGAGAGGGTCCAGAGAAGGGCCACAAAGGTGATCAAAGGACTGGGAAGCCAGCCATATGAGAGAACTGGCTTTGTTCAGCCTTGAGAAAAGAAGGTTTAGAGGAGACCTCATCACCATGTTCCAGTATTTAGAGGGCAGCTACAAAGAATATGGAGACTCCCTTCTCACAAGGGGTCACCTGGAAAAGACGAGGGGTAATGGGTACAAGTTACTCCTGGGGAGATTCCGACTGGACACAAGAGGACAATTTTTCACAATGAGAACAATCAGCCATTGGAATAATCTCCCCAGGGAAGTGGTGGATTCCCCAACATTGGACACTTTTAAGATTCTTGTCTAGACCGTGCTTTTGCCAAGAAGGGCTAGACCAGATGATCCTTGAGGTCTCTTCCAACCTGGTATTCTATGATCAAAGCCACCTCCATAGACAGCTGCAGGTTCTGGGTGGGTGCCTGACAGAGGGTGGCACCAAAGAGATGATTCAGTAGGCTTGGCACCAGCTTTTAGCAGTAACATAATTAAAAAAGACTGAGGGCTACTCAATATCAAAACTACACTCTCTACAAATCTCCCCCCGCCTTTTTTTGTTTTTATTAGGGTGCCATCTTCCACTTATAGCAAATTATGAATTACATGATCCCTTAAATCCCACACAGTCGTCTTTGTCAATAACACATTTTTGTTGTCAGCTGCTTATGCTGAATCTAATGTATTTGACACAGGCTGCAGTAAGAATCAGGCTGAAATTCACATTGAGTTTTGTGTAAGAAAGCCCCCCGAATAAGGTGTTAATTGGGTAAGAGCATTTCTAAATTCCTCAAAGACAATTCTGCTAAGTTGTATTCTCTGAGGAAATTTAAAATTGAACCAAATAGGTATTTTAAGTATTTTCAGAGGCAATAAGGTGTTTGCCATAATTCATATATTTTCCAGTCACTCCAACATTTCCAGCTTTGTTATGCCTCACTGCCTGCAAAGTCAGTCAGGTTCCAACTCTTGAACACCATTTATTATTAAAGCTAAAGGTTTACACATAAAGCAGACGTTTTCCCCCCTTTGCTGGACTCCTCTTAATTGGTCTGATCCAGCGTGCATGTCTTTCCAACTCAGTTAAAATACATAACCAAAAATCACAGTCTTCTACAGAGCCAAAAAAAAAAAAGGTTTAAAGCGATTTATTTTTTTTTCCTTTTAATACCATGCTGTCTTTAGAATTATACTCCTTTTCCAGGGCCTGATCCAAAGCTCAGTGAATTCAATGGAAAGATTCATCAGCTTCAATAGCATGGGAGCAGGCTTATAACACACCATATGCCAAGTATGAAAGTATCCATCTGTCACTGATCCATATCTTGTTATTGTTATGTGCATTACATCAAGGGATTAGTTTTCTAAGAGACAAAGCTTGTAAAGGAGTTGCTGGAGGAATTTATAAACAAGGTTTTATAAACATGTAAGTACACCATAGCAGAGGCACACATCATCCAAGTCAGCAGTGCTACCGTGACTGTCCAACAGCATTTTGTATTCACCTCCACAGTGGCAGAGAGAAAATGCACTATAAGCTACAAGCTCAAGCCTCTGGTTTTTGGGTTGCCAAGAGATTATACCTGATGATACCTTCACTGCAAGCGAGCGCCAAGCAAAAGCCTACGTGACAGGGACTCGGCAGCAGAACGGTGTGACAGCGGTCAAGGTCCCATCACTGGTAGCACTGATAGTCAGCATCAGTCTCACAGGGGCATCAACACTGCTCTATCATATTATTGAATTTTCTGCCTTTATTTTGCCTGAAAAGCAGAGAACAACATTCTCCCCGATCACAGAAGAGAAGCATGATGGCACAAGTCATTTTTAAAAGCATGCTAACGAAAGTATAAAAGTCCTCCAGCAATTAAGGATCTTGCTTGTTTAGTTAATTACCCTTTTCAACATTTCCCTACATTTTGGCAAACACGCACAGCCCTCAAAACAAGAGAACAGAAGGCAGGCGCTAATCTGAAGATCCCTCACCATCTCCTTTCTCTCCAAGATGAATCAGTTGCATTTGAGAGCGTGATGAAAATTCATTTCACAAACCCATCCCTTTTGCTCACAAGTTGAGATAAGCAGAAGCAACGCTGCTCTGAAAGCAGCGGTCGTGATGAGTGGGCTCCTATATTTAGGCACTCACCTGATCCACAGTAAGCCCCAAGAAATTACCCTGTCAGCATCTTGCCCCACAAACCCACTGCCTCTCGTCCTTCTCTCAAAACAGCCCCCACAGCCAGCTGGCCCCCAGCTTCTCCCCATAGCCTCCTCCCACAGTTGCTGAGAGCTGTTAACCAGCAGCCTGTATGCACACAGCCTCCATCCTTCTCCCCAGCACCTCCCAATAACCACCTCTGTCCTCCCTCCAACCCTTCAGTCCTCCCCCCATGCCTCCTACAAAGTCTCACGCTGGCTCTTCATCCATGCTCTTTTTCTCCACCTCACACTCCTGTGTACTCCCTGTCGTTACCCCAGTGACTCACACCCCCACACATCCCCATTCCTTGTTTATGCCCTGGGTATAATCCTACCTAACCTTTGCTAAATTCCAGTTCCTGCTGCATGAACAACGCATGTGCAAAACCTAAAACTTTCCTAGCACAGGCAGCCATTGTACTCAGGAGGACAGTTAAGAAGTAGGTCTGATTAAAAACAGCCTTCGTAGTAACAGAGCTTGCCTAGGGATGGTGATCACAATAGTGCTTCAACTTTTCTTAGGCACCTCCCAATATTCTTTGAGCTTGGTTCTAGTTATTTGAAACAGTGTTCAGTGTTTCACCCTTGGCAAAGCTTACCTGTTCATATATCACCCATTGAACCAGCTGGCATAAATTAGTATTTGGAGTCAGATCTTCTCCAAACCCAAATACATGTATGTTACGTATTTCTTACTTTAGTCCGACAGTCTTCTCAAAGGCTATCCTAATTATCTAATACTTACAAGAGATTAGCATATCAAAAAAGTGACTTCAAACTGATGAAGCTGAGCAAAAGCTTATTTTGCTCTACACCAACACCAATTTTGTTTAGCGTTTGGACAAAGAACAACAGTTTACATCTAACCTATTACAGACAATTGGGGTGTTTAAGTCACTAGCATACAACCTTTCAACATATACTATCTTAATACAGCCAAAAATATGGAAAAAGCCTTATTTGATATATTTTTCATTTTATCAACTATAGCAGCTAACCCGCCAAAAATACCCTGCAACTTTTTCATCAGTACTGCAGACAGAAAATCCACAGTATTACACACCTGCCCTTGTCATATTGCAGATAGCAGAGCAGTAATGAAGAAGGAACCTGAATGACTAAGGAGGAATTTCTGCACTAAGCAGGTTACAGTCATGCATGATGAAGAAAGGTGCTAACCTTACAGAGCAGAATAAAAATTAAAAAGCCCATCCCAGCACTCCACAATACTGCTTCATTTTTAAAAAAAAAAAAAAAAAAAAAAAAATTCTCCTAAGAGACCCAGAAAATTCTCAGTATATTTTCCTAACTGCACTGCTCATCCACATAAAAGAAACCATCTTTGGGCAGCTCTGTCCCTAGAGAACTGGAAGCTACATGTGGTTTTCCACATCATGTTACCCTTCTCTCCTCCTTCATCTACCAGATTTTGAACTTAAACATTACATACAACACTAACTCACTCTTCCTCCAATGCCTGAAAATTGAACACAGATTTTTGTTGTTGATATGAAGATACAGAAATTTCATCCGCCAGGCTCCCATTTAAGATCCTTGGAATCAAAGTGATTACTTCCATTAGTAGTCACGGGGTGGGGTTGCCCCCTTTCATTTCTCAGGGGAATTATGAGTTTTACAAGAAACCCAAAACAAGTTCCATATTAATTTCTTGGCCTACAATTGGATTAATTCTTTCCTTGTTTCATTGTTTTTACAAGCAAAAGGACCACATGCTACTGTTTCTCATTTAGAATAGTCATTGCCACCAATTCTCCTCCTGAAAACTTCTATCTTCTTACAGCAACGTTCACTTGAAATGAATATTACCTTTGCAGTTCAGAAAAGGGGGGTAGAGCTGACAGTGCACATGTGGGATGTCCTCACTGGAGACTACTTAAAGAGGACTAGGAAATGGAACACAAAGCTTAGGATCAATTTGAATCTTATAGCCTGGCTCCTAGTAAGGAGAACATTTTATTTAAAAACCCAGAAAAACTTTCACAAGAACTGATAATCTTTCAGAGAAAAGCTTGACAGCCGTTGCTTTTCTCATGTTTTCACAATTTTTTTCCCCAATTCAAAATTTTGAAATTTATCATTACTGAATAATTGATCTTACTGAAATTATGGACCCAAATGGTGACATTATTTCACCATAGATGCCAGTGTTCCTACAGACAACATCACTAGACTGGATCTCTTTTATTAGGTCAGAAGCACCGATCTATTACAGAACTAGTTGCTAATGTTTAATAATTTTATCTGTCTTCCATTCATCTGCAATGGGTAGCAGTTATCTGCATGGATAGCAGTGACTTCATTGCTCTAACAGCCTCATGGATATCCAGTCAATGGCACATGATAGACACTGAAAAATTAGTGCTTGCTTGTGTTTCCCAACAGGGCTGATGCAGAACAAGTCCAAACTTTTCAACTTGTCGGTATAAGATCATAGAAGTTACTGATATTATGTTGCATTGAATCAGTGGGGCTTCTTTTCTTGTTTTTCCTTTTTTTTTTTTTTTTTTCCCCTCCAGAAGCATACTTTATCAGAACTACATTTATTATTCATATTGAAGTTCTGGCTCAGGACTTACTGTGCTAGGCTTTCACAAAACACTGATGAAAGGTGGTTCTGGATCGCAGAATTTACAGTCTACAAGACAGATGAAAGATGAATATAAAGAAGCCTGCATTGAGAAACATGAGTGCTCAGTGTGCCAGAAACTGTCTCAGTGCAGCGATTGCTAAAGAGGTTAGACCAGTCCCTATGCTCATTTCACCTCAGGTTTAAGTGAGAGCACTGGTGAGTGCCAGGTGTTTCATAAGGAGAGCACATGCCTTGAACTGCACCTGAGATACACCCGTCTCCCACAAAACTCCCCAAATTCAGTAGCTTAAGCTGCTAATTAGCCTTAAAAAATAGATTACTGCAGTCACTTCCTAGCTCATTTAGATTTGAATTGGTGATAGAGGAGAAAAGAAAGTATAAATGATAAGTTGTTATCCTACTCCCATGACAAATTATCTAGAAATGCTGGGGGTTTTTCCTGAACCCTTATCATTTACAACCTCCCAACAGAGCTTTCCATGTGAAGTTGTTACTGGATGAGTGCCTTGATTGTGTATGTTGTTTTGTTAATTTTATAGATGGAAACTAATACTGCTAGTTAATCTATGTCATTGTTTTCTACCATTTCTATTCAGATCCAGTAAAAAAAGTTAGGATTGTTATGTAATGCATTTCTTTTTTTCTGCCCTCATACTCTCTGTAGTATCAGACAAAACTATTATAAATCTAAGGGAGGTAATTATGTCACTGGAATTACATATTAAGCCTTCACTGCTAGTATACAGTCACCCTAGGAAGGAGACAGAAGAAATAATTAGGGTCTCATGATTGTACTCCTTTTTTCCTTTTATTTCAGAAGAAAAGTCTCTGCAATGGCTTATGCACCTTACTATTTAATTAAGCTATGAAATCAATATTGAGCTACAGTTTGACTTTAGTACTATTGAGCTCTTTTAGTCCTTCAGCATTTTTAAGTTCAACACTTAGATGACTGGTCTGGCTGATCGGTATTGTACCAGAGTAGTTACTTCTCCAAGGTTTCAAAAAAGGGGGTATTAGCAAAGTACCACTGCTCAGGTCCCTCTTGAAGATGAGCATGTTCTGCCAGGAAGTAAATGTCTCCCATCCACACATCAGTTCCTTCATCATTTTTCAAGATAGCTAAATTTCATAGGCATCTTTATTCCCCAAACTCTTCTTCAAGAGAACAGAGATACTACATAACCTGTGGTTTTATTATGACACACACACACTCACCCTACTTGCTCCCTTCAACATTTAGTTAATCTTATTGCTTTTCTTCTCTTTCAGCAATACCCTTTACCAAATCCGCTGACTCTGCAAGTCTGGCTGAATCTGACCCCTAAAATTTCTGGAAAAGGATTACAGAGGATCTAGACGTACAAGGCAATGCAATTCAGGTATAAGTGAGGACTTAAATGTACAAAGAGACTCCAAGTAAAAATGCAAACTTCCTGATACACCAGTCCATTCCAGAAGACATACCTCCTGCTTCTTCACAAGGTGGGGCAGGGGAACCAAACAAACAAAACCACCAAAAACCCCACACCAACAAAAAACTCAAACACCAAAACACCACACTTGCTATCTCAGATCAATCTAAAAGTGGAATAGTGGGGTTTTTTTAGCTCAGTTTTTCCTGAAACTTTATAAGACAGCTGAATATGAAAAGAAAGCAAAGAAACACTTTATTGCATCTTGAAGCTTTGCCTAAAACTAGGTAAAAGTGTCAGTGAGAAACATCTTCATGACTGTGTTCTCAGGGAAACCAATCTTGAAATGGCTTTTTGGAAAAACAAGGTCTCTCCTACTCTAGACTGCTTCAAAATATGCTTTTTTTTTTACAGTACCACTTCCTATGATACTACTTAAACTTCTGATAATATAACCAAATATATGCCACTAAAAATAGAGCACTTTTTTGTAATTGACACTTAATTAAGTCTTTCATACATAATTTAAACTGGTTAAAAGAGGAGCAACATCCACTTTCACAAAGATTTCTTCTTCTAGTTGAAAATGGGGGTGGGGGGGGAGGTGGGGAATCCCCACGCTCCAAAAAAACACATTTCAGAGAAAAACATAATCCTACTACAGAATCCTGCTAGTAACATGGTCTGTCTTTACTTCCCTGGTGGTAGAAACCATCACAGATAGCTCATGACATCCAAAACATGTCTGAAGTGATCACTGAAGATGTCTGTCTCCTTTTAAACACAGAAGTATAAACTGAGAATATGCATAAGGCCATAATCTAAAGGCATCTCTAACACCTTAGGGATCCTTTTCAATGGAAACAAGAAAACACAGTGTTTAACTTAAATGTGGACAATTATTTGAGTTTGTATTCCCACTAGTTTTGAAAAGCCATTTCTCATTTCTTCTTTATTTCTCTCACACAATGAACTTATTCTAACAAGCACATTTTCCATTATTAATGTCAGGTTTAAAATACGCAAGATACTTTTGGAGAGGAAAACAGTAACATTCTGGCATACACGAAAAAAATTGCTCATGTTTGTTTCTTTCTGTAATGAAAAGTATTCACATTCCAACTTACTTTTTCTAGTGAAAAGCGAGAAGTATACCTTGGTAGGCTTACAGAGGCTGAAAGAGTTTTGTCATCTTTGGTCCTCCCTACCCCCTTTACTGAACACCAGTTTTGAGACGCTTACAAAAAGATGTCATTTTAACATTTAAAGACTGCTAACCCACCTTCCAATGGTAGACTTAAATGTAAATGTACAACTTCGACATAGTTATCAAGTAGATTCTAGGAAATGTATACACACATCTATGCTATTTTGAAGAGGTTCGTACTTTCATGAACTGAATGCACAACAAGCCACTTCATCACTCCTCTGTAAATCAGACACCTTGTTGCAGGCACAGTTGCTTAGATACAGAGTAATTGGGGTAAGTGAATAAATCAAATTATCAATAACATACATGATTGCATCCTATTATTGAAACAGTCAATTGAAGTAATTTTTAGATTAGTTAGAAAATAGACATCTAAAACTTACTGGGTAATATGAGATGCCAAATAACTTAAATGAGCATTAGTAGACATTTTAGGATTTGTTCATTGCAGATACATTCGAAACACCGTTATTCTCTTTACAACAATAATTGCAGGAACTACTCACGTAAAGTATCTCTCCAGTCACTCTGAAGTAAACACTCAACCAAATGCTTCATAAATTGTTATTCTTGATACAAGGTAGACCCTTATGCAACAAACTTTCAATGCGACCATCTGAAACCACTCTGCTTGCACTGATTTTACTCCATTTGACAACAATGTGAGACTAAAAGATGGGAAAGGTTCTGCTTAGAAGAGAAATGATTAATAAGAGACAGAATAGAGGTGCACAAAATAAAATATGGTAGAGAAAACGCAAATTAGGCACTTCGAATCACTGTGCCTCCTAATGCAAGAGCAAAGGCCAATCAATGAAACTGAAAAGCAGACATTATAAATTGATGATGGAAGTCTTTCTACACAAGCTATAATTAATCCATGAAAGTCACTTGCATAAAGTAGAAAGCCTCACAGCTTATTAGAAAAAAAATATGGATAATGAGAACATCTATTTGTATTTAACAGTATGATAAATAAAATAAATTCATAATTAATTGGTAGGAGCTTCAAGAGGGTCTAAGGAAACCAATTTTTAATAAGAACAACTTATTCCATCCTCATCAAGCAAAATAACTGTTATGTTCCTCTTGGAGCTCTCTTAGAGCTTACCATTGACAAACAGCGATTTGACTACATAGGTAATTGTTTTAAGATGATACAATACTTTGGAGTTCACAGTCCTCCAGAAAGCATCTATAAGATCTTTGATCTCACATTGATTTACTTGGTGAAATCTAGGGAGAATCATTGTGGAGACTTTGCTACAACATCTGTAACGGCAACGACAGCTACCGTCCTTTCAGAGACAATCTTGTACTCCAGAAATAAATGAAGCACAAAAGTTATTTATTTACTGTCTCTCCCTCCCCCTTTTTTTTTAAAAAAACTTTGAGTTTCTAGAGTTTCTGAAGTGCATTGGTGATAACTTCCTGACATAGCTGATCAAGAATCCAACAAGAGGAGACACTCTGGTGGATGCAATGGTTAAAAGTAAGGAAGAATAGCTTGAGGGTGTGAAAGTTGGGGGCAGCCTTGGCTGCAGCAACCATGACATGGTGGGGTTCAAAAGCCTGTGAGAAATGCAAAGGGCAAAACCCAGGACCACAACCCTGGACTTGAGAAGAGCAGACTTTGGCCTGTCCAGGGATCTGCTTTGAAGAATCCCAACAGAACACAGCCCTGAAAAGAAGAGGGATCCAGGAGAGCTAGTTGATTCTCAATGAGTACCTCCTGCAAGCTCAAGAACTGTCCATCCCTACAAGCAGGAATACAAGCAAAAGGTGACAAGAGATATGTAGAGATTAACAAAGTGCTCCTTACAAAAGCCAGACATAAAAATGAAGCGTGCAAGAGTTGGAAGCAGGGGCAGATGACCCAGAAGAATACAGACATTGCCCGAATATGCAACAACAGTGTTGGGAAAGCCAACTTGGTGTTGAATCTGGTGAGAGACACAAAGGGCAACAAGAAAGGCTTCTACAGGTACAGCAGCAGCAAAAAGACTATGGGAAAAGGTAGGCCTGCTGAATGGAGCAGGGGACCCAGTGGCAAAGGACACAGAAGAGGCAGAGGTGCTCAAGATCTTCCTCACTTCTGTCTTTACTGGTAAGAGTGGCACCCAGCAATCACAGGTCTCTGAGATGAGCTGGGAAGTCCAGAACAAGGAATATTTACCCTTAGTGGAGGAGAATCAACTTAAGGAACCATTTAAACCAACTGGATAGATATAAATCTATTGGATTGGGTAGGCTTCACCCACAGGTGCTGAGGGAATAGGCCGATGTCATTGCAAGGCCACTCTCCATAATCTTTGAAAGGTCATGGTGATCAGAAGAGATTTTCAAGGAAGAAATCAAATAGTACTTCCATATTCCACAAGGGCAAGGAGGATGATTTGGGCAACGATAGGCTAGTCAGCCACACCTTGATCCCTTGGATGACGATGGAGCAATAATCCTGGAATCCATTTCCAAACATACTGGAAAGACACGGACAAGAAGGTGACTGGACACAGGCAGCAAGTATTCCTGAGGAGGTTATCGTGCTTTAGCAATCTAATAGCCTTCTAAGTGGATGAGGAGAGAACTGCATATGTTTATCTCGATTTTAGCAAGGCTTTCAATACCCCTGATACTCTAATAGATGAATTACTGAGGTACAGACCAGATAAATGAAATGAGGTAGACTGAAAACTGACTGAAATGCCAGGCTCAAAGGGTTGTGATCAGCAGCATGATGTCCAGCTGAAGGCCAGCCATCGGTGGTGTACCCCAAGGGTTCATACTGGGGCCAGTACTGTTTAATACCTTCATGAGAGACCTGGATGAGGGGCAGTGAGCACCCACAGCAAGGCTGCAGATGACATAACTAGGAGGAGTGGTTGACGCACCAGATGTTTGTGCTGCCACTCAGAGGACCTCGACAAGCTGGAGAAATGCGCTGATAGGAGCCTTCTGAATTTCAGCCAATAAAAATGCCAAGTCCTGCACCTGGAGAGGAATAACCTCAGGCATCAGTTCAGGCTACGAAGTAGAAATAGCATGAGTATTCCTGATGGACATCAAGTTGGACATGAGACAGGAGCGTGCCCTTGCAGCAAAGATGACAAACACCCTGGTCTGCATTAGGCAGAGCACCACCAGCAGGTTGAGGGAAGTGATTCTTCCTCTCTGCTCAGCACTGGCGAGACACAACTGGAGTGTTGCATCCAAGGCTAGCTCCCCAGTACAAGAGAGACACAAACATACTGGATTAAGTCCAGCAAAGGGCTATGAAAATGATTAAGGGATTGGAGCATCTCTCATGATGGAGAGGCTGAGAGAGCTGGGACTCTTCACCCTGGAGAAGAGAAGGCTCAAGTAGATTCAGGGGGAATCTTATCAATGTATATAAATACCCGACAGAGAGCCAGACTCTTTTCAGTGATGTCCAGTAGCAGGACCAGAGGCAACAAGCACAAACTGAAACACAGGAAACTCCGCTTTTTTTTTTTTTTTTAATACAGTGAAGGTAGTCATTACTGGATTTAGAGACATTCAAAACACAAGTGGACACAGCCTTGAATGACCTGCTCTTGCTGACCCTGCTTTGACCAAGGGGTTGGAGCAGATCATCTGCAGAGGTGCCTTCCTACCTCTGCCAGCCTGTGCTTCCAAATTAATTGTAACAAAGCACATAGGGCCATTCAAAACACAATACTGGAAGTTGCTGTGTGCCAAAGAAAATAAAAAAATAATGGGAGAGCAAGGACTACTAATTGAAGGACCCAGGTAGGGTGCCAAAACAGAAGGGAGTGTAGGCATTTCCTTCAAGGAAGGGAAGACTCCCTTGTAGGTCCAGTAAGCCTCCACAATTACCTTATTTGTGACTTGGATTCAAGCTTAGGGGTTTATTTTAGTAAATTCACATAAATGGAAGGGGGGGGGGAAGCAATTAAAGCAATTGCACAAAACTTAAACAATTCAGAAGAGTTGGGGTTTTTTTAATCCACTGAGATGTACAGTAACCAATTACCCAGCTACCACAGACAAGTAAGACTGTGCTTTGATTTCAGGTCAGGATCCATTGACTGAAGCTCTCAAGGGCAAGAGCAAAGAGATTTTCATCTCTGGAGCTCTGCTGAAGACTACCTGCTTCACAACAAAAAACACTATGTTGTCTCTTGCTCTTCTACATTTTCAGCTACCTCAAGTCTAGGAGAGAGGCCAGAGGACATGCTTCTCCTACATGTCAGGGAGCACAGGTAAAACAGGCACTTGCTCTCCCCAGGCTTAACATGCTCTATACTACCCTTGGACACATCTGTGATGATCAGGCATAGCTGACCACATAGACAATATAGAACAAACCTATAATAATTTGACACATCCTCTGAAAAACAAATCAGAGTGCTCTTAAATGAAATAAATCATGCTCTGCTGATCTTGTAAAAAATGGCCTTAGCTCTAGGCACTGGAAGTAATTCCCCTCAAATCACTAATAATACTTGAGCTTAAAACCCAGGTCTTGCTCAAGGTTTTGCAGAAGTAAAGTGATAGAGAAATACTAAGAGAACACAGTCCCACTAGCAATTAAACTCTTGGAGGATTAAGCAGCATATATTTAAAAAATATTATTGCTCCTTTTTGCACAAACTACAATAGTTACCTTCTGGACCATGGTCTAATTAAGCATTTTTAAAAGTAATTTCTGTTTCACTGGAGATATCCCAAAGAAAGTAGGTTTTATTCTTTTTCTGTTTGGACAGCTTACTCTAATATATTTCTTTACCTTAGTATATTTTATCACAGTTCTATAATTAAGAAAAAAACCACAACACAGTAAGACTACTTTCTTTTTATTCATGTCACAACTAATTAAAAAATACATACACACACACTTCATTCTTTCCATATATTTTGGGGTAAGTAGAGTGATTTGGGCAATTCCCAGGACTTTGAATCTATAATTCATCTGGCCTGTCAAGGATGTTCTAGCAATCTCCCAAGGGAGGCAGAGTTTTCTTACTGAACAGAGGGAAAAGCAGGTTTCTAAAACTATTTGTGTTAGAGATAAGGGAAGGAATGTGTGTGCAAGGCTTTTTCAGCACCTTCCGCCTTTGAAAGGTTTAGGACTGGTTTGGCTTAAGACCAGCATGACAACAGATGTCTTAAAACAATGTTTAATTGATTAGAATACACAGGTGAATAAAAGCAGACAATCAGATCAATTTAAACATCTAGCTGAAACTTTATTACTTTAACAGGCTGAACATTAATGCATCTCTAGTGCAAAGAGGTGAGAGTATATGACCAGTGTATGACTCACAACCACAATAAATCCATTATATACATTTTCCTCACTGAAATATAATCTTCCCTCAAGAGAGCAGGAAATCACTCAACTCGGAACTGCAAAGATTTCAGATTTCCCTTTTGCCCCAGGAAAGATAATCCACCAATAAAACTCCAGGTTTCTGGTTCTGAAAACTATTCTTTTGACCTTTATATTTAAGCTGGTGATTCAGCTATTCCCTTACCTGCCATCCAGGCAGGACTCTATGCATAGAGAGCTGGGCAACACGAAGGATTTGCCAATACCTGACCAACCATTCTGCCATTCAGGTCCCCACCCCCTTCCGCAAAATAGGACAGGCTTACTAACAGAAGGATTAACAAGCACTTGTTCAAGTTCTTCTGTGGAAGCAATGCCTACATATTCAAGCAGATGGGGCACTGGAAAGAAGTAAAGGGGTGCTGGGCTAGTATTTAAGTTTAGCCATATCATCACTATTAAAATCAAAATAACCCTAACAGGTAATGCCTTATAAAACAGAAGGAAAAATGCATACATGGCTAAAAAAAAATAAAATAAAGAATGAAGAGAGCAAAATGTACCTAAATGCAAACATAGTTGTAAGTGATGGCATGTTCTGGGACATTTCTGCCTTGATCCGTGGACCACTTCACATGCTGTTCCCCTCTCCTGTACCTCTATCTGTAGTCAAGCAACATCCTAAACTCCTCACGCCAAGCAAAGGGAAGTGCAAAACCTCTCAGGCTAACAATTCTCACAGAAAGGACTTAGATGTGAATTAAAAAGGAAATTACTACCAAATGCATTTTCATCATAAAACAATATAATTTGAAAGATTTCACTCTCAGATATTCCACTGTCAGCAACCATTCCCCCAACCCACAGAAGCAGTTGTCTCATTTCATCATAGAGGGCATCTTCATTATCATCTCTATCCACCTCAGCTTAAGGGAGTTGGCTGCAAAGTTCAAATAAGAAGAGCATGCAGAATGAAGCTAAAGCCCTTTACTGCTGGGTATTTCTACTGAACAGCAACACCTGCAACTGTGCCCAAAATCTACGTGTATCAATTATCTATAATCTGAAACATAAGAACCATTTGCTTTTCCATGTATTATGCTTCCCTTTGCATCTGGGCATGGAAGGAAAGCAATACTTAAAAATAGTTGACTGACATGACTAGGAAAGAAAGGATGCTACCATTCTTCTAATGCAATTCTCCCTTCTTCAAGAAAAAGGGTCAAGATTATGAAAGATTATGTCAAGCTGTTTATTTCTTACTGTTACAAAAGCAGTACAAATTCCCTTCATTTTACAGGCAATGGCTATATTCCACAGCAGCTGCAAGACTGTCAGACAAATAATGTGTTACCACATTAGGCAACTAAAATTAAAGGGAATTTGTCCTTCAACATAAGTGAAGTTACTTAAGAGAATAAAAGTTTTTATAAGCCAACAAGGTAGGGGTTTTTTTAATCTTTTCCACCCCAATGAGATACAATATGTTAACATCCTTGGATAACATCATTGTTATCAATTGCTTTCAAAAGAAGATTGCCATTAAAAAAATGAAAATTATTGTGCAAGACCTTGAATGAGGTAAAGCTTTTTTAATATTTTCAAAACTATTTTCAGGAGGTTGTAGACATACTTCTTTATTCCGTGTTTTTGGACAACAGTTAGAGTTGCTTCACTTAAGAAGATACAGGTAGGGGTTTGAGTAATAGTTTTCAAAGATTCCTGCCACCGTGCCTCCCCAAGATGGACTGTGCTAAATGCAAAAACTGAAAGGAGTTGAATGATGTATAGATTTTAAATATAAAATAAAGTTTAAGGAAAACAAGATAAAGGTCTAAGGTAGAGAAGCAGCACAATATTTCCAGAGTGAACCATTCAGTATTGGTCAATACAGTAACAGAATAATGATTTTAAAAGCACCTTAAAGCCTTAGATAAAGTGCATTAATAATGAGGTAAAAGGATAGCATATTCCTGTTATTTTATATTTTGAAAAAAAGGACAAGCATTATGTCCCACTCAAATCTAAGCTCTGTTTTAAAGAGTGATGCTAACGTGTCTCATTTGCACTTTATCAATGTATTTGACCATTCTAGCTTCAAGGAGATGCATAAGACGACTTTCTCAGGAATGGCAGACTTTGACAGAACACTGCATTTCTTCCAGATAGCCACTTTCTACTGTTCATAAATACAATTTATTGCTTTCATCTACTTGAAAATAAATTGGGATTAAATAAAAATGTGCAAGTAAAAACTAGCAATTCAAACTCTAAAGTAACCTGACTGTAGGTATCAGAATTAGAAAGAAGCTCTCTACCCGTTAATTTCTTCTGCAGAGGTTTACTCAGATTAAATGCCTGTGTTGATTCCACTCCACCCTCCTCAAGGTAAACTTGGTATTGCTTAATAATAAAAAGAAATCCTCCTCTCATACCACACTAGACTCAAGGATAAGGCACAGTATCTTAAAGACATGCACTTCTGCCAAATAGTCACTTTTACCAAATGACTGAAGCCTGATATGCAGAATCATCAGTTATTCTTATGGGACAACCCTAGCCAGACATAACAGAACAAGAAACAACACATTCCTCAATTTACAATCTGTTACCATAATATGGATGCATTATGAATGGGCAATAGCTTTACAAGATGGCATATTACTTATTCATTAGACCAAAGGGGATCTTCATAAAAGCAATGCTCTGTCACACTCAATAGAAAGAAACAAATGTTAGTTCATGGGGAATTCAGAGTTAAGTTTGGGGTTTTTTTAAAAGATATTTCATTACATTTAAGACAAACAATTCTGCCACAGCATTTCAAAAAAGTCCAAATTTAATTTTTTCCTTTTAGTTTCCTTCATTATTAATTAGGCAAAGTGCCATGTGCTAAAAATATGTTTAAAATGGGCCTCAAAAGTGAGCCTTACGCCCTAAACATGCCACAGGAAAAAAGACTTGGCACCTTCAGTAAGTTACTGTCTCACCTCACAGAGGAACTCAAGCAAAGAAATCCACAGTTACTTTGAGCTTTCATTTGCTTCCCATAGAACACATTTAGATGTTTTTCCTTAATGAATTGCCTTAAATTGGATAAAGCCAGCCAAAGTGGATTACGTTATTTATTGTCCTTTACTGTGCAGAATATACTTACTGATCAGAACAATCACATCATTTATCTCCAAGACATTTCCTAGTGTTTTATCACATTTCAGAACGCAGCGTTTTCTAGCTCCTTGCGCTAAATTATATCAATGAAGTGCTTTCCTGCTAGAGATTCCATTTTATTTTCACAAAGACACAAAAACTGGCCACACTAGAGTAACTGGTGACTAGCAAAAGCACATAGTACCTACAGAACTATATTTGAACATTTTCCAAATATGTAACTCAAAACATACTAGTATGTTTTGTTACCACATGTTTAACAGGCAGTTAAACAACATTAAGACCCTTTCAACTTAAAAAAAATAAAAAATTTAAGAGCATTATAAGTAGTAGTAACCAGGTTTATTACTATATCACTTTATTGTATTATATGTTCAGAGAAGCCACCACCTTTTTATTTTTAAAAATCAGAACATTTTAGCATAGTGAACAACTGAGCACCCCCTTTCAGAGGTATAGGTTTTGTAGGTCTATCACATGAAATCAAAACATAAGGTTACACTGTAGTCACGAGAATGTACAAGGCTATTGGTTTATTTTACAGACAAAATAATTACAGACCATTATGAAACTGTTTTATAAAAGAACTTCTGGCAAAGTTATTAATGGAATCATTTAAACATTAGATTGATCTCCATGAAACTGCTGGTAATAAAATGAATTATTAAAGTATGATTTTGCAATCTATGTCTGACAGCTCCGAAGTAGTTTCCTTAATTTCAGCAAAACCAAAGAAAGTCCCCAGCATATCAGAAGGAAGCTAAAGGCCAAACACTTTAAGATGAAAGAATCAAGAGTTCAGTTACACAACTGTAGAAATTATACCATAGTTTTATATTTTTGCGTTGGTGCTACAGTAAGTGTATAGTAAGCAGCAAAAGAGGGTAAGGTACCATAGGGCTTAAAGAAAAGTTACATAGTAAGTGTTTCCAAGATTTACGCATTCCATTTGAAAAACACTGAGTAAAGTCTGTTACCAAGAACTTAAGTGCATTAAAACATTTTCTGTAAAACCCACTACATATTAGACATCTTCAGAAAAAAATATGCTTTGAGAACATCACAGAAGAAATCAAGATTCCGTCCATGCAAGCTGAAGAGGCTGGACAAGAGCTGGTTCGCATCACACTAGCATTCTCCAGGCTTAACTTACTAATTGCATTAGACTGAGCATGTCTAACATACTGAGAGAATTAGGATCCACACACAGAAAAAAAAACTTGTCGTTGCCTTCTCTTTAAAACATGCATCACACAGCAGCCTGTTATAAAACCCTCATTAGGGAACAGAAAGCCTCAGCTCCCCACTTCCCATGAGGGGCTCTAACCTGCACCTCCTTCCATACAGGTCACTGTGGGCACTTACCACCCTCCTGTGTGGCAGCCATGCCATCCCCAAAGAAAAGAAAAAAGTTTCATCCAGACTTGGATGCAAATAAACAATAAAAAAAAAGGCACAAATCAACAGGCAAAGACTACAGCACTAAATAGAAAGACCATGGCTGCTCTGGGTAAGGACTTTTTCCACAAAGACTGTGTGTACACTTTTGACATTAAGCACACGGGTCATGGGATTAATTTCCCATCATTGTTCAGATATGCAAGAAACATTCCCTATATATTGTAAGTAACAAAACACAGCATCACACAAGTGCAAGTCCCTTGAATGCAAGGCATAAACCCTTGCCCTCTCCCTCTGTCTGGATCTACCTAGCCTCAGGCTTTTCACTGTGAAAGTTTTCACGTGTGCTGGTTATATTTAGAAAGAACTAATCCAAGAGTGATTATTTCAAAAAACATAATTAAGGAATGGAAAAGCAGGCAATATCACAAGACACAGTATAAGGAAACTGATCAACAGGCTATATTCCTGAGTTCTTTTCCAGTGTCTTGTGTTATTCAAGTGATGGCATTTCACCACTTGCCTAAAAGACTGTAATATAGTCAGGGGTTGTAGGGTTGGTTTGTTGTTGTTTTTTTTTTTAATCAAAGTGTTTTCTGCTACTCGGTTTCAACTCATGCTTCTAGTTTCACTTTAGTAAAAATAAAGATATCCATTTTAAAAGCTAAAATAACCACACAAACCAAGCCACAAAAATACTCATTTGTTACAGGAAGGGTAATAAGGCACGGGCACAAATACAAAAAATAACATTCTTAAAACAATCTAAACTAATGCACTCTGAAGAGCACATTACCAGAACAACCCTATGATCTGGTCACCCAAAGTCACTAGTGAGGAACAAAGCAGACAAGCTCTCAGTTCATTAAGTCAGTACTGTAAAAACCACAAGTCTCGTTAACATTAAGCCCGTAACTCCCACCTTTTTAAAAGTGCCAGAGAGATTGGATACAGGCAGATTTCACTGCGAGTTGCTTTATCAAACCAGTTTTATTTCTAATGCCTTTTATTTCTAATGCCTTTTATTTCTAATGCCTTTTATTTCTAATGCCTTTTATTTCTAATGCCTTTTATTTCTAATGCCTTTTATTTCTAATGCCTATGAAAATAGATTCTTTTTTCTAGGTTAGACTATGAAAGTAAAAACTGGTCTCCAGACAAATAAAACAAGCTACTTCATGGAAAAATCAATTTGCCCTGATATGAAATTGAGTATACAACATCACATTGGAGGCTTACATTTGAAGAATTCAGGGATAATTTTCTAATCCTTTCAGAAGCTACATCTCATTTTCAAATCTATATAAACTGTAGTACTGACAACAGCTTTTGCTTTCTATCCTCCTCCATTCATATATTCCCCAGTCTGAGCTGCTCTGAAATTTTAAGTTCATACAATAAGTCTTATTTCAATCTCCAAAATTTTATAGCAAGAAATGCAATGTTTTGTCAAAAGAGGGGATTTTAGACACAAAGAGGAAGGTTTAAGGCATAAGAATATCTGTCCCCCTTTCCCAACAGCCAAATATAAAAGCTTGATTTAAAAAAAAAGTAGTAATATGGGCTACCAGAAATAAAGTGGCATACTTGTAGTATATAATCAAACAGATTAGTAAGACAATCGCTATTTTTGGATGCAAAGTCAGTTTTAATTAGAGTGCCCTAAATTTAGGACCTCAAATTACAGACAGAGTTTTATGGTCCTCTTCCCAATGGATTTCTAGCAGGCACTTGTCTTTTTCAAATACACTAATGTCTGTGCCCTGTAAGGCACGTGGAAATTTAGCTGACCTCTTTTTAAATTGTGATGAAATTGCCTCATCAAGATTGAAAGAGCCCTCACCTCTTCTAAAGCAGTTTATTCACTGAATATAGCTTTTGAACCTTAATTCCCCCATTTTAAATTAAATCTGCCAAATTAACGCTGAGCATGTCTCTGCAAACACTTCAGTAATGATAGTGCAGATGAGATGTGTTGACTTTCTATTCGAAAGTTATCCTGAGCAGAATCCCTGAACAACAGAGTATCCATGGATACCCAGGTCCACCATCTCCCTCCCTACCTAAGTAAACTCTTAAAAGTTACATCTTGCTCACTTAATTAGCACAAAGCCTCATAACAAGCCATATTATGATGGTAGAGGAAAACTAGCAAGTTAGAGTTGAAAGCTAGGCTAGAGGCACACCAGACTACAAGCAGCATTTTTTGCTTGTAGCAGCAGGTAATTACTTGTTTAAATGCAGAACAAACTAGTTTTGATAGCAGATAAATAAGGTGGTTTACAAATATATTTTTGTCATCAGAATTAATGAGGGGAACTGTAATAATAGAAGAGAATCATAAAGAAAGCAATGGTAATGCAGAGACTACCGGTGTCCTTCAATGTGGTAACAGCTGCATTAAGCTTAAGAAGAAACAGGCAGGAACATACTATCAATTTCAAAATAGTTTTCAGTATGAAGAGCAGTAGAACTTGGCATTTGATACTGTAAAGAATCACAACTGAGGGGGGCTGTTAATCATTTTAAATAATTAAATCTTGACAGATAAAAGTGTGTTCCTCAGTTGAAAAAACTATTAAAGTGAATTAATTTTGAAAAATTTTAAAATTAGAATGCCTTTTACAAAAGTGAGATATCTGGCGGTTAACTGCATGAGACCACAAATGCAAGTTTAATTCATTATTACTTTTTCTGCCATGAAATCTGACAGGAAGTTTCTCCAACCCTTGACTGACAATTTGAGCAGTTCTATTTTCGTCAACCTCTATGATTCATCTCAAAAATATTCTCCTAGGAAGAGTTACTATGTTGAAAGTATCAGCTCCAGCTTCGAAATATATCGGAGGCTCCATTTTCTACAAAAGCCTCTAAAGCGATATTATGCAGGAAAGCTCTATGAAGCCTGAATCCATCCTTGAGCGCAGATTAGGTTAAAGATCAAAAAAGCTCTGTAGATAGCTGTGTTCACCACCCTGGGATACTCTTCTCTTTGCTCTGATTTAACAGACACTCTCCAGCCTATTCAACAACCAAACTACGGGTTTAAGCTTGTGACACTCTCATGCATTTCACTTCCATTACGGCCATCTCATAACACTTTGAGCACTGAAGCCTAAATATATCCAATATATAACTCTTTAGCTTGTCACACTCAGAAGGTTTCTTTCCCACCTATTTCCAAGATACCCAAAACAGACCCAAGAGAAACAGCCCTTGGGAATTCATGATATTTGAATTGATACTTTCATATCCAACTCAGGTTTACAGTGGCCTCATCACCCTCCCCTGTAAAAGTTTCCATCATAAGAAAGGTTAAGGTCCTGCCAGGTAACAAAACACCATACGCAGTGTATTCTCACCTCTCAGAGAAGAAAAGGCTATTCCTACCTCTCAACAGGTTTTTTTGTTGTTGTTTAATTTTATCTAAAAAAACAACATTACAGAGAATAACCTGTTTTCCAGAAGTCACGAGACTTGCGAGAGCAAATATTTGAGGACTGCAGTCAGTAACAACTCTATCATAATGAGGCATTCCATGAATACTGTGCAGCATGTGTATCTCCACCTGGAGATGGAAAGTGCACATTAACTGATTCACACATGGATACTTTTCCATTGATACTGGTTATTCTCCCTTTTGATTAGTAGCTGAAGGAGATTCTCCAGTAGTTGAGGAAATTAAATCCATTTGAAATTTAAGCTAATGTTTATATGCTTTCTCAAGTGGAGACTTTAAAAGAACAAAATACTTTAAAGTCAGCTAGTCTTCCTCAAAACATCACTTTAAAGAAAAGGTAGCTAAATTCAGCCCTCAACTAAAACTTTAATGAACTAAACTTCATAATTTTGCCAAAGTTACTGTACATGTACATATAATGAACAGTGATGTACAGAAAACAGTTTAAATTCTGAATTACCACCTAGGACTAAGCCTGGACAAAACAGACAGACGGAGCTTGAGAGGGAATTTACAGGGAGTTGCCACTAACATTAGATTGCAAAATCAATGTGCTAAGATGAGAAGAAACATAAAAAAGCTTGTCAGAAGTTATGTAACAAGGCAGCAGCACCACTATTTTTAGGTAGTGTCCTTCTGTGAGACATTGAGCATCTCTTCAAGGTACCAGGCATCTTCAACATCCATCAATGTCAGTTGAAACCAAGGACAGTGTCATAACATCATGCTAGGTCAGGGAAGAATAAGAATTCCTATCCCAGTAAATCATAAAAAAGATGATTATTAATTCAATTTCCCCAAATGGTTCTTGTAAAAAAAAAAAAAAAGCATTTCCAGTTTTGGAGGGGTTGGGGGGGTGGTTTGGTTTTTTTGGTTTTGTTTTTTAGATCTATCATTACATGATAAAATGGGTCTAATCTACTAGAAACTTCTCCTAAACCCCCAAAGTATGGGATTATTAATAATCCCATAATTGCAAATATTAACACCTATCAAGACCCAAAGGCCACCTGGATCACAGCCATGTTTCAATGTTCAATATCGAAGGAAACAAATTGACCTCAATAAAGTTCTAAAAGCAGAAAGATCACAATTGCTATGTGCTTTCAAATAAACCGTAACCTAACCCAAATTGTCTAGTATGAATATAGCTCTTCCTAAGGTTCAGAGATGCTGTACAACAGACTTTGAAAGAAGATAAAGATAGAAAGAAGAAAAAAGAAAATATTATAGTTTAGAAATTATTCTGGAAGAGGCAATTAAAAGTTTTGCCCCCACATCTTTTAACTAGGGTTTGGTTTACCGCTCTAGTAAACCAATGAAGATTGCAAAACACCATTAGGAAATCAAATGGACTAAAATTCACGTAATAATAGAAAAAATAACACACTGTACTTGGTAATGTCACTGCAATTTTTCTATAATATCCTCCACCAAGCAAAAATATTAAATTACAGTAAAACATTTGAAAGAACAGATTTTTTTTATTATGAAAATAGCTTTTTAAATATTTAAAACCCATCGAAAACACCCATATTTATCTAACCAGTTCCTTCTAGACTCCCCACATTTTATGCAGCACTGGTAGAATTATTCCTGTGGACTTAGGGAAGCGTTGGAGCCGAAGGAAACACAGCTCTGCTGGGAGAGACTGAGACCGATAAAGCCAAAAGCAACTAGACTCTGCTGGGACTGGGCTTGAATCTTCAAGATTTTTCTGGCAAAGGATCAGTGCCTTTTTCATCTTCTCTTTCATAAACTTAATGAGACTGACCAGAGTTGGTTTTTGTTTGTCTGTTTTTAAATTGACCATGACTATAAATTAAACACAAGTAAGCTGTTATGGGTCCAGTGTACGAGGATGGAGAAGACTTGCATTAGGCATATAAGCAATCCTATCTGAAGGCTACACAAACACTTAAGCATATAAATACATGTCTTGTTGTTCTAGAACAAACACATAAATTGACTACAAAGTAGGGGTTTTTTTCCTTTTATACAATGAATAAAGAAATTTTTTTTTAAGGAGCTTAAAGTAGCATATTCCTGGTGTTAGCATTGATTACAAAAAAAAAAAAAAAAGGACTTTTTTAGCCAAATCATTTTTAGTGAGACAAGAACATCAAATAATTAAGGTCTGCAATCGCACCACACTAAGAACATCACAAATACTTCTCAATGAAAATTGTTTGCAGTTGAATGGAACAAACCAAGAGACAAAAGAGTTCTGATATATGTTCAACAACCAAGAGGGCTTCTTTAGCTTTTAGAGGTGAGGTGTCCTTTGCAGACAGACAAATGCATGTAGACACAGACATACAACCCATAGGTTACATGTAGACTAAAGATATATGACAAGTATTAACTTGACGGTCAAAGAGGGACAGCGGCAAGGGCTGAGAAAAAGGAAATGAACGTGCAAGTAGTGCAGCAAGCCAGCAAACCATCCAAAAGGTAAAGACAACGTTCTGGTGAAAAATGAACACACTTGAGTGCAAAACAAAACTACCAGCTTCAAAAGGCTACAGAGTAATACTGCATCTCCTCTTCCTCCAAGCAGTACTTTGTAGGGATGCACTTCTCTTACAGCCTCAGGTGGGTCTAAACACTTAGATCCTATATATACATAGGTCCTATAGCCCAGAGACAGCCTCTGATATACTAAAGTCCAGAGGAGCTGCAAGGAATCCCTAAGACACCACATACATTTCCAGACACACTACAGGGCATGCAGGATTTGGTTTCTCATTTGTCAGCCACCGAACAGCTGGATATTAGCTGCAGCTGCTAGTGGCTTTTATTATGGGAGGGAGGCACAAGGGACACAGTGATGGAACGGTTTTGCATTTTGTTTTCTTCCTTCCCGCTCCACAACTTTCCTTCCACCCCCATATCTCTCAAGGTCAGAGAGGACACGGCTGTATGATTAAGAGCATGAAATTATAGAAAGTTTGTGATTTCACAGTATTGGATGATTAACCATATTTTCTCCCCTGAAGAAATCCATTAAAGAAGCACACAAGATCTGCACCATGGACATCAGAGCCCCAAGAGTAAAGCTGCTGATGTTGAGAACCAGCCCACCACATAGTTTGTTTTCATGCAGACATTAAGCAAAGCACAGAGTTTCAGAGATACAGAATACAGGGGGTTTGTTGATATTACCATTTTAAAGTGAAAAGTATTTGCTTTTCCTCTTTTCTTCCTCTTCCGTCATCTTTAAGGGAAATACAAGTTTAAACAAAGCCTTGCAATTCTCCTGTACTACTTTTAATAGAATATACCACATCAATCAGGAAGATAAGATTATTAAAAGCCAGTGACTTTAAGCTAACCTGGCAATGCCCTGGAGGAGTCAAGATCTCCTACCCAAAGAACCATTGTCTTGATTTTCCAACAACCTTAGGGAACCGCAAAAAAGCACGGGAGCAGCACAGCATGGGGAGAGCTGGGCAGACGGAGCAGTGAGGGCTTCTATAGTAACAGACACAAGAAAACGGGGGGGGGAACACACTGGCTAGTGGACAGATGCTCTGGCAGTGATAGGCAACAACCATCCTGGTTAGCTCAGCATGAGCATCCCAGATGGGTATCCACTGGCCACAGCAAGACCAGGGAGTGTTCTGGGAGATAAAACTGAGCCATTCACAAGCTACTTCCCATTCCCCCCGCTATTTCCACACTTCCCTCCCTATTCCCCACCAGCCTTCCCCAGCACAGCTTCCTAGGTCTCTAAGCCCAAGCCCAAAAGCAGTAAAGCCATTTCTTCACCTTTTCTACATCCAATCCTGCCCACAAACGCTCCTTATTCACACTATGTGCAAGAACTCCTGATGCAGTGAAAAATAAAAAGGTATCCAAATACAACAATTTGAATGGGAGTTTCAGCTGGAGACCAAAACAGAAGGAACTGAATTGATAGCAGGGATTTTCACAGAAGTGGGTAAAGTGAGAGAAGGGAGGCAGAAGCTCGACTAGAAACAGGAAAAAGAGCAAGCCACCCAGCTTGACTGACTACAGGAGTAACCAAGGCATTTTGGGGTATACTGCAGGGCACTTCCTCAGAAAGTAAATTGGGTCCAAACCCCAGAAATCCCATTGCTGAGATGAACAGATGAGGTAACTTTTAAGTAACACCTGTAATATAGTTGTGTTTGCATCCATAAATAAACTGAGGCTAAATCAGAGATAAAGATGCTGAATTTCAGCACAGCACACTGTGGGCAGAGAGTAAAGCTGAAAGAAACATGTACAGGGATAAAGCAATGCAGGAAAAGCTACAGAAAGGAAATTGGAATTGTTCAAAGATAAATTCAACTATGCTTCTGGCAAGTATTCTAGCCATAAAGGTAGTAACAGTGAGAAAAGGCCAATATAGATAAACAGGAAAGTACAGCAAATAATCAAGGTTAAGAGAGACAGGCATAGGCATAGCATAAAAATACTGGGTATACAACAAAAAATACACAGTAAAGAGACTGAAAAAATGACAGTTGAAAAGGTAGATCACAAAAGTACACTTGCCCAACATGTTCTGCAAATAAATATATTTTTTAAGTACAGCAAGTTAGAAAGAAAGGATATATGAAAGTAAGGCTTGAAGGATGGCAAAGGTAGCTTTGGCAGAAGAGGTAAAAACAGTTATTTCCCCTCTCAAAAAGGATGAGGATCCAAGCAGACGCTATAGTCATACTCCTTGTATTTATCCATTTGAGTTTAATTGGCATGTGTAGATTGAGGGCAATGAAATATTGCAATACTGCTCATTTTTAGTGGTTTAATTTCCATTAATTGTATTGTAATTGCACAAACACACACACCCCTTATTGAGTGACAAGCTCCAAACATCAAAATGTTGAACCGTATTTTTGACATTTACCAGAAGTATTTCTGGACTATTTCTGGAAAGCACAATATAATTAGTTCTGGATTTAATTTAATCCTGCCTAGATAATTATAATGTCATGGTAATGACCTTCAGTCATAACTGTCAGCTCTCCGGCTATATCACTACTTTTCTATTTGCCATTGGCTTACCCTCCCCCCACTTTCACCTTGGGTGGAACCAGCCTGTATGATGCGATATATTGGCCTAGAATGACAGAGCATACAGTTATTGGATTTGCTTCTTATTGTATTAATCCATTGCTTATTTGGGATGAAATCTTTATAACTTTCTAAATGGGTAATCCTTTCAATATCATCAAAAGTCAAAGAAAGTTACATTAAGTCCTTAAATGTAGTTTATCACCATGTTTTATAAACCTCTACCAGTTTACAAAAGCAAAGACAGTGCACTGGCTCTACTCTACTAGGCTGTTGATTTCTTTGTTTGTTTGGCTTTGGGGTTTTTTAATCCTAAAAGTTGTACATGTCTCAAATAAACACTCCATTTTCTTCAGAGCAAGGTGATGCTCACAGGGCAATTCACAGTAGCATCAGAGCATTAGCAGCACATTTTGAAGAATTGGATACCTGGCATCCTCCAAGGGTGAAAGGGAGAGCACTTATTTGGTGGCAAGACTTTTTGTGAAAACTAAGCATGCCAGACCAATTGCTGGAGAGCAAACTGGGTAAATGCTGATGTCCTGTAGATATTAAGTAGTTATTTGAAGATTGCTGCTTCCTGTCCATCTTCGTAAGCTTCTTGAAAATTCTGACTTGGCTACCTGAGAACCTGGAGTTTGTTTCTCTCCAAGTTAAGACCTGTTTATAACAAGGTCCTTGCAAGGATTTGGCTCTGCAGTCAAAAGCAGTCCTAAGAGTGCCATACAAAGGTTTCTGATTCTTAACAGGGTTTCTTTAGCTCAAAAAAAAAAAATAAAATTAGTATTTATGAACTAACATTCAAAATTTCAAATACTTCTGAAACATTCACTTTTGCTCCTCAGGAAGCTTTGAAACTTACTTGTCAGAGCATCCACTGAAGGCAGGTTGCAGACACAAGCAACACACATGCACTTAAGTTTCATGTTTGTGAGATTTCCCATTTTTGCAAGATTTGGCTAGATGCTCTGCCCACCTGCCTAACACTACCCTGCCTGTCTGTTAACAGGCAGGCTTGGATGCATGGCTTTCAACGATGTCCAAAATAATTAGACAAGTGCACATCCAGTCCTGTCCCAAATAGCTGACACATTTCCTTTAAGCCATCACCACTCCAGCGCTTCTTAAAAGCTTACTGCTGTATGCCTCTGTGGCAGATGCTCGTAACATGGAATTTGCTAGTATTTTTGGACAGTTGTCTGTAGGTAATAAGCAGCATGGGTCTAGTATTACTTTTCCTTTTTAGTCTGGCATAAGACATAGACAGCATAGCTGCTGAAGAGGTTTACTTTTCTTCCTGTGCAGCAGCAGTACTCTCCCAAAATCAAGTGCAGGACAAGGACACCCCATCTACCATCCAGATTTCTACATGCTGGAGGAAACACATGTTACTTTCATTATTTAAAAAAAAATTAGTTCTGGACAGATGTGAAAGAATCACTGAAAATTATTTTTTTGGCTTTCCAGTAAATTTCTTTATTCACACTGTTGAGTCAACTGGAGGTGAGGCATTTATGGTACTCTTTAGGTATAAAAGTACAAGTGAACCAACCCAATATCCCCTAGGCTGAGGGTGCAGCACCCTCTAATGAATTTGTTTTCCAGGGCATCAGAGTAGGGTCCTGGCTGTACCTTGGACTCTGCTTCTTGAAACTCTTGTCAACCCCTTAAGGAACAGAGTGTTGCTCAAGTTTACATGTGTTTTAAGAGATCTGAACATATTTTTGAAAAAAAAAACAAACCCAAAACAAAAAACCTAAGCACATACCCATGATTTCATGTTGTTTATCTGTGCAGTTTTTATCTTCAGTGTTTTATTTCTTGGATCTTTTAATGTGTTTAACTTTGTTGTCACACTGCCTAAGTTCAGACTATAAACTAAACTGAACTATTCACCAATATGACGCTCTCTTGAGTTCAATAAGAAAATGTACCTACCTATGAGAAGTTGATAAAAAAAAACTAGAAAGCTAGATTTTGCTCTTACTTTTAAAGGTGAGAAGATATTTAAAATGGCAGTTCAGAAAGAAGGCAGAAAAGCAAGCATTCATCAAATAAGCAGAGTAACCTGTCTTCAGACAGCTTTTCTTACACAGGCAGTAAGGTACCTGCACAGGTATTTCCAACATCAACTGCCTAATTAGAAAATCATTCCTTTTAAATCCTGCCTGCTCCATCTTAAAACACAGTAAATTATCTTGAATCTGACTTTTTAAACATGAAGTTATATTTTCAACTTAGAAGGGAAACATAATGCATTAACAGGTTTTTAATCAGCTGTTGACAAAGAGAAAAAAAAAAAAAACAGGATGTGGTGGATTTTTTTTTCTTTCTTTCCTACTCATCTTTTTGCCATATTACCCATCCTCAAAGCAGAAGATTACTTGTCTTAGAATCTCTCCAGACCCAGCTACTCACCATCTCTTGACACAGTACTAAGATAAAGAGTTGGAAAAAAAAAAACCAAACCAAAAAAACCCCCACAAAACAGGTCCTATGGTGCTTCAATTCACACACCCCACAGACTCATTCTAGCCTTCTGAAAGGTTGCCCTGTACTGTTCTGGTCATTCTACTATTAAAAAAAGGATATTACAGAAACCATGACACTACTATAGAAGACAATCAAGCCAATACAAAGACTGAACAATCAGAGTTATTTAGAGTTGCCGGAAATAATAGGTCCATTCTCTGAAAGAGCACAAATTGGGAGTGAACTTCACTGAGTTCCACTTCTGATGGGAATAAAGAACAAGAACAGCACCAGGGCAGGAGTACAGCCAAGGATAATCTGAGACACATTAAATTTTAAGGGGTTTTATTTTTCATAGTCAAGTTCACATAACTACTAGCTTTAAAAAAAATATATAAATCACACCATGCAAAAAACTAACAAAAGCACACAAATGAATTCTTAATACTTACCTGGAAAGAGACCCTGATTAATATTCAGCCAATGTAGATTAAACACAGGGGGTGGTAGAGAATGTTTCCAAAAGGGAGATGGGAAATGAGAAGCACATCCTTATTTTCCCCAGAATCAATCCAGAGAAAACAGAAATTATGAACTACTTAACCACAAAAGTTAATTCTTTATCCCTACAGATGACCAATGTTTCCCCTCACACCAGGGGTCTTTCTGGCTCATTTCTTTAACTGCAAAAAGCCTAAGACCAAGCAGTAGATAAAACCCACATTGCCAGGCATGGCAAGCTGCAACCATTGGCAACTGAATGTTTGCCCCCATCAACAAAAACACCTTCAGCTCTGCTGTACATCCCAGGACACTGGAATACACAAAAAAAAATAATCAGGCTTGCTCCTGGCTACTACTGCTGAGGAACTGGGGACTATGAAATAGTAGTTAAGAGAGAAGCACCTCTCCCCTTGCCTGGTAATAACAGATACAATGCCAACTCTTCTCCCAGCTCTACCCATCTCCCTTTCCTGGACGCTTATCATTTGAGCAGCAACAGTTACTTTGGCCTAAACACTCTAAAGTTTTGAGGTATCTCACAGCACAGTGAGCAGGAGTAGGGACAGGGATCACAGAATTACAACCTATGAAAGTTATTGCTATATTATATTCATGCTGCACTGTTTCCCCATCTAATAACAGTTTAGCTATATAAGAGCACAAAGCTTGGAGAAAGAAGCTGGTTAAATGCTGGAACAGATGGCTCAGCCATCAGCGACCCTCAGCTCAGCTCTCACTCAGATGGGGTGGGTATCAGTAGGGCTTGCTAGTGTTTCTGGCTACAATAACCACAGGATAGCATCAGCAGGCTGGTGACAGCACTGTATCCTAATATGCACAATGTACAGAGATGGTAATGGAAATAAAGGAAATCAGCATGCCATCTATTTCTGACCTCAGTTCATCACCGGTCATGACTGTCTCTAGCACTGACCCACTACAGGCTTTTTACAGGGTTATAAGAAAAAGGGAACACAGTCTGTGGAGTCTTTTGTTCTTTCATCCTTGATCTGGCACCTGCTGTCATTGACCAGTGGTCAAGTCTTTAAGATAGGTCAGATACATCACCCAGCTTCTCTTTGGTCCAAAAAGATATTTGCAAGTCTTTAGGAATGCTAAAAACAATTCAACAAACTATTAAATAAAATACTACCAAAACATAAATAAATAAGCACTCTAAAATTAAAGATAAAGCCTAGAAATTATTCCTACTTGTATCACAGCTGGGCGAGTCATTACAAGGCAGCTGGCAGCTGAGAGGCATGCCAACATCAATCTATCAATCTGCATTTTCCTATATTAATATGTCACAGATCTTGTGACTTGGATTTCCTATACCCAAATAAGGGGGTTTCAAACTGCCTGGCATTTAGCAAATTGGCAGCCTGCTGCCTTTACTTATGCTATATACTGCCTTCTGAGAGTCTATGTCACCTACAGTTCTGTTTTGATCCCACTGAAAAATCAGCTGAGAGATTGCAATACACTTCAATGAAAACAACGGTGAGCAGCGTTCTGGGGAGAGAGAGCCAACAAAGCCACCTCTTTTGTGTCCACATGGCCAACAAAACAATTCACAACTTCCTATTCTCGTGCCCAGCAAGGGAAGACCGACCACCCCAAAACACTCACTAGAAATATCTGCAATGCCTGAGAGCTGAGACACCCACAAGCATCCCAGTTTAAGACATACACCGGGGCAACTATGTCATTTTGCTCAAGTAAGCTCACTAGCCTCAAGCTGTTTATTCCTGTGCCTTGATCTGGAAGTGCAGGACAAAGAGTCTTGAAGGAAAATTTACAAAATGGCAGAGGTCTTCACAAGATAATCAAGAGAAATCAGAAAATAAATTCAGAGAAGTACCATGTTATTACATGTTTGGGCACCTACTCAAATTCTTGGTAAGGATTTCAGCAGTAGCTTTTATAAAGGCCATTAACACCAACTGGAAGAACACTGGGAAAGCTGAAAGAAAAGCCACCTAAAAAGCGATGCAGCTAACAAGTGATTCTTGATCTACAGCTCTTCCTAAAGCTTAGTGCAGGCTGTAGATCCTGGGCAATGCTGTTTTAACAACAAAGGCAAGGCTGTACTGATGCAAACTAATGGAAGCACCGCACTGTAAGAAGTCTTCTACTTTCATGCTCACTAACGCAACTATGTGGTGCACATTAAGCACTGTAAAACACTGCAGAAAAGCTATACTATCCTAACATAATGCGATTACAGAGTACTTAATGGGAAGACACATCAATAATACATCATTATAGATCTAGTATTTCTCACCAGTGGCTCATTTTTAGACTGCTAATGTCCCATATCTGCTGCAATAATATATGAGAAAGAGGACAGTTTTGAAAGTAGCATTGGGTGATCTTTGATGCTTTTCAAGAAAACAGTTCACATTTCAGGTGCAATTCCTCTGTAAAATATGTTCCCACTTATAATACCTACTTCAGAGCTGTAAGTGACCAGTGACCCAACAGGCCAAACATGTAGTTTTAAGGATGAAAACTTTTACTTCCAAACCAATTATCCTTGCATTTCTTTGCTATTATTTGGGTCCTCATCCCTGACTTAGAAATACACACAGGGATGCTTTCTCTCTCTGCTGATCAGACAAACTTGTTTTCTTCTTCTATGTGAACCTGTCAAAACCTAGCAACACAAATACTGCAAATCAGTTCCCACTCTGTGTAGGTGGGATCATACTCACAAACATCTCATTTCTAGGTCCAGTGCCACAGGCAGACTATTTTGGACCAAACCACTGAACCAAAATGAAAAACATAGAGCTACAGAACCAAGCTGGTTTCACCACTGGCACAGGACCCACTATCTCTGCCTCAGGCTCATTCAACATTAAGCAAAATTCAGTTGGCAGGCACTCAGGTGGCAAGGTTGAGGCATTAATTTAGTAATAGAAAGGAACTCACTGCACAGTGCTTTCTTGCGGTTGCTTCTATGTGATAATTGCACAAGAGAAGTGGTTTGTATTGAAAAGTGGTTTGTATTTGCATTACTTTTTAATGGTTCCAGTTCTTACCAGTATTACGTTTCCAATATTCTTGTTATTATGTCTAAAGCAAAGGTATTGCTGTGTAGTTAAAAGGGCCCTTTGATGGATCCATGTTATATTTCTGGTTCCCTTAGAGACTTTGCATGGCCTTTGGCAAGTCAATTTACTTTCTCATCTATAAGGTAAGGTAGTAATAGTACAGTAGCTCCCAAAGGTGTTCTGTGTTGTCCTAACTTCTGAATAGAAGATGCTTCATAAATATTAACATCCTCCGGCAAAAATGCATAAAATATCAGAACTTAAGAATGCAAGTGGAACTTATTCTGGATCTGGAAGATCAGCTAGCCCTACTCCCACAGAAAGCCAGGCAGAGTCACCAGGGACGGGCCAAGGAGCCCACTTCCCAGCCAGGAGGTCTGCACAGGATCCTGAGCCCCAGAAGGTAGGAGCAATGCCTTCCTTGCCTCCAAGGCACAGGCGCTCAAGACATGGGTGCACAACAGCCAGGATGAATGTGGATGCTCTGAAGAGAACAAGGAGGCCGTGACCACCTTCTATGAGAGACAGCAGAGCTGGGGTTTTGCTGTCAACTGGACAGAATTACCTTCTTGCTGTGCTGGACTGAAAAAGAGATGGATCAAGGAGTTCACGCACAAGGCTGGGTACTCATTGTCCTGGCTGGCTGTTCTCAGATGGATTTCATTAACTGACCACTGAGAAAAACCTAAACTTGGTCCCCCCAGCCTCAGCAAGAAGATATGAACAAACAACAAAGCTGGAGAATTACTAGTGTTTCAACAGAGCCATAATGCTGTGATTCAAAACCCTCACTTAAGGTGCGGTGGCTAATGATGGATAATTATATACTAGAGCTTTTCATGCTTTCCTTCAGACTGACAGCTTGAAGCCAAAGCTCACTTTCTCCTTCTCAATGCTAGTAACCACATGGCACAGAGTTAAAATTTCTCTTGATCTAGCTAAAACCAATATTGTAGATGTGCTGTATATTGCATTTAGATATTTTGCTGAAAAGAGGTATTAAATATTCATAAATATGCAGAATTTATCTTTTTTGCTTTTATGGGTCCTTTTGCATCATACTCTTTTCCGACCATTGCAGTCTAGAGACTCTGTTCAGTGCTAATGAGTAAATACTCACCACAGTCCAAAGTAAGCAAGGTCATTATTTTACAAGAGGAAAAAAAATACTCATTTTCTGAAAGAAACAGGGGTACTTCTGACCTCATGCAAAGCATACAGGAGAAACTGAATTTTCTGTCATTCTGCAGGGACAGTGTGTGCTGCCAACAACATCATCATATTCATCACGGATGTGTCATCTTGATAACGATCCTCATTGTCAGTGGCATAGACTTGAGGGCACAGTCTTTATTTTACATAGCTCCAATTGATAAGTAATTAGTTATGAACAGTGGAACATTCCCCACAAAACCCAAATTAAGCAAAACTACTTCAATAGGAACGGTGATGTAATGATACACACACACAACAGGTCTCGGCTACTGTGCTTTGATTGAGTAGATCATTTTCAAGCTCTTAAATGCCTGGATTTGTTTACAATTCTATTACAGTTACGTAACTTCTATAAGACAATGAAATGTAAAGATAAAGAACAAATACAGCAAGAACGAGGCTGACCATACCTGCAGCCCTGCTCAGAGTCACAACTGAACACTTACTTGGCAATATCCAATTAGAATATTCACTACATTGTAGATTCTCAGCTTAAATTCATTAAAATGAGTCATACATTAGGTATTTATCATCTATGAATTCTCCAATAAAAACCCAAACATTAAAAGGTGCTATGAATATATTCAAAATTAAGTTCTCATTTCTTCCGGGTTAAAAAGCAGAAAAACATTATTCTGAGATGTTCCAAGTACTCAGCCAAATCTCTGAAGCACAGAAGAGGAAAAAAAAAAACTATTTTAAAAGCTCCTTCCCATTATGATGATTTCATTTGACATCAACTCCATTTGTATTTTGCAGAAGGCAACACTACACTCCCACTCATTCCAGGGCAGGGGAGGCAGCAGGGAAAGAGATCATAAATAGGTGTGAAATCAAGCTTAACAGAAAAAAAAAAAAAAAACAAACTCACAGACTAAGAAGGGTAACATTTTATTAGAGGCAGTGTAATTCGGGAAAGGGGTGGGGTTGGGAGGAGAGTAAGCAAAGAGCTTACAACTCCTATTGCAGTCTCAGCTGTCACAGGGCTGCTGTGGTGAATGAGTGCTGAGACTTGCTATTCATTTCCTCATGACATTTTCCTTCTTGTCAACAAGTAGGCCAGTTATACAGTTAGTGGATATAAAAGCATTAACTCCAGTAGAGAACTTTATTTCACCTTCTTTCAGTCATTTTCTCTGTGGTTGAAATTAGACTCCAGAGGTGCAGTAATGGGTAATTAATTGAGAGGGAGGGGGTACACAACAGCTTTGACAGAAAGAATCCCATAGATGAGCCATCACAAGTTTCAGCTGCTTGTACACAGTATCACAACTTACTGCTTCACATATCATCAGGAGTGAAATCTAACTGATTCAAAGGGAATAACAAACTAGAGTGATATAAAGCACTCTCTGAAAGGAAAGCCAACTGCAACACATCTCGTGGCATTTAGAGCCCAACACCAGTCTCTGAAGGGACAGATACACTCCAGCTGGACCACAGTCTAGATTTTCATAGATTTTATAGACCAGAAAGGGCTTTTGCCAAACTAATTCAAAGTCAACTTGTACAGAGGCTTAGGACATAAGCAGCCTTTGGAGCTTTCGCTGTTTAATAATCCCCTTTAACAGTATTTTTAAACTCTCCTCCTGTTGATCCTACCTCTAAGATCCAGTACTGCCTATGCAAAAATCTGAAGCAGAGGCATAACCCTGTAACTGTGGTTAGGAGAGTCTCATGGATGCATGAGACCACACGCTTCAAACCAGAAATACATAATCTAGCAATAAAATGAAGTGAAAAGGCCATCACCGCCAGCCAGCCTGAGAACAAGTGCCATCACTCAGGGCAAGCAGCAGCACAGCTACCACATATAAAAATGCATTATAGGTAGCATCAAAGAAGAGGGGGAGCAAGCAGGGATTTGAGGAGAATTTACAGCAGACAGTAAATCAAAAGGGATCCCCCCGTTAGTCTCCCGTGAGTCAGAGAGCTTCAGGGAAAGGAGCATTTGAGAAAGCACGTTTACAGAAAGACATACAGGACATGAACCTTGAAAAAGCAGCCGCTTACCAAAATTTATAGCCTAGAGAATTTTACTACGTTGTAAATTACACTCCTCATGAGATTCAATTGTGCACATATGTATGCAAGATTGAGAGTCACAATGCAAATATACTCCTGTGTATATACACTAACTTATGATATGTGCCCCATTGAGTTTGAAGATTGAAAATACTCTGCTGCAGAGCTTATGAGGTCTACAATGCCATTAATGCTTCAGAAAGAGCTTGCAAGCTAGAAACGTACATATCTATTATCCAATCATTTTACAGAATACGTTTTCTCTTCCTTAGATAAGCACCCTCCGGTCCTCCTGTCATGTTATAAAATATATGCATCTGCTTTGAATAGATATTTAATGAAGGTATTCCTTGTAAAAGAATATCTGTTTATGTTTACATTGCATTAAATATTTAAACAACTTGTTATGGAAAAGCACTTAAAGAAATCTTTCTAAAGATGAATAGATTTTTCCATATCTTTTCTTCCTAACCTCTTCCAGCAAGAGCTATTAAAATTGAACTGCTTATACTGCTATACTAGAGTACATATTTTGTAAGGGAATGCAGATAGGTGGATAATGCAGCTGAAAACCACGAAACTGTAAGGCAGACCCAAGACTGGGAAATTCTCATTCCCTATACTGATAATCTTTATGCCTACACCACCTCCAGACAACACAGACTACATCTGGCCATCAGTCAAAATCTGAACAGCACTCACATAGGCCCGTAGGTAGGAGAGGGCTCCATCTCATCACTGCCAGAAGTCAGGCTACATGGGTTTAGTGCACAACTGGGTTTTAAATTATGGTACAAAATAATAATAATCTGAATGAAGTTCTGATTAAAAACAGAGACAATAACAAAAAAAATTGACTTTACTATACAAAACAGTGATTCCCCTTTTCTTACCAACAGAGTCCTACTGCATTCCAGTCAATCACTATGGATGCAGGAACAGGATTTAACCTGAAGTATTCAGATCTGCCTTAAAGAACTTCCCTCAGAGAACAGGCACGTACAGAGGAAGCTTAAGGTCACCACTTCCAACAGCTCTGAATTAAAGGGATTATTTTGTTGGGGTTTTGGTGTTTTTTGTTTTTAAAGAGGTAGCTTGACAGGGTTTAGTACCTCATTGTAGCATTGACTATTCAAACTGTCTAGTAGTTGTTCAAGTCTCATGCTTAGTTTGAATATATTCAAAAGCAGCAATATAGAAAGGGTCAAAAGCTCCAGTACATTCCCCACTAAAGCTTTAAAACACATATAAACCATCTGACACAGTCCAAGAGTCTCAGATCTTTTGCTTTAAACAAATGGGCTCAAAAAGCTTCACTCACAGCATGCTGACATTTTAATATTTACTCCACAAGTCTCAACAAGAGAATATAACAGTAAAAATAAGCCTTAAAAAGCATTATCCTCTGATCAAATTACTTCCAAGCTTCAATTAAGATAAATATAATGTCACTTACCGAAGCAGCATCAGTATCAGCCCTTTATGATCTCAAAAAGGCCAGTTACTCCTCAAGAGGCCAACCACAAGTGACCTACATTGTTTATTTCTAAAATGAAGAAGGTCAGTAGCTTACCATTTTCCATAGAGTATTTTCACTCTGCATAACTTACATTTCCATTTTTTATACTACTGGAAAATTACTACTAGAATATATTGGTTTCTTCTGGTAAGAATTGTCTTGTGAAGCAATGGGGATCCAATTTTCCATGCTATACACTTATTTACATAATTTTTGTCTTTTTTAAACTTCTCTCACTACTAGTCAGGAGTTTGTCTAACTGGTATAGCTGGTTCTAGGATAATAAAGTGTCTTTTCAAGTAGCTGGCCACCTTCTGGCATAGGAACTATAGGACCAGGGCTTAAAATTTTTTTTTTATTCAATATTTCCACATTATATGTAGCTATAGTTAGAAAATACAGTTAGACAATGTATTTAGCAATACAGAGAAGACTTCATAATTATAAAGAGACACACATGAAAAATGACCAAAATTCTAATCCACATCCTTTACCATGCAACCTTCTCCAGGAACAATGTGTTACTTGAATACTAAACTCTTCCAAGGCTACAGTGAGTTGATAACACCTACCACTAATTGGTTATATAACCATTTAAGTAGGATTGGTATCATAATCTGCTGTGAAACCTGACAGCAGGAGATGTGGTTCTGCAAATAAAATATTCATTTACAAAGACTTCTTTAAACCAAGGTGGTTTATGTTCTTCAAATTTTTATACAATTAAATTGCAGCTCCACACTCCTCTGTTGAACATTGAGACAGTTGAGGCTAACATCACTTTACCCCTGACAGCATTACAAAAATTGTTCAAGGCTTAAGTTACAAATGTGGTACCTCCACTGCCAATCCTAAATATTGAAGACAAGCCCCCAAGAGTAGAGCTTTATCTGTGGACAGAAGGCAAAGTAACAGACACTGGTTGATCCTTATTTTTCAGCTCTACAAGTGTATAATGAGGGTGAGATTCTTTCTTCTTGTTCTTCACAAAAAGCAGGGATTCAGTACAGTCAAATGATTTCAATGACAGGGCTTCAAAAAAGGAAAAAAAACCCACAAAACAAAAAAACACAAAATCTTATCAGAATAATGGTTTGCGTTGCTGAAAGAGAGGAGTCCATTTTATGTGCTACCTTTTCCACGTTTCAGGACATCTTGTCTCCTCTACAGTTTACTACCCAGCTAGTTATTTATATATTGTATTGTACTACAAAATGCAACAGAACTGTTAATGCACCTCTGATGTTGAGAGGTACTGGTGGGGAAAAAAGCCACCAAAACACACACATACACGTTCCCAAAACACTATCCCAACTGCTGTTTTTGCTATTTCATACAGAGGGAGAGAGAACAAGACCACAGACCTTGCCCAATCCCCACTAGGAGACAAGAGCCAACCTGGGAAGCAAACCATAGATCCCCACACTCATCTGACTGCTGTTACCATCACACTTTCTGTCCACAGCATATTCTTCTCAGTACAGAAGCTTATGTCCAGAGGGATATGCTGCTAAAAAGAGGCAGCATCCAGAGGGAAAATACTGCTAAAAAGCTTTGGATCTTTTCTCACATGCCTCAGTCTCCATTTCCGTATAGTACACATCAGGGTTATACAGCTCTATGTAAGATTTTTCCTAGTCTTGGTTGCTGTACTGACTAGCATGCAGAATCCAGAGGGTGGGAAGAATGCAGAAGCACATGCATCTCCAAGGCACATGCCTGAGTTATGGCTTTCAACCTTGCATGTTTTTATGCACAGACACATGGGTTTTTTCTAAATAAAATATGGTCAAGTTCAGGAAGCACTTATAATGCAGTCTCCTACTCTAAGAGGATAGAGAACTTTTAACATAAATCAGTTTTTCTGTGGTTAACAAAAGTTATGATTCTGTGGCAAAATTGAAACAAACTTCATCAGGAAGGAAAATATATATTCTACACATCCTGATCAATAGACACGGTATTGGACAAAGGACAACTTGCATCTTGTGTAATTCTAATTAAGATGCATTTCTATGAAAGAAAGCTATGGATATTAAATATTACAAGACACTATTTTCTCCTAAAAAGAAAATTAAGCTCTCTTAACCAAGAGCCTACTGTAGTTATTGCTTTGAAACATACCTGAATATAACAGCATTATACTAGATCACAAATCACTGGATTTTAGTCCTTCTGGGAAGGCAAAAAAAAATAAATTAAAAAAAAAATCCTTAAACATGTAAGCTGATCAGTGGAGTCAAAAATATATTCATTTTACAGAACACCAGAGTCTGGAACCATGCCTCAAGCACCACAAGCAAGACCATGTACGGGATATACTATGTGCTATGAAACAACTCAAAATTAACTCACAAGCATTACCTGAGTGCCAGTGCTATATTTTAGAAGTGAGCAATCCTATGGCTTTGCCAGTAAAGTTTCCTGAATTGAGATAGAAGCTCAGCATTTAAATAATACAAATACAAATGTCAAATACAAAACTCATTATATAAACTTGACCTGGTTCATTACTAAACATGAAGCACATTTTCTATGTAAAAAAAAAAAAAATTACATTTCACACCCCTGCATTTTTTACTGATTTTATGATTGACTCTGAAGTCTCTGGGTTCATTCTTGAATAGACCATCTTTGAACAAATTTATGCATTGAAGAAACAGCAGAATTTAGCTTTAGGTTCTTATGAACAGCAATAAGTGGATAAACTTCCAACCAGGGCAGGGGGGAAGGAAGAGATCAAATCCTGTGCATAATTATACCTAGAAAACTCACAGCTTTTGTTGCCTTTCAACGTACTCAGGCTTACATACTTTGTTCATTAAATAAGCTGCATACACACTGAAGGCAAGTCAATGCAGTTTCTGGTTCACAACAACCCTGTAAAGGGATATCCTCATTCTAGTCACACTCATGTCTGCATGAAATGCCTGTGAAGTCAGTTCTTACACAGGTAAACTCTTATTAAAAAAAAAACAAAACAGGTTTAATTCCAGTGCCAGTTTTACGATCTGATTGGATTTAAATGATTTGGCACTTGAAGTTCTGAAAACAAATATACGCCAAGTTGCTCTTTACTTTGACAAGTGTTCTGTAAACTGCTGTCAGCAGCATTCTAATTGAATTACATGAAAATATTTAATAAGCAATCTGAAGTGAAATTAAACTTTTCTTTTTCTTCTCCAGTGAGCACATGTATATATCATACATACCTGCAACACAGGAGAGAACTACATATTCCTTCCCATCCAATCATTGTCAATTAATTTAGATTTTAACATACTATACCTTTCTCTTCACAAGTTTTCTACCTGTCTAGATAGAAGCACATAAGATACACTCGTTCTAGTATTTAGCAGTTACAGCTTCAGAACTTTTTTTTAAACTAATACAGCACTCCAGCAATAGCACTATCTGCCACACATTCATGGTGTTATATACAGGGAATACATTTGTCTATTTTAAGTCTTCATCTCTCCTTTATTAACAGTGCTCTGGCAAGGAACAGCAACCAGAGCATCTGCAACAAACAAGCAAGCCTTTCCCTTCTCTACTAGAATCCCACTTACTAGAATACCCAGCCACCCACTACTTTCAATCACTTGGGTACTACTACATCCCGTACTTTTTCTTTTACAATTCAACATTGTCCACATAGTATTTTGCTTCCAGAAGTGCCAACAGCTGCCATCACGCTATTTCGGGGGCACTGTCTAGCAACTAGGGGTAACACGTCAAGTGCCCGGAGTACATTCAGGCTGCTGGTAGCCACACTATGGAAGAGCAGTTTGTGCTAAAGTTGTAATTTTACTCAAGCATTGTTAACTTCAGTGAGTTGCATCAAGTTCTGACATAACCCTCAACTGCATACGATGGAGCTGTCAGTCAAGCTCTGGGGTACACAGCAGTGGCACATGCACCCTGGAGGCAGGTACACCTGCTGAAGCACCCTCAGAAGTCAGAGGAAAGCCTGCTCAGGAGATTAGGCTCAGAGTATGAACATGAGGTAAAGTCAGATTTGATCAGAGAATGGCCATCCACATTTGAAATATAATGCAGATTCATCTTGCTCCCTTACAAGTAGATTAACAGTAGTTAATCAACACTGCAAAGTCAGAACTGCAACATATCACACTGCTATGGCCAGGAAACTCAATTAGCCTTCCTCTCACAGTCTGGGAAGCAGAGAGAGGCCTTTTTTTTTTTTTTAAACACTGCGAACCTGAAGGTTTTCAGGGATTTTCTGTAGACCTATATTGAGTAGGATGTTCCCCATCAGTCCCTGTTATGGCATGTACTAGCAAGTAATCCCAAGCTTCACTGAAGCTGGGCTCCCTGTTCCACAGCTACAATTCTTGGTAAGCTTTACTTTTACTTAAAGAACTTTTGTTATTGAAATAACTTTCGCAGTTTCAGATAGAAAGAAGGATTCTTCATTCTGCCAGCTGTAAAAGAGGTACTTGTGAAAGACAAAGCATGAGTTCTAAATATCATATCTCTGCAGTTTGATTGATGTATAGCTTTATGTGTTTAGCATGCTAGAAGGTATAACATTTTGGAACGAGGAGCATTAGGCTCACCTTTCATAACGAACTTGGGATTTCACAGTGTTTATACAGATTCATACTTCCAAAACGTCCCCTTTCATTATTATAACTAAAGTAACGAATAATTTGCAAAACAATTTCAGTAAGTGAATAGTTCAAAACTCAGAAGTATTTTTCAAATTACAGCAGCTACAAGAGATGAAACATATTGTTAATATAAATTAGCAGAAATAACTGTTTTAAAAAGCCTAGCTACAAAAATACAGTGCTTTCATAAAACTTAAGCTCTGGAGCTTTTAAAGCTATTCTAGATTTGCAGAAGCTTTAAACTCTTCCTGGTGACTGCTTATGTTTTGAATATGAATTAGTTGTTTGACTGCAGTAGTCATGTGTCTATGCACTGTACCTTCTCTTCTTTCCCACGACAGATGATTGAAATCCTGACATATCACATCACTAAGAACTTTACTGCAGAATATTTTACATAAGTCTAAATGAGTCAGTCAGGGAAATTTTTTTTTTTAGAGCCAATTTCTAAGGAAGGGGAAAAAAAAAAATCTACTGTAGCTGATTTTTTTCCTCAAAGTATCCTGAGGGAGTTTGTATTAAGAGTTTAAAGAATGGAACTGGCTTTGGTACTCCATTCCCAGTTGCTAATTTATTAGCTGGAGGAAGTCACATGAGCCTTGAAAGAAATCTTGATGAAAAGGGATCTGTCTCAGCTGCATGGGGTTTAATTGACTTCTCAGTCTTGCAAGAAGAATGCATTAGTATTATCTATGCCTCTGTTTAACCATCAGCCAAATGGCAATCATCATGATGAATTAATTTTCTACACTGCCATGCAAATCATACCCTCACACTCCTTGTGTGGACTCATTTCTCTGTTTAGCAGGACACCTGGCAGAAATCTGTAAGACCACAATTCTAGACAAGGTCATATGGGATAGCTCAGCAGGAAGGGAAAAGAGTGCCTAAGGGCCATCACATTTACCCATCTGGTTATATTCGAACAAATAGTTCTCTGTTTTTCCCCAAGGGGGTAGGCAAAGTTTAGCAACTTCTACTATAGGACATTATATCCAATTAGTACTCAGTGTTTCCTTTAATTATCTCTAATGAACCAAATTCTCTCCTGATTACTTTCAGAGTCTGGAAGTGAAGGAGCCTACCTCAACAGAAGCAGCCTTGGGTTACATCCACATTGCACAGCTCTGATGAAGCCAGCATGCAGATGCTGAACAAGTAGTATATTTTGGTGCAGTATGACCAGGCCTCAACCTGTAGCTCTTTTCTGCACTACTAATAATCTTTACAGCTATGAAAAACCAACAAAACACCCAGCAGTCATCCCAGAGGACAGGGCATCTTCCAACACTACTGCCTTTATTGCTGTCACTGGACATCAGCATCACAAATAGAAGGGAAAAAAATATGACTGCATTAACATAAATGTAGCAAGTCCAAGAGGATTGGGAAGCAGACCAGAAAGTTTCTTCACCCAGTAGAAGTGTTCTTCACCCATCTGTTGGGGTGCAGGAACCCACAGGGAAAGAATCCCAACCAAGCAGCAAGTCCTCTGCAGTTTCACAGAGTTTTTGCAGCACACTGACATTTCAGTCAAGCTAGAAACTAGCAGTAACCAGGGAGACTTTTCTGAAGTTGCAAGGTTATGAAGTTATCATTGTTTAAATCCACACAACTTGATTTCCACAACAACCAGAAGTCCTTCTGAGGAGGTAGCTAGCATTCAGCTGAAGAATTTAATATTTTGCAAGTGCACATTGCCAATCCTTAGTTATTTCCCTCTAGTGTTCAGCAAAACATTACACTTGAGATAAAAGGGGAAAGGTCACACAAAGCCTAATTGAATTAGCCTAATTATTGTGGGTGTAAAAACCAACAGAAACAAGAGCGCTGTATAGAAGATTTTGCTTTACCAGTTGCTAGTTTTTTCAGGAAAATACATGCTTACTGTGATGCTAGGTAGTCTAAAGAGAGCATGCCCCGAGAATTATAAGGCACACTCAGGACTAAAGAAATAGGTTTTCATTGTAGGTGTAACAGATTTTTGCTTCACATTTTAAAGGCAGTCTGCAAGGCTGAAGACAGTTCATGAAGATGGTTCACAGCAGTTGTGGGCCATCAAGAACAGAAATACTATTGAATATAAATTTATTAGACAACCTTTATTATGCTAGCCTACTTCTACTGATCTTATGACATAAAGTTGAAATGTCATATTAATCCATTTGTAAGCAGTTTGATAAATTCCAAACATCAAAATAACAAGTTTGCCTTGGCATTAGAGAAAATGAAAAGGGCAGACTCCATCATCTAGCAAAAAGGTAACGTCACAAAGTCATGAAATCATAGCTAAATAACAGTTTCGCTTCAATGATTGCTTGTTAATATACCGCCTCAAGATAAAAGTCAGATATGATTTCCTAAAATATGCCTTGCCTTTTGAATAAAACAATGCCAGACATTCTTTGCAGCAAGCTTATTTGGGACCACAGCTCATTCAGAAGTTTTCACTAATTCACATTCTTTACAGCTCCTCCTCTCTTCCATCATTATCTTAAACTTAGGTAGAACATTAGGTTTGGAGAAAGTCTGATTTACATTGCTTTTTTCCTTTTTCTGCTTGTACAACAAGGTGGAAATGAAAAATGCTAGGCAGCACAAACATCCTAAATAATTTGATAAGAGTGCACTTCCTGTTTGATAAGGACCACGTACACTGACTGAACAAGAGGTACAGAGAGTTTTGCAAGCTACAAACAAAATATAAACCTGCTTTAGTTAGTGCATATTTCTTTATATTTCAGTCAGCCTTCCAAACAAAAAAATTAGTTAACCAGTGTATTATCTGCCTTAAAAACAGATTGATTTTTAAAATGATGATCCCAACTATGGCTTCAACATCCAAGCCAAAGTGCACTTTAGAAGCAGCCCAGCAACCACTTCCAAGACTTTATGCAGATAATACTATTTTATGGTATCTGATTGCATGCTGCAGCATAACTCAATCACATCATGCTCTTGATATCAATCACATAGGATAAGGACAGCATAAAACTAACCTTGAAATTCAGTACAATACTTTTGCCAGATTACACAAAACAGCACATTGTCCATCAAGCTCCAGAAATAAGAGGTGGAGTTTTATTTAAAGTAATTACATAGATTCAGCAATGGATGGAGCACCACACAGCCAGACATTGGTACATGGTAGGAGATCGGTTAGCTTTCACAGGGAAGACATTCATACTTCAAAGTTACTTAATGCCAGGGTGGTTCGTGGGGGTTTTTTTCCCCCACTGCTGATTTTCCCACCACTTCATTCAAGTCAGTGATGATTCCTACCCTAAAAAGAGAGAGACAGAAGAAGTGTTGAATTGAGTGTTCTCAATTTGAGATTCAAATTGCAGGAGACCCCTTTAATGAAAATGAATCCACTCCCTTTAATGTCCAACAAGTCTTACAGTTAATCACAGGATGTGGGTACTTATCCACAGGATAGAATCAGCTGTAGTACACAAGAAAGAACCCACATACCTGCAATTAATGAGGTAAAATGTTAATTGTTTACAGATGTTGCAGTTCTAAAGCTAGTTTAAGAAACCTATAGTGTTTCTTTGGATTTACATTTAAAATATAAGAACTTGTTAGCATACAAAAATATTGTTGCCAAGGAAACAGTATATAGAAGGCAGGCAATTAAAAAACAGATATTTAAAGAGCAAGATATTAAATTTAATATCTTAACTAAACTGCTGTTTAAATGACCTTTCACCATTGAAATAAAAAATGCTCACTTCTGAGCAAAGAGACTACTGCTTAACAGGAGTTAAGTTTTGAGACATTTTGCTAATGCTTTTAGGAACAATTTCTCTCCCCTCCAGTTCTGCTCAGGCTGAAATGACTGAGTATTAACAGAACCTGCAAGTGATCAGCACTTCTGAACATACCAGACCCCATGCTTTTTAAATGCATAAATAAGGGAGGGGGAACACTTCACTACCCAAAAGTCAATTTTTCAGCCTACAGAATAAGGCATCCACTCTACCAAGATGAGGACATTATATGATGCATGGTTAGATTCTCCTTCTGATAAAAAGAAATAAAGCCTGTCAAGTATAATAGAAATAATGGAAATACCTCAAAATAAAAGAAAAACAAAACAAGCTAGAAACTTAATTCCAGCAAGAAAAGCATAAATAACCTAATTTTATTTGCAGTAGAGGGGGGGGAAGATTGATTTGAGTACAATAGTTTAAAGCACAGGATGAAGTCCTAAACTCAGCAAAATAATTGTGATTTCAGCAATGAAATTCTTTTACACATCTAAACCACATACTTAAAAACTACCTTCTACAAAGACACCTTTACAGGCTGTGATTGTGAACATTATCAGAAACTTCTAGTTTCACCAAATGCCAACATTCAGGCTAAAGTCAGCAGTTCATTCTGCTTATTAGATCTATCAAATCTATGTCCTGAAGTGGATATTGCTACCGCATCACTAGCGGCTTTTGTCCTACAATTGCTTTGCATGCTACAAGTGTCCCACAAAACCATGGCTGAACAGGCAAGGCCAGGAATTATTTTGAACAGTTTATATCCATATTTTAATTCTGTTTCATTCAGATTTATCAGCACAGTTTCCTTTTTTCTTTAAGTCATATGAAAGTGTATCCATCTAAAAATCAAATGTTGTATGTAAAAATATTTATGTATAAATAAATTTATTTTAACACATGCATGAGCTTTATGACCACAGACCCTGTACTTTCCCCTCATGCAGTACCTTGGCTCAGCCCCTAAAACCGTTTTGGACAAGATCCACAGTTCTTCCCACACGCTGCACTTTTTGGAATAGAGATATCGCATACAAGTCTCCCTTCACTGCAAAGCACTGATTCACCAGAGCCAAATCTCCACCTTCAGCAGCCATGAAGGTATTCTTTTATTTTTGAAGGGGATCCAACTCTTTGCAGCTGGGGTAGCAATGCCACACCAGCATGCCACTACAGCACAGACAGATTCAGCAGAGATACCACTTTTATCTTCTTGCCCAGAAGCACTCCATGAATGCCATTTCAACACTCTGACAACAAGCAGCACGCACATTTGGGCACAGTGAACACTCTGTCCCAGCGCCCTGGCACGCTCACATCGCCGTGCTCAGCACGGCAGAGCTGCGCTGGCAGACGAGGTTCCCCTGATCAGCGAGCTACTACACCTCGGATACAGCATATACACTTTGTTATGCAGAACCATTTGTCAATTCATTTGTTTTCCCATCAGGCATACTGCTAACATTCACCAGGCATCATTGCGTGGAGGGGGAGTGCGACAAGTGCTTCAGCCAAACAGGCAGAGCACATCCTGTGCTGTTCCCTCGCACTGACGAACCCAGGGAACTCCGTCAGGTCTCCGGATGCTTGAGGGAGAAGGGGAGAAGCACCCACGCAAGTTATCCAGTTTTGGATATGTACTAACAGCTCTGGTGACCCACAGTTTCCACGCCAGTGAAGCTGGGGGAGAACAGGGGGAGCAAGGAGGAGGAAGAAGGGAGAAGAACCACTGTATGTCTATTTAACTATCTGTATCACCACTATACATTAAATCTATACCTTTTAATAGCATTAAAGTACAAGAGGAAGCCAAGTGTCCAGAATATGTAGTTGCTTAACACTGCATGGTGACAACTCCTAACAATCGTTATTCTGTATATAAAGACCAAAAAAGCTGTCTTCTAGTCAAAACCTCAAGTCATGCAACTTAACAGAAGGAAATGTGGAGAGGTTCAAGTCCTTACTCACAAACCCTGACCGACGCCAAATCATTCTTCTAAGCAAAGTCATCATGTCATAACAGCAGCTTGCTCCAGATCTGCATAATTTTGTGCTAGAAGTTAAGAACAAATGAGGCCTTAAGCCTTTTTTCTAAAGACTGTCTAAGAACTGAAGAAATTAGAGGAGTTTCTGTTGCTAATCATAACTACAGTTACTAAGCTCTGCAACAGTAACAATAAAATCTAAATCTTCATTAAATTGATGAGAAAGTATTTATGGCATGCAGATTTTTATTACAGAAACCCACTCTCTGCTTTGAGTTGTATTTACACTGGTTTTTGAAACCGTTCTTCTAATGTAGCAAGCATCCAAATGCATTTGAGACTTGATGGTGGTATTTTACTCTATAGCCAGGAAAGAAATTCTGGGCAATGGAAACCACATTTTCTTCAGAGAAATTAAATCAAAGATAGGTTTTATTAAGCTCTGCAACATCCATTTCCCCAAGCATGGTCTCCATGTGTTCAACAAGCATGACATCAAGTACAATACATTAAAGACCTGCACTTACTAGACCAGCATGTTTAATAATGGTTTGGGAAGTGACTGAGACTTGTAACATGTTCACATTTGCAGTTGTTTTACACTGTCTTTTTGCTAATACTAATTTAACAGCTGTCTGGATCAATCTTAGCCCACTAACCTTGAGACCCAGATGGATTCTGGTTTAGTACTGGTATTTTAAGAACTGCCAGCACCCCTACACAGGGCAACGGGAGGATGCTCAGCCTAAATCTCACACCAGCAGGGCAGTCCTTCAGGTCTTGAGAAGGCCCAGTTCAGATGTCAAGCATTAAACTGAAGAGTCAGGTAGAAAATGTTCTTCTATTAAGAGAAAATTCACAAATGAATACTGTTATGACCAGAAGGGACCACAAGACAGATGACTGGACTGATGATTTATGACAGGCTCTTAATATTGAGTCTAGTAACTTGCATTTGGATAAAGCTCAACTTAAAAAGTACCACCAAGTGCTGGACCAAACACCTCTAGAGATAGAGGATCTATCCCCAGAGGTTAACCACCTCCCCTTCTCAAGATATCAGATGCTTTAATGTGAATTTATTAGCTTTCACTGTTCCTTTCTTGTTGTGCCTTCCCCTGCTAGACTTTCAGCATCCAGGATTTTCCGCCCATGAATATACTGACACAAAGTAGTAGTCACTTCTGTAACTTCTCAAAAAAGGATTAAAAAAATTACTGGCTGAGCTCCATATACATTCACCTTGGATCTCAGTTTTTGTGGAGGTTTGGTTTTTTTGGTTGTTTTTTTTAAACACATTTCTCATACTAGAATCAGCCATGTCATATACAAGAATCAAAAATAACTTTCCTACACCTATTGCCCTATGTCATCACATTACAAGCACATGCTGAACAGAGCCCCTGCAGTGACCACTAAATTCTTCGGTGCTGTCCCTCTGACAGCACAGCTTACATTCCTCACTCCTAAACTCTGCATTTGCATGAATCTTCTTTGAACACCCAGATAACCCAAGCCATTCTGTATCAGTGGAAATGAAAAATGATGAGTTATTGTTGGAGCTAGTAATTATCCCCATGGAGATGCAACAGGGAAAACCCAATTCCATTACAATTCCCCAATGGCAACTTTTGCAATACAACTGTTTTGTGGGTTTTAAACAATTTACTAGGTATTTTATTGCCAGTACTAATTTTTGTGTGCATGTGTGTGTGTTGTAATATTCTGTGAGAAATTACTTTATCAAGACAATTTGTTAACAGAAAATTTGACAGAGCCTGCTTTCCCTTAGATTGTGCTAACAAGCTTTAAGATTTTGTCTTTACATGAAGTGAATCCTCATAACTTTTTCCAATTATTTTACCTGGAGTTGACAGCAGGATGCCCAGATTAATGCTATCTGCATCCGCCCATTCACCTTATTAAAATATTGATGCTCTGAGCTTTTGAATAAGACCTCAGAAAACAGGAGTGTGGAATATTTTTATATGGCAAGTACATCAACATATCCTACCCTACCTTTTCTCTAGTTTCATGACAAAGCACAACCTGCACCTACCAGAAGTCAAGTTTTGTATCGAGAAGGGCAAAAATTTCCTCCACACCATTCCAGAAAGCAGCAGACCCCTGAAGCATGAAATTAATATAAACAGAGCAAAAAACAGGTGGGATACAATCTCTTTTAAAGCTCCTTTGTTATCTGATGCCCTAAATCTCCAAGGACTTACTGCACTAGCTTCACTTTCAGTCACCAAGAACTTCCCTAGAAGTGCCTCCTGAGAACAGTTTAGCCTCCTCACCACTACTACATAGTTAAGGAGGCTGTGCCAGCACTTCACTCCCAAGAAGCCCTCCTAAAACTTCCAATCCAAAAATCATTCAAGGTGAATGTGTGTCCAAACAAATGGCACATCCCAACTCCAGAAATGCCCTACCTAGGTAACAGATTACAGAAAACCCCCAAAGAAAATGAACCTATCCTCAGGCTTACAAACACCATCTCAAGTTCTTCTCACCTCACTTGTGCTAACAGCTGTGTTAATTTGTTATATGTTATTTCTCCCTAAACCCATAGTCAGATTTTAAGCAACACATTTAAAAGTTCGATGGTAACAATGAAGGATAAGCAGGAATAAGAGATCACTGTGGGGTATATTGCTAGGGAAAAAAAAAGTATACCTGTGATGAATATCACCATGGAAATTGAATTTTCTCATCTCTTCAGGCTTATAAGCATCTGGGGCAACTCTATGATCCTTAAACTGATCCTGTTTCTTATTCATCATAGGAGAATAGACCAGGGAATTGTGTCCAATTAAGAAGCACAAATGTTTGCTCCCTGTCTACTGCTAACATCTAAATTCTAATACTACTTTATAGCAGGAAACAGAAAAACATTTTAGAGCTATTTGAGATCTTACACTTATTATGATACCATACACCTAACATATTGCCACCAAAGTTGATTTGGAAACAGACTTTCCAAGTGAAACAGAGAATATAAGGGATAATTAGGAAACACATAGGTAACATTTCCTGTTTAGCTTTTCAGAGAGCGTCTGTTCTCAATTATGAATTTTTAAAATGGGAAATCAAACTGAACATTGAAAGTAGTTACTAGCTACAGGAAAAAAAAAAATAAGAGTGGGAAGAAAGCACTCTCAGCTCACAGTTGTAAGCACCCAACAGTAAAGTTACTAACTGCAACTTCACTTTCGGGAAATCACATGGACCTGAAGATACTATTTTTGTCAACCTTCAAGTTCTCTCACCTCCAACCAGCAACTGCCCAAATAGGCTGTTATACACTGACAGAACAATCCTTTAAATGCAGAGGGCTTTTCTTTGTGTTGTACCCATCCTGCATTTTACACCTCCCAAACTGTAAGTGAGCCAAGTATGGAATGGGGAACATGTGCTGCTATAAGAGGTAACACAATCAGCCTAACGAGGAATGACTGTGGAGACAGCGCACTAACCACTTTTTTCTTTCACATTCAACTCGGGCTGCAGAAACTTAGATAAAAGACGTAACATGGGAGCCAAAAGCAGGTCTTGAAAAAAACCTGAACAGCCACCCAACCCCACTATTTCCCACTCCCACCAGGGCAATATTTGTCCTTTTAAATGCCAAGCTGAAGGAGAAGCAGTTAGTATGAGAAATGCAGTAGGCTGGTAACATTAGAAGAAACACTTTGCCACAAGAGCAAAAGAACTTCAGGAATTGCACCACTGAGACTTCAGTGGGAAAGCACTAAGTACTGCTGCAAGAGTGTCTTTACACTACCGAGTAAAAACAACGTTCACAAAATCTGTCGCAGAAAATGTAAGGTCTGCTTTCTACCACCCCAACACTTTCAAAGTTAAATTTCCCATAGCGGCTCTAATTATTCCCTGATACATGGCAAGTGTTCTGTTGCTGTTCCTTAAAACAGGTACAATACAGATCATTTTTAAAAGGTCATTTAACTGTGTAAGGACACCATTATTTTAAGGCTTGTTTACTGCGCAAGCACATGCAGCTTCAGGAAGAGTTAATTTAATTTGTAGCTCCACATGCACTTGTGCTGCAAATGAGTAAATGCTGAATGGTCTATAAATACCTTTACTACCACGGATTTGGTTTCTTTCCAGGACTAAGCAAAAAGAGCCCGGGCACCTGAAACTTTATCCTCTGGGGGAGCGTTACAGCCGCTTCCATTTACAGCTTTAACGACCTGCCCCGCTAACACAAGCGGCACAACCTTCCCGCCCATTTACCACAGCCCAAGATGGGGGACACCCGGGGGACGACGACGGCGACGCACGGCGACAGTCGCGCGTCGCCAGAGGGACACGAACGTCCCTCCTGTCACACCGAGATGCGCCCAGCGAGCGAGCCCCTTCAACGCAGCACAGCGCAAGGAAAAGTTGAGCTAATAAAAAAAATTATTTTAAAAAGC
>NW_010972753.1:6766353-7073969 GCF_000737465.1 Haliaeetus leucocephalus
GGTGGCGGGGAAGGGGGTCAACTTTTTATTTTTTTGGGGGGGGACACCCGTACAGCTGTACGTGGCCGCTCGGGCAGTGCTGGTCCCCGCGGAGGACTCCCCCGGCAGAGTCCCCGGCGGGGCTGGGGGGCCGGTCTGGGGGAACAAATGGAGCAGAGTTGGTCTTCGTCCCCCTCTTTATCATTCATCCTTGGCGGGGTGAAGGTCCTGCACACCTAACCAGGCGGCACTGCTCCGAGGCCACCTGAGTGGTAGCCCGTTGATAGCTGCAGGCTTGTCAAATTTTTCATCCGTCTTTAGGGAAAAAGGACACGGAAAACATTTCCCCCTGTGTTTGATACAGAAGAGGGGCAGCTTAGTCCCCTGTCATCCCAGTCAAGGGACAAAACGCTTCCCGCTGGCACCGCTTCCTCGCCCCCTTCTATTAAACGATAATTTGGCCGGTTGCCTCCAGCCCACCTGTATTCCTTTCCTTTCAGTTTTCTCTCCACACTGACGTTCAGGACTTGCCTTTTATGCTCGGTTTCCCTCACCTCACCAGGCCCCCAAGTAGCTTGCACCACCTTATGGGGGAAGCAACCAGGCACAGGGAATAAATGTGTTGGGATGTACTTAAATACCCGCTCTCCCTGTAACAGAAATCCAAGCTCTTAAAAACTGTGCTTTAAAATATGGACACTAAGAAGACAGACAATCGCCTGTTTTTATTTGTTAGTTTATAGGACAACAATGTGGCATATTTAATACAAATTCAGCCTAACTCCTCTCAGCTTTAACACCAATTCATAGATAATTCATAAACAGATGGAGAGGGACAGGAAATTAAGGATAAGCTGTACAAAGGATGTATGCTTTCACTTGTACTTTGCGTAGATAAAGGACTTGAATCTCCATGTATGCCAGAGTATATCAGAAGAAATGTACGTGTCTGAAGACAGCAGAGTTAAATAGAATAAAACTAGGTAAGAAAACCAGGTCAGAGACAAACAACAGTTAGAGGAAGACTTTTTATAGGCAGCAAGGCACATGGTGGTAGTCAGAACCTGAGGAAAGGGGCTTGTCCCCATGTGTAGCAGTGGGGCACACCCTCCACACCAGTGGTGTCTCATGGCTGGGTTCTACCCTCTTGTCGTTTGTAAAGAGTCTTATGAGATGAAGTAAGTGGGAAGTTTTGCACAGTCTGGTATTTCCAAAAGTATCTTTCAGCTTGCTTTGTGATGATCAGTGTTTATTACTCCAACAAAGTGAGTGGGAAAAGAATGAAGTATTGCCAGCCTTAAATAATAAAAAAGCATTACTCAGACTCAGAAAAGGCATGAAATTGTCCTTAGATTATTCAGGGTAGAGATATCATATTTCTTTGTCCATATTCCCATTTTCAATTCCCTCTGGTCACCCCTGGTGTGTGCCAACTCTCAGAGTTCCAGTGATGCAATTTTGGCTTCCACCACAGGGGTTCTTGCTAGAAAACCTGACTGAGATCAAATTGCAGGCTGGGTTACAGCACTACAGCTAGGGAGGAGAGTCTGCAGTTTCTCCTCCAATAGCACCATTCTGTTTAATACCCTGTTATCGCTCACCCTCAAGTTTTTCCCAAGCTATCAGCTAGATTATCCCTGTCCCACAGCAATCCAGACATTCGGTAATTTGTGTCTGTCTCCCTACGTCTTGTTTGCTCAGTCTCTGCCTCTCATTTTTAAGTGGACTTTCTTTTTGCATTCTGGTGCTTTAGGGAAGATATAGCAGTTTGCATATGCCTTCCTCTCCCCCATAATATGCATAACATTGCAGGATTTAAAATGGGATTCATGCGCTCCTCAACAGCTGATCCAGAGCCTCCCATACGTTGTCTGTTCTGTCTTTAAAACCCACGTGGGGAGACAGTATAGCTGCTTCCCTCTTCTTATTCCAGCTCATCATCTGTCTGTTCCCGAGGGAAAAATGAAGGGAAGATAATTTTGCCTCTTTATGGCCAAGTTCTGATCACTGTGCTTCCATAAGAGGAATGTAGAAGGGAGCCAATTGAGACAGAAACGAAAATTTCATGACTGACACTTCTGTCACTCCAGACTACCTGTATCAGTAGCCAAAATCTCATTACTGTAATTTGACGACAGTAGGAGCGCTATCTTAACTAAATGCTGAATCTGTTCTACTTTGTTTTACAGATCCAGCAAGACTGTATGCAGAACTTCGATGCTAGAAGTCTTAGCAGATTTGGTTAACTTTACAAGCACGCGTAGTCCCTTAGTACCTCAGGTTTTTGGGCTAAGTAAGAAATCTGCATCCCAGTTCTGCAAACAGTAGCTGGTACACCTACATCCACCCACCCACCCACCCACACATACACACTGCTGTTTGTTAAGTTCTGAGAGTCTCCAGTAAGAATTCCCTGCTTTCTGCAGTATTTTATATGGCGTTTGTTATCATTCTGCTTATGGGTCTTGTTTCCCCCACAAACAGAATTCTGGTTTGAGACAGAGCAGGTCTCCAGGAAGCTAATCTAATCACAAAACTTTCTTAAGTATTTAAACGTCTGAAGTCCAAATCAAGGTAAGACACTAAAGCAACATGTATTACATTCTTTTGATAAAGTTATTCCATAATGTTAATAACAGAAAAAAAAGGCTTTATACACTTCTTTCCCAGGACAGTTATTCTAAACATGAAGAGGTTTTTCTACTGAGGCCCCTAAATACCACAGTAAATGTCTTTGTCAAGTCACAACAGCCACATAGTGAAGAGATTTGTTTGCTATATTTTATCATATGCATCTGAAATTATTCTCACTGATTTGAGCAATAGTACACTTGTGTTTTAAGCTCAGATGCAGAGCAGGGCTCTTAAAAGATCACGTTGATGCCTGTAGCAATGCAGAAACTACATTCAACACACCCTGTAAATTCTGAAAAATGTCAAACCTTTGAACCATACTTGAAACTACCATTTCTGAAACTTAGGAACAGCTTTTTTCAAACTGTGTTTAAAAAAAAAAAAAGTAATCTGCTGGTTTTGTGAGCCAATCAACATGCAACTGAAAATCTTGCTCTTTGGGCATACATACATGTGTGCACATACTTACATGTATGTATGTGTGTATATACATGTATATGTAGCATGTACTTTGTTTGTTACTTAAGGATGAAGAGAATATGTTCAGGATCAATGATGCTAAACACTAACTGGCAACTCTTCCTAGTCGATTCCTGTTCCAGAAAGCAAATTTCACTTAGTTTATAGTCACCCATGGAAAACATCTCATCCTGTGTTTGTAATTTATGCTGTTAAAACAATTTGATTAGTTGTTTGTCAAAAGCTGGGGCTGGTTAATTCAAATACTAGGGAGGCCTTCAGTTAGATGTTATGTTTTAGGATGAACAATATATTTTAATGCCATATTTGAATATTATTAAGAGTCCATTTCAGCAAACTATTGGCTCAATAATAGACTCTAAAATATGCTCAGAGTCTGAGGTTAGCAGTGCTGGGTGACAAATTATCTTTCCTTAGAGGCATATCTATGCTTTGATTCCACTGAAATATACTGGGTTTTTTTAGTTGCGTATTCAAAGACAGACTTGTTGCTAGTCATGTTGAGGTGGCTGCTTATTGTCAACTACGAGTTGGAACAAACATTTGCCTGTTCAAAATTAGACTTTATCCACCATTTTCATTAATATATGTAACATAATAAGTATTAAAATATGACCAAAAGCTTATACGGGAAGAAGTCCTGACTTTCAGGTTGGTAATTGTATTCCTTGTGAGAGAAGGTCCAAAAATTTAGGAGAAATTGTAGTATTCCGGATTAATTTTTTTTTAAAATGCTACAAAATCATGCATGCCTTTTCCAATGGTTCACGTTACATTGTGGCTTTGCTAGGCCATTTGGAATACTTCAGAACTTTTTCTGCAGCTTGATTAAGCTAGGTAAGGGAGCTGTTGGTAAAAGTCAAACTCAATCTAGAAAAACACTCTCTCCCCTAAAAAAAAAAAGTTATTATTTATTCTGCCCACAGTGCATGACCCATCCCATATTAAAACCAGTTGCACGACAAATGGCTATGTAAGATTCTGATACTCACATTATCTTTTAATTATTTTATAAATCAAAATGAATAAACAATCAGTCAGAAAAAATACATAAAAGCTTTCCTTGTGATAATTTATGCTTTAAAATGATTGCTTTGAAGCAAAAAGGATTTGTGGCTGTGTTACAGACTTCAACTGTTGTAACTAATTTATGGCAACTCCCTCATCTAACAAGAATCAAATGGTATAAATGGAAAATGAGACTCTACTAGTACTGAAAATAAAGAGGTAATTTCTTTCCATCTTTCATAACTGCTATTCAAGACTGCATATAGTTTTTTGTCACAGCTGATTAAAAAGCTTGTTTTTCATCTTAGAATTAGTTTTATAATCTGTTCAAGCAAAACTGAAAGTCAGCACTCTAAATACAGTAAAAAATCTGAAAGCTTATTTACTGATAAGTACTTACTAAATTGGTGACCTGCTTACCTCCTGGGAACACAAATGCTAGTACAAACTGCAGAAAATCTTGTCACGGCCTTCCTCATGAAACTGTATTTGTGATGGATAGTCTTATGCCTTTTTTCCTGCATTTTTTTCTGCTATGGTGTTTGTAAAATTGAAGATTTATTATAAAGCTATACATATAAAACAGTGCTGTGAAATGCTTACTTTAGATTTGTTTTTTAGTGTACTTAATTCTTGAAAAAAATGTATATTGAGTCTTTAATAAAAAGGCCTTTAAGTAACTGAAACTAAATAAAAATAAATGCCAAAAAGAATTATTTATTGCACAATGATGTATCCTGTATTAAAGCCCCTCCACTAAAAAGTTACAAAATAACCTCTCAGTTACAGCACTCATAACCATATTTACAAAGGCAATCAGCATTGCCTCATGCATAGACTTAAGCACTCTCTGTGAAGTAGTGCCTAATTACATTTTCATAGCTATCATTAGGCATCTTTTGGCTTATACTGTCATATGCAGTAAATGCTTAAATATTTAGGTCCCTATCCTCAAAGATATTTAGGTGTCTAGTTCTCATGTCTAATTTATAAGAATTAGGGACCATTAGGGACCTTTTCCCAAAGCCAAAGTGTTTGAAATTTTCTCTCTCGGAAAGCCTGGTGGAAACTTTTGTGGACAAAACCAGATTGTCACAATAATCTGAATTCAACACTGCTGTGCCTACAAGGCAGACTTCAATGAAATAGTCTATTTAGCACTTTAAAAGTATTCTTCACCAAATCTTTATGCTATTTTTATTAGTGTTATAATCCATTACAAATAATCTAGTATAAATATACCTACACTTGGACACAACTGCCCATCAAATCAAAGGAATGTCCAACTCATGCATGAAGTGTTTTATTTCCAGAGAGCCCTCATCGTTGCCCAAAACAAGATGTCACCAAACTCAAAGAATGTTTTCTTCTCCCATCCTGCAGTCTTCTCAATAGCATTGTAGTAGTTGGTTAAAACACCAGAGTGCCTTTTTTTTTTTTTTTGGCATAGCAATGGCATAGCAATGTTGCACTTCCTGGAATAAATATTCCTGATTCCCGCTAAGTGTAGGACAAAAGTCTTATTGGTTTTAACACAAGCTAGATTTGATGTCATTTTAACCCATCCTTCATTATTGTTTGGGCACATCTGCTGGGGCTTACAGTTTACAGAGATACAGTTAAAGAATGGATGACTATGTCTGTCATATACATTATTATATGCATACGTTATGGTTTGTTCTTTAGGCCTAGAAGAATGTTTTTTCTTCAGTCAAAAGAACACCAGAGCAGGAAGTCTTGGGGCATTGTGCAAAAATGCAAGGGGAAAAAAGGAAAAGGGAAAATGAGAATGTATGAGAGCGACAAATGGAGTTTCTGATCTGAATATCCTTCACAAGTTCAAGTTAGAGTTTCGCTCTCCATTTTCTTAGTATTGCGTATGTGTAAATGCACTTGTTTAGGAATGTGAGTAGAGGTAGAAAAACCATGGGAATAGTGGTCCTGTAATAACCTCAATAGTGAATTTATATAATGAACATTTGAACACAAATGAAAATACAAAGTCTGGATCTAAGTATCATACACTTGAAGCAGAAAATTCACAAGCATTCATCAAAATGACCCAGCACCATGTTAAGTATAGTACCGGTTTCTAGATAAATTGGCAAAAGGTTGCAAAAAAAAAGGCCAGTGTTCAAGCACTTCTGTTTCACCATGTCCTTGTTGGTAAAATTTCACTTGGTTTACTTTCATAAGCACTGCTGCCTAAGAAGGAAAATGTCATTCTAAGGCGCAATGTTAATGAAATTGAGCCTTTGGGACTTATGAAATTGTTTTTAAAGAAGCAAAAAAATTGGAGCTGAGTAAATCTTTGGACAAGCTGGATGGGCTGCAGCTTGAGAATGGAGCATAACACATGTATGGTATTTTCTTAAACGGTTAAACCTCTGAAAAGGAGAAGGGGTAGAGGAACAGCGCTCGTCTAATTTTCCATTGTTGTTAAAACTGTATTTGCCAGTTCAGGTTTGCATGAATTTATAGAGGCCTTTTTAATGTGAGGTTAATTAGCAAGGCTTTCAAAGACTTTTCAGATCTCTGGTACAAATCTAGCCTAGCTCAGCAGCAGCTGATAATCATTACCAGTACATGATTGTTCACTTGTCTGTGCGAAATTAGTGTGCAGCCGCAATCCAATTCGAGCAAGTTGTGTTTGCACGTTACCGAGCCACAGTATAAATGGGAACTAATTGAGTCTCATATTGGTTCTCCCAGTAAATCCAAGGACTGCTATGCATCTATGGAGACTAAATACCTGCCTCTTTTAAGACTAGTCTTGGAGCAAGGCTCCACTTGGAGTTTTTGCAATCAAGTGCTTCTCCGTGGAGAATGTCAGACTTCATCTTCCCCGACTGACTGTCAGGGATTTTCAGCAAGCACTAAATTCACATTCAAAATATATGCAACAAAAACCTATTTTTGAATGACATTTTGTCAAGGGCTTTTTAATTATTGTCATCCTCTAGTGTATCTATAAATTGACCTGTCAACTGTGAAGCAACTGCTCTGATAAATCATTGTGATTGTAGAGGGATTTCCACCAAAATGTTTTAAATAATTGCATTTAGATTGAAAGGCTAATGACTAAAAGGGAGTGGGGAAGTTAGAAAGAAGCATTTGAATCTTTCCTCTCAACAGAAACACAGGAAAAACACAGTAAGAGGTCATTCTTTTCTTGTGAAATTCTTCAGTTACCTGCAGAGTTAAAAGGAAGCTTTTAGTCAGATCCGTTCATGATTAAAATATATTAACAAGCCTGGCCAACTTATATATTAACTCAATAATATATTTTTCTGCTCCTAACACTATAGACAGTATTTTACACTTTCAAATATTTGTAAGGAGGCTATGTGCCCGGTGCATTGAATCCAATTTCTTATATTTGAAATATTAAAGGAAACCCAGGTATAGCTGTATCTCCACAAAGCACTGATGTATTCTGCTGGCAAACTTAATGCGCGCAGCCAGAAATCACTTTACATACGAATCGCTCAGCACGGCCGTGGTCCTTTAACACTTCAGGACAAACCTAATTTTATACACTCTGGGTTGACTGTTCTTACAGAACTCGGGGCAGGGCAAAAGCGGGGCAGCTCCCCCCGGGGGGAGCTGGGGCAGGGGCTGACGGTCCCGGGGGGCTGATGCGGGGTCCTGGGCCGTGGGGAGGGGAGGGGAGCCGTGGGGCTGGGCCCCTCGGTCTGTCCCAAAGGTCTCGCCGTGCCCAGAAGGAGGCCTCTTCCTCACTAGGAAACCTCCTGTTTTCTCCCATAATTTTCAACGGGCTACGGAAGAAAGAGTGCTGTGGGTTGTACGGGCATTTCTGGGGTGCGTCATACCCTGCAGGTTGCTGCCTACACTGGAAAAGATCTAACACAGCAGCATTGATATGGCCTGTACAGGGAGCAGCTTGTCCAACATGATCATCTTTTTGGAGCTAGCACCACGAATTACTGTCTCTGTTGCACCAGAAGGCTTCAAGCTAAAATCACGTAAGGCTCAGAGTCTGCTGCCAGATGCATAATGCACATACGAGTGTAAGCAGACATTCAAAGAAAGAGCAACGAGCAACTTGGGAAATGTGTAACCTATCTTCCCTCATGCATACATCAATTTGCTTTTCAAACAGAAAGTAAAATAAAATAGTTTATTTCCACCTATTTACTGTCCCGCTGCAATGAGGTAAACACAGAACACGTGCAAGTTCAGGAGTAAGATGATCTCGCAATACATATATATGCTGGTATTTTTCTTCATTCTTGCCGTTTATTTTTGCTGGAACTTAGGAAGTTATCATGGAGCTGGAAATTAAAATGGCTCTGAATATCCTCTTGCTGTTTTGTATGGAAAAGACTGGTACTAAACCACCATTGTCCAGGTTAGTTCCTTGCAGAGTCTGCCAAGGAGTTAGGAAATAACTGCCTGTGACATCTATTTTATAATGCAATATTATTCTTTAATATACAGGTGTTTTTTTCTGTCTGGATTTTAATAAAACGAGTAAAATGGAGACACGGACACTGCATGCGTAACTAAGGAGTAGCGGCAGGCAAGTATCACCTGGGCAGCATCCAGCAGTTTTACTTTCCTCCTCGTGCACGGCAGGACGGTAATGTGGGTACGTAGCTGCGTGTTGGACATCTTCATCTTTAACGTGTTACGTAGTTCAGCCTGTCAGCTACAAGTCGTGTATTTCATCATTATGGCTGCAAAACCAAACACTCATCGTAGGAATGGGGTTGACGAAAATGAAATCATTAACAGAAAGACTTCACCCCTTTCCAATGGTAACAGTGACACCGTTGAAGTACAACTGGGTGAAGGGGGATAGCTTAAATCCAGCAGTCAATGCAACTTCAGGGGTTCTCATTTCAACTTCTTAGTACCATTCCTTCAGCTCTACAATGTTTTATTCTTCATCCAATATCCCTTTTGCTATCAACTGTTATATTACAACAGGTTTTTGCATTACTGGTGAGGAAACTGGCAGCTAGGTTCTTACTCTGCAAACGTGTTTATGCATGGAGTCAACATTAGCAAATGCAGAGTCCAACTCTGTTTTCTGGACTAATCAAAAGAGTAGAGTCCTAATGGGAAGATTGGCTGAAGAAGAGTATAAACCACACTGAGCAGGTTGTACAGTAAACTCCGTATTCACGAGGTGACTATCTCCCTACCACATCTCTGCTCACTGCTACCTCTGGGGCTGAATGTCCCTGAAATCAGCACTGGTATTAAATAATTGTGTCATTTGATTTGCTTTACCCATTTGAGAACAATGTTCTCAAATAGTTCCAATGCTGGAAAAAAAAGCAGTATTTATACTTACTACTAATAACTATCATACACATACACTTAATTTATGTTTGTTAATTGCCATAAAATTAATGGAAGGGCCTAAAACAAGTATGTGAAAAAACAAATCCTTGTAGGATCCACTCCAGGGTAATGACAAAACAAAAAAGAAAAAGAGACAAAGAAAGAAAGGAAAAAACCCACCACGAATCCACTCAAATATTACTTTATTGATTTATTTGCATTATAATTTAAAATACTTATTAGATCTGATGGGAAATTCTAAAATTTTCTGGGTTTATCCTGAAATGTGTTAACAAATGCAACTCTCTAACCAGTTCATGCAATGGAAAGTTTAAAAGTGTTGGTATGAAAGCACTGTAGTGGCGTTGCCAAAATGTTTTTCTTAGCTACCATTCAGATATATTTCATCATGACAAAACATTACAATATAATATACCAAAAGAAACATTTTAGCAATTCCAGAATGAAATATTTTGACATTATTGGGATGAAAAGAGAAAGTTTCAAATAAGAAAGTCAAAAATAATTGTTCTGAAACTCATAAGATCCTAAAATCTCCTCTGACAAAGCATTTCCATTTACAGAAAACAATATTTTCTGTCATAAAATTGTTCTCCCGATGTGTTGGGGTGGGGTTTTTTTTCTGTTTGTTTAGGTTTTTTTCAACAAGCCCTAGGGATTACTCACTTCTTTTTAAAAAAGAATGGAAATCATACACGTGGGCCTGAAAGTAATACAGCGTTGAAGTTAAAGTGAATGTCTCTTTCCAAGGAATACAGATAAAAACATACAACTCTCCCTCTGCCTGAGCCACGCTTTCGCAGGCTGGTGCTTAGCTTATATGATGACCCCTATTCTCTCTACCCCACTGGCCATAAGCTTACCCGCACCCCAACGGGTGGCACCGACGGATGCCGTCCCACGGACCGCTCGCTTTGCTGTGTCGGGGCAGGCAGGAGGCACCTTCCCCTGGGCGCCCAGCACCCGGAGCGGCAGCCCCCCGCGTCCGTCCCCAGAGCCGCCTCGGTGAGGAGGGAGAGGGGGAGACCCACCAGGCAGACGGGCAAGGGGTCTGCAATCTTCACGTTCATATGGCAAGATTACTCACAAATTGACCCTATCTGCCCGAGGAGACGTCAGGGATCTAGGGGGCCACTTAGAGAATCAATGTTAGGAACATCATTTTTGTTCATAATGAGAACTTCAGCCTTCAGCCTTCAGCCTCGGTTTCTGACAGAGAAACAATCAATGAAAGAAAAAAGCCTTCGCATTTCTTACATTCGGGTTGATGTATTTTTGGAAACATAAATGTTTTTAAATGCATCCATCTAACATGTCAATTAGTGTAATCATCTTTGACAAGAATTAAACTAGCAAACATCGTTCCCCCAGGAAAAGAACAAGAAAAATACAACAGAATATAAGAAGACAAAAGTGAAGATCGGGAGATGAAAAAACATGGAGATGCAGCTCTCTCAAATAATTATACATGGGTTCAGGTCCATGACATTAAAAGAATTAGTGTGAGAGGCAGGTATTTCACAGGTGGAGCTGGAAAATCACTTCAGTGTAGCAACATAGATTTGTAACAATAGAGGATTTGTGCCGACATAAGAAAACTAAACAGGTTCCTATATCTATGTAGGATTGAGATTCAAGGTTACAATACCATGAATATACCTTCATATGCCCTTCCATTTTTCCCTCTAAAGGAAGGATCAAAACTGCCTAGAATAGCGGAAACAAAATATTGACATAATTGATATGTTATTTTAACCAGAAATGTGTTCCACACTGCTATTCATCCGGACAGTCTTTATCCACACAACTTGCAACGCTGAGTTGAATGCAAAACCTACCAGGATAGGGGGGACTTGCATTAATGGCATCGCACAGGCTGCGATGGGAAGCGAGAGCAGGATGGAGCCCTCGGCTCTCAAGTCAGCTTTCAGTGTCCACATCTGCCTGGACACAAGAGAGAAGCTGATCCGGGGGTGAAGTGGCTTGAGCTGCACGTTTGCGTCTGGCTGATGTTCACGCCTTGCCATTCGAAGTCTAGAAATACGGTCCTAACAGGCATAAATGTTTTATTTCAGCTTCATAACGGAAAATAATTTTAATTGAATTATGATGAAAGAGCAAAAAGAAAATAATAATAATTTTTTAGGAATGAAGTGCATTGGCAATGTTTTTAACATTTCGGTCTCACATTTTGCTTGGTTCTGAAGCATTTTGCACAATAGTTGAAATAATTAAGAACAGACTTATTGTTTCCTGTCCTCTGTGGCAGAATGAGAATTGTTGCTGCAAGGTGTCTTTTTTCATTATAAAAATAAAGGCATTGCAAACAACATTTATAAAAAAATGACAGTACTTCAATAATAGGTTTGCCAGTTTAAACATAAATTAATCCAGAAGGTAGACAATCTGTATGGAGAAAGTCAATATTTCTCCATATGTAGATCTGGCTTAAAACTATCCATACCTTTCCCAGCCCTGGAATAGTTCCAAGGGAGCCAGCCTGCCTGCATTTTGCAACCCAGATCCTTTAGAGCCAGCGCTGCACCATAGCACATTGCCCCTTCTGGACTATCTCAGTGAATCAGCTGCAAAAGTTACCAGGCAGAAAAGTTCGGGTTCTTTTCTGACATATTTTGTTTCTATCACAGCCATGTAACATTAACAGCTGTAACAGGAGTATCAGAATATATACGTACAATGCAGGCAAATTACTTTTTAAGTGCAACCGTTTATTCTTACAGACTGATTTTTGCTCCAGTCCTGCAGTGAATGCTGAATAGGTGGAGTCAGCTAGCCAGCTGTAATCAATAGGGATGGAAAGGAAGACAGAGCTGCACCAAAATGCAGCTTATTAGGTCCTTTGCTATTTTTGGTTGCCCTCATTAGAATTTCTGTTTTATTCATTAAGGCTCTGGTTCAGCAAAGCATGCAAGGCTATAGTAACAACAAACACACATCTCAATGAATAACTTGTATTACAGTTAAATATGTGCTTTATTGTTTTTCTGAATGGGTGTTTTAGCACTTTATTTTTCTAATTAAAAGAAAAAAGTGTAAGAGAGGAAAATGCAGTCATGTAATCCCACAATTATTATGTTGCACAACTCAGACAGTAAAATTAATTTAATCTTATCTAGTATGCTAAGTAATTTGCAGAAGTTCCTGATGACCTAGTCAATATATCTTAAAATTTGAGGGGAATACTTATAACAGCTGTGCAAAACTCATTACTAATGAATAAATGTTTCATTTACATAATTTACTTTAAGTTCATATGATTCTTTCTCTGTAGCGTCTATTCATGTAACAAATTTCAAGTTCAGCTGATTTAGAATTATCCATTAGAAACAGAAAGAGGGGAAAAGAAAGGGAGAATATACATTTTTGTGCTTGGTTTGTTCAAATATAACTTGGCGGACTTCATTTCCAGTTTAGAAGAATACTGTTTGCACTGGAAAAAACTATAGCATGTTTAACACTGTAGTGGATTTTAAAAGTGAACTTATGAAGGAGCAATTACAAGTCTTTTCTGGTGAGATTTATCTTGTAGCTTTAAACGAAGAGCATTACTGGGGACAAAAAGCACATTCTTGCCCTTCCTTTAAGGCTCAGAACTTACCTTTTCACATCAAACAGCTACAGTGTGGCATTGCTAACCTGAAAAAAGGACAGAGAGCTTGACTTCAGCTTCTTGCAAGTGAAATATTAATAGTAAAAATAAGAACATAGGAATGGTCCTAGTGGTTCAGAACTTCATACAACTTTGCAGCATCCTCCAGCAGCATCCTCCAGCAGCATGTCTCTAGCAATGACCAGTAATCAATTTCTAGGTGAGACTCTAAGAAACAGGGCAAACACACAGCAATCTTCCTCCTCATTCCAGTCCAACTACCACTGGCTTGTGAACACCCAAAGCTAGAGTTTAGATTCTGTTTTTAATATTTTTATGATGACTTTATCATCCAGCAATCTGTCTAATGTCATTTTGAAGCTATGCAGGTCTCTACAGCTTCATGTGACAATGAACTCCTTAGCTTCATCTGTGTATTCTCATTTGTTTGTTTGGTCTGCAACTTTTCATCTGAGTTCCCTTCATTCTTGAATTATGAGAAACGACAGTCAGTTCCCTCTCTACCTTCTCAGTTTCACTCATTTTGTAATTCTGTCAAAAGCTCCCCACAGTGTCTCTTCTCTGGGCTGAAGACTCCTTGTCTATCTAATCCTTTCTCCGGGAGCTGTTCTGTAATTTTTTTCATCATTGATGCTCTTCTCTGTACTTTTTCAGTTATGTCTTCACAGAGGCAGGGACATAGGATTGCCAACAATACTCAAGATCCATGTGTGTGAAGTGCCGTTATGCTTTTCAGCTTTGTTCTCTATTTCTTTCCCAATAATTCTTAAACATCCCATTTTCTCTTTTGACCATCATTGACTCCTGAGCTAACATTTTCACCAGTCCAGCTACTTGATCTCTGAAATCTCTTTCCTCAGAGATAATGGATAGTTTAGAACACCTCATTGAAAATGTAAAATTACCTTTTACATGGCTTTCATCCTCTTTGTCTTCATGAACAAAAGAGTGCAGTAACAAAAATTTGTTGAAGAGAAGAAAGGAGATGAACACCCTCTGTATTTCTAGACTTACACCTATGAATTCATACACTTTTGTACACGACTTACTTGATTCCTTCCTACTCCTCCCGGCCTATGTCTGCTCAGGTTGGTACCTTGGAGTGACAGGCGAAATCTGCAAAGAAACCAAGTCTGGGTGAACCAGCCGGAGAGAGCCAGCCCGTGCTTAGGACTTGTCAGTAGGGAGTTAAGGTAGGAGATATCCATGGATTAAATTCCACTCCCTGCTCTTTCTTCAGAGGGGGAGTCAGGCTTCCAGCTGAGACCAAGCAGAAAGGAAAAAGCTCCTACACAGATTGCCATTGCTTGCAAGGTCCCGCTCTACAGAAGACACTACTTGTAATACAAGTTTCTGCTTCTCTGTCCAGAATAAACTTTGGTGCACTTTCTGCAGTTGGGTTTGTTCAATCTGTCTCCCAAATACAGCCATAGTTCTATCCTCCCCTTATGAATTAAGATTATAGTTTTACATAAACAAAAAGTTCTGGTAATGATTTGTTATCAGCTTTTCTCCCAAATAACAAATGACCCCTCCTAGGGTCCCCCTCTTCTACTCTGAAGAGATTAGCCACCCAGGTCTTTTTCATGTGTGACTGTACCAGAGCATGATGTGACTTTTATTAATATCATTCTGAAATCTTAGTGTGTTAATATAACACTGCCTTCAAGACAGATTCTGCTTTGCCCTGTACTGCAGAAATCTGAGGAAGAGTATCATTGCTGTGCATTGCTCTATTTTTATATATCAGTAAATTCTTCCTCAGAGCATCATGTTTGGTTGCTTTAAAATATAAACAAACAATGCCACTTAGCATATTTTGCGTTAGGTAATAAATGAGCTGATTGCTGAAATGAAGATTTATTATTTGATCAAGGAATCTAAAGAAACCAGGATTTCATATTCATAAATTCATGATTTTTTTCAGCTGTAGCATGTCAGCATCTGCACATCAAAAGCTGAACCATGCTTACCAAAGGGAACGAAAGAGTCTACTGATATGTTTATACAACAAATCCACATCTTTCCATTGCTGTCTTGATTAGAAGAGCACCAGTATTTAAGGCTTAATTTAAGCTTTTGTCTTAAAGTTTCTGGTAAATGATACTGGTCTAGATCATTCCACTGTGTCAAGCATGATCAAAATTGTACAAAAAAAAAAAAAAAAGAAATTCTGTAGTTTTCTGAAACTAGTGGTGTTTTTGTCTGTTTGTTTGGGTTGATTTTTATTCACCATTAAACTAGTGGTTCCCATCCTGGACTCTAGGATCTGCATTGGTACATGACCTCGTAGTCTACGTGAGGTTTGGGGCACTCTTAAATGCATCTGGGCAGTGGAACGGGGACCTTCCCCAGCGAAACCCCGGGGCATCTCAGGCCCAGCATTTATTCTCTAATCGGTGCTATTCTGGAGCTGTATTGTTAAGGCCATTTAAAACTATAGTTGTTTATAATGGTCTTGGCCACATGGGACCTATTCAAAAAATAATTCAGGCCTTAACCATATGACTTCTTCCAGATAATATTGGAAGAATTTGCAGTGGAGAAAAAAGAGATTTAATGCTTCGAGATCCCCATCAAATCACACACCTCTGCTCTCACATGAATCTCCATTTTCATGCGATGCAAAATGCGTAAAAGAAAAGTCACAGAAGTTTTCTTATATATATCTCTTGGGGCTGATATGGGCCGTTATTATGATTTATTTGTTATTTGTTGTGCACTGACAGGATGTTTGACTATTTGCAAACAAGATGGATGATGTTACCATTGTGTGACCTTGCAGCCTACTTACTAATGAGTTAACACAAGGAAGCAGGGACCCCAGCATAATGATGTGCTTGCAGACTTGGGATACTACTGAATTATTTGTGTTATTGCTTGAAGAGGCATAGGTCATAGTTTCCCAATTAGTACCAATCAGTTTCCAATTAGTACCAAATAGTAACTCAGCTAAAGTGGAGGTGGAGCTATCAAATTGCTAAAATTTCTCTCAAAATTACTTCCTGGGGCAAGCACCCACCTGAGAAGGAATTAATTTTTTCAAAGCTTTTCTATCAGTAAGTAAATCAAGAAACAACTGCTAAGGTAACTAGTATCTTAGCTCAATTATATTGTACTTTATCTTCATATTTATCATATAATTAGAGCTAATTTTCCTTTTCTGTAGGATGTAAACACAGATAGCTCATCAGAATGCAGGGTTCTGTGTACTTACTGTTAGAAAAAAGGCCCAAAGTGGTAATCGCTTCCTCTGGAACAGATCTGTAATGCTCAAATAAGCCAGAGTTGAAATTACTAGGGCTCTGAAAGAAGTCCTAGTTGTGGTGGAAGGTATGACAAGATAAAGACGTCAGAGATGAAATATCTTGGTATACTTTGTTATTAATTGTTCCATATTTTCGTATAGTACAGCAGACTCATGGCTGTTCATAAGGCCTTAGGTATGAGTGTAACACAAAACATTAAAAAGCTACTCAATAAGTCTAAAAAGTATAAATGAATAAAAAATAGTTTAAAATAGCTCTTTTACGTGATTTGATGTGTGATTGACTACCGAAACCACGGTCACTCTGTTCCTTGCTGACCTTACAAAAGCAAACCTATTACTTTTCTTCCAGTATATTAAAAAAAAGCTAAGTAAAATAAGATCTCTCTACAGTGATAGTTATATGCCATTACTCACAGAACAATGCAAGGTACAGTTCAACCTTTCTTTGCACTGATGTAGCCCAGTGAAATTAATGGTAGTGCCAGCAAGCAATTGAGGTCAAAATGTGATCAATAGATAATAACCCCCCCCACCCTGTTCCACTATAAGCATGTTTCTGAGGTAGCTTTTCTTCTATTTAAAGTTGAACGGTTTCTTCCATTGTAGTTGAGCTGCAGAGATGGGAATAAATAGAGTTATGATTAATATTGTTTTGATTTTTTTTCCTAGTCTTGATATAACTGTATACAGCATCTTCATAACACATTCCTTTAAGCATTTGTTTTTCCAACAAACTGATCCTACCATTTTGATGGAAGAACAATTGATCAGGAGCCAGAGCACCAAGTTCCACGTGTGAAGGCCCAACCAGAAGCTTGATAGTTCACTGCTGGTTTATGCAGTAATTGCCTCTTAATATTAAATTCAGCTGACAGCATCCTGTGCTATCAATATCAAATAGATATTTATAGTTTCAGACTTTTTAATAGTTTAATCAAATTAAAAAGTAAAAGGTGTTGTTGGATGAAGGCAATGGCATGCATAGTAGAGCACCTTAATCTGTATAAACTTTTGTATTTCTAGCTAATCAATTACATGGTGCTTCTTCCTTTTTTCTCTGACTGTTAATGACTGCCATATTAAATAAAGTCTTGAATAGCCTGCTAGGATGCTCACTGGTCTCTAGCAGGCAGACTGAGTGTCTGCCAGCTTCTTTGCTATTACATCTTAAGGTCTTTAACTGTCTGAACAGCTGGATGATTGCATATAGCACTGGCAAGCAGCCACTATCCCCTCCAAACTCCAATTAAAGCTGGTGTCACAGAGCTAAGAAAGCACAAGCTGTGGCTTTATTTTATGCAACGATCAGTGACAGTCATTTTTAAAAATTATATAGCACTATAGTTTCATATATGGCTCAACAAATATTCTTCTGTTTGCAACTGGTTAACAAACTGCCGACAATCCTCCCCAACGCCTTTGTCATTTGATATTATTTGCCAGATAATTTACATGAATACTTTTCAGTCTATAGAATGTGTGCAGCACTTTCCTGCAGTAACTGGCGTTTGAAATTTCAGCTACATTTATTAGTTGGAACTGGAAGCAGAGGCCACATGGTTGTTTTTTTGTTTCTTGGTAGGAAAAATATACTCTTAGGAGGGAAAGAGGCATCTTTGGGGGATGATTCATCCACCCTTATATTAGTATGGGATGAATCACCCTCTGAAAGTGCCTATTGACTACAGAAGGAGCCTGAATGATTGACTAATCTAGACGCTTAAATTTCAAGCAGCTAAAGAAAGGTGATTCCCCCTCTTAATATATACTTCTGACATACAGTGATATACAACTGTTAATGGTAGAGCTGTTAATGGTTACCACAGACACACTATTATATAGCATACCACTGTACCAAGTCTGATTATCACTGAGCTAATCCCAAATTTGACTAAAAAAAGAGCAATGGCCTTAAATCCTGTCTCAATCAATAAAAATAAGATTTAAAACCGCATCTAAATATGATGAACCGTGAATATGTATATATTCTTTTGCTTTATCCTTATCTTCCTTTTTATAAGCTCTACTTTCTTATCTGTCCTTGACACTGCATGAGTCATATTCTAACCCAAGTTAACAAAGTTTTATTCAGTGGAAAAAATGCTACAGTCTGCGGTGTCATTCTTCCTTTATATACATAATATCGTGTATGTCTCTATGCCCAAATTACTTCCTTCAGCTCCTCGTGTTGGCAAACTTTAATATTAAAGGACCTTCATACTGATAAATCCAAAGTATCTTTCTTTTACCTAAGCAATTAAGCTGACTTCCTTCAAAAGAATCCTATTCAAATAAATCAAAGATTAGTTACAGAATACCTTTTCTCTTTCTTTTTCTGAGCAGGTAGAAATGGCTACTTATTCACACAATTTAAAATCCCTCCCACTGCCTTTTACAGGAGCACATACATTTATCTATGACACACTGCTTGTCAGAAGGTCTTCAGCTTCCCTGCTTTCTAGTAGTGGTGTGAAAAACTGCTACAGCATACGTAACGTTTGCACCACGCTGATGTAATGTGCTTGTCCACATTCTGATGTACCATTCTGAGTCTGTTCTAACCCAACACAGGCAGAATCAAGCGAGTGGTTCTTTTCTGTAAAGTCACCAGTGTGACATCACAGCTTATTGTGAGGTGAGCATGTCATGGCCTGGGGCAAGGGACAGTAGTAGCCATTTTGTGGGGATTCCAATATCGCAGGGTAACCCAGAATTACCTCCCGAAATTTTTGAGGGGCACTAGATATTTAAACATATATCTCATAAAAAACAAGGAAAGACGTAAATTTTTAATTCTGCCTCATTGTATTACATCCTTTTTGTCTCATAAAGCACTGGGGTAAGCAATAAAACATTTCTGGAAAAAATCCATCCATGCCTCCTAGTTGTATTTGGGCTAAGAATATGGACACTGTTTCTACTTCTCAATAATAGGTCAATCTGATTCATTGAATGCTGCTTTTTCACCCCTTGGAGAGACCTCATTTTGATTATCTGCTGTACTTGTTCAGGAAGAGTTCCCTAATGGCTTCCAGTGCCAAACTGACCTTTATATTGTGTTTATTATCCTGTCTGTCTGGTGTGGTACTTACTCTCATGTGCTATATCCTTTATAGTTGTCTGTGTCTTATGAGAAAGATACAGTTGCTTGCTTTTGAAAATTTTCTTTTCATGCTTTTATTGAGAAACATTCCCTATGAATAAAGTAATGATTCAGTCTTTCGAGATTAGTTATAAATCCCTCCTATAACAATGCATTTCCTATAATTAACTCTGTGGCCAAACCTTCTCCTAAAAATACTTCAAAGGAATTTTCCATGCTTCATGTGTGATGAGAGAACGACCCTTTGGAAGTGAAAAGTTTAACTGAGATCATGTTATCTGTTTTTGAATATTAACACATTATAAGATACTTAACTAATGACAGTGATGAAAAGAAAAGAAACATGAAAGCTAAACTTTGTCATGTGAACAGACTTCAATGAAGCATCTTCCACATTTAAAAAAACAGTTTGAGTTACCAGTACGAAAGAGGAAAACTCCCATTTTTCATTCCATGGAGAAGTTCTATCTTTCAAAATGTCCTTAAATGCTAAATTGGAATGAAAAAAATCCAGTGTTAAAAGATTCCTATGATAACAACAATATTAATATTTAATATTTTGATAATATTAAAACTTTTAACGTAGTTTGTTATTCATTTATATAAATATATAGTTCTATTTTATTCCATATTATTAGTATAAATAGAAGTATATAACAACATATAACAAAATCAGGGTATAATTTAGTCCATTAGATGGTGACACTAGCAGATTCAGGCAGAGATGTTCAATCTATTTCCATGCCAAAACACACTTACTTTGTCCCTGTTTAACATTCAGATTGCTTCTGTTCAGAGCAGCATTTCCCAAGCTAGCATCTTATTGGATCAAAATGTGGGAAGGAAACTCCACAAGAGCAAACCTTTAGGGCAGATTTCTATTGCTTTTGTTTCAATTCAGTCTAAAACCACTATCATGAGAAACAGAAGGGGTAATTCAGACCTTTGTCACCGGGTGAAAATGAGGAGTTGGGAAAATGAGAGACAATATGAAAAAATTATACAAGTTCTTTCAAACTTCAGGAGAGGGACACATTTTGGACAAAGGTTTCAAGAGGGGGTGTGGGATGCAGAGCTGAAATGCTTTCTGTTAACCATCTCTAATTTAATTTCCTACCTCGCATTGTGATCCAGGAAGTCTGTTCTCCAGCATGAGTCATTTTGTCACATTCCAGATTTGAAATGAATAAAGCTATTAACATTTATGGTGTGCTGTAGTTTTGCCATATCTTGCAAATGTCTTTTTTTTTTTTTTCATCTGTTGTCATTGTCAGGAGTAACAGCTGACAATGTAAGAATATATACCCATTACTACTGTAAAGAAAAATAATAGTGCCCTTTACTCACTTCATAATAAAAGCTCATTCCAGTTTAAGATTTGTTAAAATATAATTTAATGAGAGCAGGAGCTCAGGAAAAGTGCTTTATTATTGACTGCTGCAGTGGAGATGAGTTGCCTATGTTAACAGAGCCATTCCGTAAAGGTTTATGAACGAAATTTACTTTATGGGGTTTTGGCTGGATCTGAGCATCAGAATCTTTTGTGGTTTTTTGGATCCAACTCACGGGAAAGCCTACTCCAGGAAGGCATTATAACTGGTGCAAGAAAAACATGAACTAAGCTAGCCTAACTTCTCAGAAGAAATTATCTTGGAAGGATGCATTCTATGAGGCAGAAAATTACATGAAAAGACAAAACCAAACTCAGTCATTTATGTTTAAAACCAACATCCCCAAACACTCCATACATGTATATATATAAATACATGTATATTCAATTAACTTTTTAACAGTATTCACTGACTTTTAACAATATTATCATGATACTATGAGTAGTATTAGAAATCTCAGCACTTTGGAGATACCAGCTCAAGCATGCCCCTATAACTGCATGAGAATTCCTGCCACAAGCCTCCACAGCCCTCAAAAAAAAAAAAAAGAAAAAAGAAAGGTAATTGGACAAAGTACTTCAAAAGTTAGCTGCTTGTATGTACTGTTTTTGTTTATAAAACCCTCAAACTGTAACATTGGAGACATGCACATGGATGCTGGCAAACATGATTTAGGTTGGCATATTCATGCCTGTCAACTGTTTATAACCCATTTCCACATCTATCAATTGCATCTATATAGCAGTCAGTATACCTTAACTGGATCCAAATGTCTTTATGCCTTCTAAACCTAAGCATCATAGACAGTATTTCTGTTTCCATAACAAAAGAGAGGTTTGCACAATTGCATATTTCCTAGCCAGTCAGAATACTCCTTCCTTACAAGCATTCATTTCTGACAAAAGTCTGACTCAATGTGTGTATCTTTTTTAAAAAATCACATCACAGAAAGGTGATGTGTTTTATGTGGTCAAATGCTAATGTCAGGCCTCTGTTTTTATTCTCAGATAAGGAAATTGCCTAAACTAAATGGAACCTGTTAAGAATCCGAAGCCATTGTCTAACTGGAGAATGATTTACACAAGAGAGTGAAGGTAATGTCACTTCTTCACAACAGTCAAAACCTAAATAGCTTACACAACTTCTAGGTATTTCACAAGTAAGCTGAATACAATTCCTGCTCTCAGATCAAAAAAGAAGTAGAGCAAGCTGTTGAGATAAGATAGGCCGAGTTTTGTCAATGCTAATGGAGTAATTGATGGGTTTTTTGAGAAACTGAGGCAAGTTTTGCAGCATTTCTTAATAAAAAGAACAGGTAACATTATAGAGAAGAGAGAAGAGGTGAAGGTTTTGAGCTGTAGTTAAGAGCTTGGTGACTAGAAGAATTGCTAGAAGAAGAAAGAATGATTCACTTAGGAAGAAAGTAAGTTCCATTTTACCATGTTAGGACTGAGATGAATTCTGAATTCTGTGGGAGAAATTCCAGGCTGGTTTTTTGGTGGTGGTGACTAACTGGAAAAGAAGAGGAATCTCCTGCCTTGGTGGCTGACAGGTGAAGACATACCACAAGCAGATAACCACTGAAGGAAGGTGGGGGCAAAGCACGGTATTCTATACGTTTAATAAACTACCCTGTTATTCCTAGGAGCCCCTTAAAGCTGTGTTCACACATTCAGATTTTCTACAGGTTGGGTGGTTTTTTTCTCTGTAGTCTCTTTTGGTAATGATAGATCGATTTGGGTGACACATATGTTTCACTAACTTTCAAAAATTCGTCTTACCCCAAGGCACTACTCTACATCATTCAGATCTTGCTATAAGAGACTCGTCCTTAATTGTGTAGTAGGTGTAGGAGTCAAAGCTATGAGTACCTGCATCAGCAAGATTAATATTAAAATTTTTTTTTTATGCTTTAAAGTCTCATTTCCATATTTTTGGCCATAAGAATACCTTTTTATCCCAGAGCATGTGTGCCAAGAGGGCCTAATATACTGCCAGATGACAAGAGTACAATGCACCTGATACACACAAAAATTGCACCTATATTATAGAGATACAAATGGTCACAGCAAGTGCAGTGTAGCAGAGCATCTGGAGTGCCCCATTATAAATGAATGAATTTTAAGACCTGAAAAAGTTAGAACAAGGAAAGGTGGAGTGTTTGTTGTTTAATGAGTGATTTTGTTTACAGGGTGCAAGAAATTATTTGTTTACTTCAGAATTTTGATATTCTGTTAAGATATAGTACAAATCATTGTTTCTATACTTGCCATTTTGTAGGTATCTGTGTTAAATGCTATCATCAATAAATGAATTTTAATGAAGCGTGTTAACTAGATTCCTTCACAGATCTGTAAATGGATATAAACTGGACACCCTCCCTCACTGAACTTTGCGCAGCCGCCTATAGTCAGTGAATTCAACTGATAGAGGGTACCTGGTGCTAGTATTCTCCCAGGGATGCCACTCGATATTATGCCTTGTTGTCAGTCACACTGCCATGGATGTTGCAAATAAAAACACAACTTGCAGCTGCTCTGCCAATGAGGTGATTTGCCTGGTCTACCTCCTATGGGTGTCATGCTGAATAACCTCATCATCCAAACTAACAGGATGGGGTCTTTCCATCACTGCCAATTTCTCTTAGGTGGTCTATCTGTTCCCAGAAGTCTATCACAACCAGTGTGTTATTAAGATAGATTAAGCTCTCACCATCTTTACCTTATTGCTACCAAACTGTAAATCTCTAGTCCTAACTACTTTATTCCTTAAGCTGTCCTGTGAGGTCTGCTAGATAAAAAAAGTCACAAAATGCAAAGTTAATAAGATGGATGAAATCCCTCCTGGGGATTTTTGTGATCTGTCAAAATTCATCATATGCAGATGACAGATGATAAATATAAACCTATAAAAGGGTTTGAAGAAGAAAAAGTGGTCTATTTATTTAGCAAAAATAGAAATGTTAATGAATATTGCTGCATGGAAGCATTATCTACCATGGATGGTTAGGGCTCAGGCTTGCACAACTAAAAGTGATAAATGAGACCGAGCTACAAAATAATTGTTAGGTTATGAATGTCCCTAGAATCCTTGTATGGGTTTGACAATATTAAATCTATCTCAATTTCTTATTAAATAATGTATATATGTGAGAAGAGAGAGCACAAGCCCTCACTTTGAATAAAAGCTATTCTTAGTTGTTATCAGTGACAATGAACTCATTGCTTTAATAGGAGTTGAAATATACTTAAACTCCACCACGAGTGTTTAATTCAGACACGACTTTCCTCGTTCATTCTAAACCTCAGATTTTCTGTACATGCAGCGTATAGTTTAGGTACCTTAATAATCCTTCAGTGAAAATGGAAGCAGCAAACAACTATCTGCCTTGTAAGGCCACAAGTGGATTTTTATTGCTATTTCTTCCAGATCTACAGCTACCAATCACCAAGTGGGGTTAACCAAATACTACCGAATACCAGCTGGTATTAACTAGATAGAACACGGAAGCTGTAGAGATGTGGCAAGGCCGTATTAGTTGCGTTATCCCAATTAGCAATGTACTCACTGAATATTCATTAGGTAGGTCTGTATAATATTGCTAGGTTTTTGAAATCTGAGTTTTCTTCAAATGATCCATATGTGCTATTGGAAGTGTCCCAGTTTTTACTTAAAAAACAAAACAATTATCCCCTTTCCCAACACTTTCTGAAATTTGTAAGGCAATGGTATTTTAGCTTTTATCTGGTTTTGAAAGAGAAATCTGAACTGCGTCTTTCCACTCATGAGAGAATCTGGCCATTGATGAAGATATTATTTTTCTAGTTTAAATATAAAGTTTTTTCTGGTGCAGTTTGGTCTAGTTTTAAAATACTGTGCCTTTTCATGTGCTCTCCTACAGGTGCTTCTTAGTACTGCTAGAGCTAGAGAAGCCCTCATCCTTGGGGTATTGAACTGGCAGAAAGCATAATGCCTGCTAATACCACCTGTGAGACTGCGATTTATAATTCTTATATCTGTTTGGCTTAACATGCTAGACTAGGAGAAGGTTCCAAATCAAGCTAAAAGACTGCATTACTGGTAAATGTCAATTGGAGAGCCAAGACAGCCTGAATCTCTTTAGAAACATTATGATATTTCCTGGCTGTAAGATGCAATGGGAAACTCGAAGACATGGCATGGGTAGAAAGCTTTCTAAGATTTAAATGTATGTGTGTCATCCTGCAGGGAGTGAACTCTTTTGTGGTAAATGAAAGCCCATTGGCAAAGAACTGACACTTTAGTCTGTTTGCTATAGAGTACCACCTTGGCAAATAAAATCCCTTCACAGGACAGTCTCCTAGTTAGCCAACCCCATCACAGAAATCAGTGACTTACTTGTCTCTCCCAACTACTAATTTTTAACATTAAGAATTGCAACTACTTTTTTAGTGACAACAGTCACTTATACGAATAGTTTTTATATGTATTTGATGTCTGTAGCCTCAATCCATTGTGTGAATAGAGTTAAATTTATGCATTCTTTGTTATTTAACAGCTGTGCAATGGTTCTCTCAAGCTCCTTTAAGTGAAACCATATCCATTTGTCAGAACTGGGACTGAGTAAATTAAAAGAAAAAAAAGAAACAGTTAGGAGCTGAGATCAGAAAAGCCTCAGTCTTTCCTGTGACCTTCTCATGACGTATAACGTAGTCATGTTTTGTTATAAACTCTAAAACTGCTTCAGCTTCACCTTTCTGTCTCCATGACCTAGAAACAATGGAAGTCAGCATCTTGACCTTTCCATATTTAAAATTCTTAGCACATACTGGAATGCAACATTTTTCCTCTCTGGTTAATGGACAATGGGAGAGAAAATCCGAGAGACTGTAAGCATTATGACTATCAGAAGTAACAGAAATATATATCTCTCTCTCTCTATAAAAAGCTAGGAGAACAGAATGAATTTTCTGTACATTTTGCAGTTGAAGTTTGATCCAGTTTATCCAATCCTCTAAATAAATACATTGGTTTGGATCATTATCCACTTGGGAGAATGCCATAAAAATATACCACTAGTTGACTTACAGAAAGGGAAGTATTACAAATTATAAACTGAGCACAGCTGGGCAATGTTCTGGTGGGAGCGATTATTTCAGGATTGTGAAAGGCAGGAGATTACAAACCCTGAAATGAAGTAAAGCAATGACCTTTCTTCACTAGAAAAGTCTTGTTTAGTAAGTCTTGCCTGAGAAATGGGTGGTAACACAGATTGATATGTCAAGCTGCAAACACCATAATTAATGTGAATGACACTTCTTTAAACTTCAGGGTATCAGATACTGTTAAAGGTGTTTTGTCCTGTAGGAGATGGTAGCTGAGATTGGGTCTTTGAATAAATACTTTGCTCAAGGCATCCAACATCACCTTGATAAGTACAATTCCCTCACCATACAGCCTTTCACACAACTTCTTTTATGCTTTCGATCACAGCCATCAGAGACTAGTATTGGTGTTGAGGGGGATATACCATATTAACTCAGAAGCTCATCATCTAATATCTCCCAATATGCATTTAAATAGCTTCCTTATTTTTAGCAATAAAGATTTCTATTGTGAATCTTTTTTTCATGTTTATTTTGTAAATTATTAAGGAGGATAAAAAATAGTGTAATAAGAAAATCATCATAGGCAGTGATGTTACTAATCTAGTTAAACTAGTGTTACTACAAAACCACCATATCAAAAGCCAAGCACTACTGCATATAGCACTGTAGTTTTCTTCCTGTAGTGTGTGCTTCCATTGATTAATGAGTATCCCAGATTGCCTCCATAGATGTATTCCAGCAAAATTAAGTAGAGATCTGAGTACTTAGGCTATTTGCATGGATTCTCATTTTTTTTCATAACCTCTACTGCAACATAGTTAGAATAAGAACTAATTCACTTCTGTTACATAAAATGAATACATACCTATGGAAACACTCATGAAAAATCTAGTTTAATAATGGAAAAGAAAACCTTAAGCAAGAGGAAAAATTAATCTCGAATTTGTAGATATGGAAAAATCTCAAATACCTCAAATCTTAAGCAATATTAGGTATGGAACATGTAGTCCTCATAAGACCTGCCAGATAATGAATTTGGACCCTAGGTAATGGTCCAATCCACCTGTTTTTGTCATTGCCTGGAAGGATAAATGCCAAAATACAGTATGTCTAAATGCTCCTTGGATAGCCATCCATATCAATTATCACCTGTTTTGATCCAGGGAATTATTTCTGGGCTAGAAATGCACTATAATCCAGACATAGATCAACATAAAGTAGTTCCAAGTCTTCACAGAAGCTTGAAAAGTGAGTCATGCTGGGGAAAAATACTACTTGTTTTGTGTGTGTGTGTGTGATAATCTAGTGATATGAGCAAGCAATCAAGTGAAAGCATTGATTTATGGGCCCTTTTCACCCTGAGTAGTTTGGAAGCAAAGGTTCCCGTACCTCAGGAAGAGGTACTAAACATCAGCCTCTAGGTAGATGCTACCTGGCAGTGCTGTTCCAACTACATGGTCTGCAGAGTCCCGTAATGAGTCATGAGATGAAAGTGGAGTACGCAGTATGTGTATAGAATATGTGGCTGGGACTGCTGTAGGATTTTCATATTTTAAAATATAAAACCAGTGACACTGTATGCCACCTTTCTCAGAGTTTTTTGACTGCTGCTGCCACCAAAGTACATGTTTTAGGAGAAATTTCTGGCAATTTTATGCCTTTAATTCCCACTCCCATTTCCAACCTTTCCTTATCACAGCCTACTTATAGCCTGTTCCCAGGAAGTAAATTGAAGCTGCCAGTGCAAACTGCAAGGAGAAGAGCTAGGGAGGAAGGGGATTTCCTGCATTTCATTCTGAAATAACAAGTAAACATGAAGAATATAAGAAATATAAGAAAAAGAAATCAACAAAACTTTTTAACGCAGCACACGGCATTTGATGCTGAGAGGTGAGAAATCCATTTTATAGTACATCTAGCAACTTCAGTCAGCTCCTTCCTCCTTCCAGGGTAGTTTGAGTTGTTTGTCCAGTATCAGAAGCTTTTACATTCTGGGTCATACAATTTGAAATTCCAGCTCTCCAGTGAGATTCAGTCTTCTTCCTACCTGTTTGCCTTCTGTCCCATGAAGCCTGTCATAAAAGTGACAGCCTGAATTTCAATGTAAAATGTGTCCCCCTGTCTCCTCCAAGGAGCTTCAGTCAATTCATATGGGTGTTTAAGTCTCAGGTGAGGAGTAGGGTAGGAGGTACTTCTAGACTAGGAAGCTACTCTAACAAACCTTTGAAAAAGAACAGCCCCCTTTTGTTGCTTTTACTTGGAAGAGAGATAAGTGGGTTTATGTATCCTAATGTTTGCATACAGGCTGACAAGGTTAGCATGTACTACTGCCTCTCGCCCCACAGGGTTGAACGTATTCTGCCTCTGATGCCAAATACAGCATTTACAGGGGTGGAGTTGGGGAAGGAAAACCGATGGAGGAAGGAAAACTGGTGGAGGAATGGGAACTGGTAGAGGAAAGGACTCAGCAGCTTGGACTAGACTTTCTACACTGTTTGCTGTAGTAGGGTTGCTGTTCACAGCTGGGGTGGTGAAATAACATCTTTTGGCTTTCCTTCTCAAGGGTGAAAGAAAAAAAAAAAAAAAAGGAAGCTACTAGGACTGGTTCATCTGTCCTATCCTTTTTTATTCATTCATTCCTCACTCTCCCTGGCCCATCACCACAAGAAGGATGAGAGGAAGAAACAACTGGGACCACACATTCACTTCCATCCTGTGCTTTGGCATGGCAGAACCACCCCCTTGCTCTCAAACTAGGTTTCAGATTTTTTGAGTACCTTCAGCAATCACCAGCTCCATCCCTGAAGCCCAGAGCAAAATCTGCAATAACTTTCAACTTTGGCTCATGCCAAGCTTTGAAGGTGCCCTCAGCTCTTCATCCTACACTCTTTCACAGTACTAGGGGGATATGGTAATACTGTAGAAGGAAGAAGGAGGCAAATTACTGAATAGAAAAGGGCAAAGAGAAGTTCCAAAACAAGTTCAACCCAACTCAGGGGAGAGAATCAAATTTCTAACTTAAGTGTGCTGAATCTCTCTGAGCTACTCAGAGCTTCATATTTGGCTCTGCTGACTGTCTGTAATGCTTACTTCAGAAAGATTGGATCATTTCCCATGTTTCCTAACAGTCTGATGCCTAAAATATACATTATTTCATTTAAGTACACTGGATCCCACTCATTTTTATTAATAACTTTTATGAATGCCATGGATCTTATTCATGTTTACATCATGGCAATGAACTGAAACAAATTGTAACAACGACAGTGACTGCAGATAAACTAGCTTGTGTGCTCCAGATGTCTGAATGTAGTAGGTGACTGGAGGCTTTGGACATGACTTAAATTTTTGTCTTAATACTAGGTAAAAAGAAACCTCTGTTTTCTGCCAACAGATATGACACTCGGTTGGCTGCCTGACCAAATGTATTACAATCTAGATTCTTTATAGTATCTTGTGAGTTTCTCGGTTTCTTCTTCCTTTCTTCCTCTCTGCCAGGTTTGTAAAGATGAAACTGGGAAGAGAACCATGATTTTTTTTAAACAATTCTGAATATTATTTTACCTATTCTTAATGTTTCATTTTTTTACTTTATAGAAGATAGTGCACATATACATATACTGTTCTGGGTATCTGCTTCTCTTAGCAATCTCTTCACTGCTGATTAGTCCACTCTATTTTCAATCCTGTGAAGTGAAGGCAAATGTCTGGAAGAGACAGCATATGCTTTTGCTTTTTCTTGGTGTGGAGACCAGCCACAGAGCTGCTTCATAATAACACATGGAGAGTCCTCTAAATCACCTACAGTAACCCAGCAAGTATTAAAAGCAGCAAATTTTCCACTGATCTAACATTATGCTGTTTCCAGAAATTCTTTATACTGGAAAGCAGGGACCAGATGGAATCTAACGGCAGAACCAGCTACTGGAGAGCAGGGAAGCACTGAATTCCCAGCTCTGTGCTGGACGAACTTGATTATCCATAATCTGTTCATGCCAGGCACAGCTGACACAAGACAACGCTATAGGAAGATACAAGCTGAGGGAAGGGAATCACTGCCCTGGAATTGTATGTATCCTAACGAGCAGCTGTGATGACTTAAGGTTAAGTCTGTCTGATGGGCAGGTAAGTATCAAAGGCAACATTATCCTAACACAGTCTTCATGATTTTCTGAGAGGCTCTTGCTTGCTTTCAACTTAGTAACATGTCTACTTGGATCTGAACTTCAGTAAGGAGACTTGAATTTTTCGTGGGTAATCATGGGGAAGATATTACAGATACAGTGATAATATGTGTACACTTCAGCGAGTTAAGTACTGCTGAATTACTATTTAAACATTAGCTAGGCTCTTTCTCCATTTTTCAACCCAAACTATGGAATGGAGTCTAGGAACTGAATTGAAGGAGCACTTTAGTGAAAAAAAAAGAGAGAGAGATTAGGCTGATTATGATTGTGGAAATGAACCTGAATAGTATGATCCTCAAGTAGCACATATTGCAAATGTTGTCAATGGCAATGAAAGTAAGAGCAGAAATGTCAGCAAGGAGAATGAGCAAAAAAGAAAGAGGTAAGAAGGAAGAGAGGCTGAAAGAGCATCTATAAAAAGTGTTTCAAACCCATTAGTTGGTAAATTCACTATCTATTGAGTATGGGTGGGTATGGAAATTACTAATGAAATTGCTGAGGGTTTTTTTTTCTTTTTTTTTTTTCATACTGAGGTGAATTACAATCACAAAACCATTATTACCTTACTTAATGTGAATAAATCATATTCCTTTCCTGTTAACTCCACAGAAATCAGCAGGCATTCAAATCAAGTAATTAAAAAAAGGGACTAAGGGTCTTCACTTAGACTGTTGCTCACATGTCAGTGCTGTGGGGTTTTTTTGAACAGTTACCGCAGGAAATAGAACCTATTCTAGATGTCACAGTTTGTCTTGTGTTCCTACTAATTGGACTAAAAACCACACTAGAGAAACTTGTTGGCAAACCTCATCCAATATATGCACTTTTCAGTAGGTAAGACTTAGGTAAGCTCTGTCTTAGAATATCAGACAGTTTTGTAGAGGACCTGAAAGATTTATGCAGAAATATTCTGCACATTGGAATATCTTTTAGTAGAAACTGCTGAGGGGTATAGCCCAGGGAAGTGGACTATAACCTAGAAGACTGTCAGCAAAAGTCAAGCCGATAACACAGGAGAGGGAAAGAAAGCATATCTAATTTCTTGCAGTCCTGAATTAGTCTTAATAAAGTTACTGTTACGTGAAATCACTCTAATGGAACCCGTCTATACATCCCCCTGGTTTGCCTCATTTCTCTCTCTGAGAACTCTTTGGGAGAGGACCTGTGTTTTCATTTTGTGTTTGTACAAGACTTACAAACTGGGTTTCAGATCCTGATTGGGGACGCCTAGAGGATACTGCAAAACTGAATGTAGATTATCAGTGATGATGATGATGATAATAATTATAATAGTAAAAAATAGTGATCGAACATTAGAACACTTAAAGAAATAACCAGGTTGCATTTAAAAATTACAAAAGACTCATTTCTTTTAGACCTGACTTCTCAGAAGACCATTATCCCTAGAGCAGAACAGTAGACAAGATCAGGTTAGACTGTATTATATGAGCACCTCCCCCCTTTTGTCATTCTAGAACTTTCTAAGTGCAAAAAAGCCCTCAACAAAACCAGTACTCAAACAACACAGCTGAAACATCTCTCACATGAACATGGCACATGTAAACATATACAAATTATTTCTACAGCAGTATCTCTACCATTTTATGCAATCAAGTTTGTGAACCAGCTTTCAAGGAGTCTTAAGTGTGCTTTACTAAACAGAAACTAGTGAACATGTGAGCAGGGGTCCCATAATTGAGTAAACTTGGAATACCTGAACTTACTTAAACAGTGCAACTTGATGCCCGAGACCTCACTTGTAAACTGTGTAGAAAGTTTACAGTCCAGTAACTGCAAAATAGGTAATTTTATAAATGAAAAGCACTGTGAAACCCAATCTCTGAGACTGTTAAAAGTACTATCTATTTAGAGACAATGAAACTATAATCAGGTAACACTAACTGAGGAGTTAGGGTCTCCAGATTTTTAGAGTTCAAATCCAGACAGAATCAGCCCTAGGTTGTTTCAGGGACTAAGACAAAATCCATTGTTCAAGTAAAAGCTATTGTTTGTTTTCTGTGTGTCAGTCTTTTGATCTTCTTGTTAGTAGATAAATCCTTTGGTCAGTAGCATTGGCCCATGCATCACAGAAACACATTAACAGTAAATAGTACCTTCCAGCTCTTCAATCTGGGCACTAGTGAAGACTGAGATATATAGTACACAAAGGCAGACACGAAAAATTAAAGAAAGAGAGATGGCTGATCCTTCTTATGACTGATGTTTTATAGCTCCTGTTTCATTTCTATACTTGACCTGTGATCTCTCTTTTAAAGTTTCTGTCTCTAGACCAAACAAAACCATAATTCATAAATTGTGTGAAAGACAGTATCTTAACTGTAGTTACCTAAAAGCCCACTTGCATGTCTCAGATTAGTTAAAATGGATTTTTAATTTCTATTTAATTTACTAATGTCCTAGACCATTTTTTAACCTGTTTAAATGTCTCACCAGATTCATATACTCTATGTATTTACATTATGCAAATGATCCAGTCGCAGCTTCTTATAAAGACTGACTTTTGTTGGTTCTCAACAAATACTGCTATTGTGATTTTGATTTTATCCACCATGATGCCTGGATATCCTAATTACTCATTAACTCCAAAACTGATCACGCAGTTTCCCTTTTTTTTTTCTTGGTGAGGTTGATATCTGTTTTCATGTCCTTTCTCTACTTTCTTCTGAAGGCCAGAAAGCCAGGCAGACTTCACAACATGCTGTCAAAATTGGCAGCAAAATAAGAGATTCCAGATCAAAGACTAACACGCTCAAGGCTAAATATAATCCCGAGTAAAGCAGAAGGCAGTAAGTTCCAGCATGTCTGCTGATATGGTCACTGTGGTGGAACTGCCCTTCCAAACTGCAATCTTTCAAAAGACTCATGTTTGATTTTCAAACATATTTCAGGGTTTCAATTACTGCACATATTCCTGGCATCTTCCAACATTATCATTAGGGCATGAATATTTTTGTTTCATGCTCTAATCTAGCATAACTCTGTATTAGGCTGAGCTATGAGTAACACATTTCACTCACCCTCCAGTTTTTTGTTTTAATCATGCAGGCTTGAGCAGGACACACTATCAAAACATTAACTATTTCTTCCCTCCTTTTACATGTGAATAAGCAAGATTCAGAATTCCTTCTGTTTTTCCTTACTTGCAATGCCTTCTTTTGCCTCTTTCTGTGGAGTAATTCCTTCAGTGAAAAGGTATAAAGGCAGTTCCGTGAGCAGCACATTTTTATGTGCCTGGTTTCCCCAGGCACTCTCTGTTTAAAATCTGCTTAGTAACCCATACTGCTGATTTTTCCATGTGTCAGTGACACTAATACATACTTTCTCCTCCACCTGGGCACATATTCTCTCAAAACTTCTAGAACTTTATGTATCTGAGATTTACTTCACCAGATTTGGTAGCAATTGGCTGATGCATTCAACTACTAAGACAAAGCTAACAGAGTGATTCTGTGAGTTTCGTTCCTTGGGAAATACATTAGCAAATACAAATGTATGTTGGCCTCAAGTCGAGATGATGCTCACTTTTTATGTACCAAAGGTAAAAATAGCCAGAATGTACACACACGTGCACACACATACACAAAAGAAATTCTGCATACCGCCTTTCCTTACCTAGCAGACCTGGAGATGCGCAGCCCAGTCCTGATCCATTTTGCACCCCATCACCTGGACCCTCCAGATCTTACCACCAGTCAAAGGACCTCCATCAGTGAGCAACAAGGTTCACAGCTCAGATACTGTGCCCACCTCAGGTTAACAGCCAACTAGTCTGCTTGGTTGCTAAGAAATTGATTATTCTTTTTATTCTTTGAAAAGACAGTGGGTAGTTTTAGATTTGAGCTCTTAGTTTTACCATGGTTTCCTAAGAAAATAGAGACCACAGTGCCTTTCTGTTGCCTGATAGTGGCCTGCATAGTCCGTCTCCAGAGTGTTAGTGGTATAGGGACCTGGCTCTCTCAGTAGGTTTTATTAGTCAACTGCTATGAACATAAAGCTGATTTAACTCCCATGCTTATAAGTTTTCCTCCCACTGTGCTGTGATTGCTTCAGCTTTTTGGCATAACTCGGCATGACCCGCCAGATGGCTTGCTCACAAAGGGAATTTCCCCTGTATCTTCACACAGCTTCTGAGATTTTTCCAATGACAACCCTCTTTTAGTTCTGGATATTTCTGGGCCCTTCCACTTCACTTCCTATATATGCAAAAAACACTGCTAAAATGCACATCTCTTCCTCATTCCTTCTCCCCCCAAACAAAACAAAATGCAATATTTTACAGCATTCAGGTTATATAAGCAATTTGCACAGTAGTCTCTTTTACAGTCAGCCAATATAGCTTTCTTTTTCAAAGAATTACCTACTCCCTCAAAAAAAAACCCCAACCCACAAAACCAAAACCACAAGTAATTTGCACAAAACTCTAGTTATCTACATTAGCAATTAAGGGCTGAGAAAACTTTGCTTACCTCTAAACCCGTTTTGTTGGAGAGAATTAAACCTTTTTTTTTCTACCAAAATTTAAGAAATGCTTTGACTTCTGCCAGAATGTCTGCCTGCATTTCCTTAGAATGCACCTCCCTCTAAAGACTCTTCTTCATTTACTTGTCTTTGAGAAGTCCCACTGTCCTTTAGGTTTTGTAGATGTTCTTTGATGATTGAAAAGGGACGTCTGTAGTTTCTTGTGAGTAGTCTTCTGGGCCACAGGGAATAATAACTTTGTACACTGTCATGTATTTGGAAAGCACGTCTCTTACAGTTGCTGTGAAGTTTTGGGTTCAGTCTCAAAATATAGGTTTTGAGGGTTTTAATTTTTTTTCTTCTTTCATATATAATTAAGGATAGTTTAGGCGTGCTAATATCAATCACAATCTTACTGTTTACTTTTAAAAGCCTTTTTTTCCAAACATTCAGTTTCGAACGTTCACATGAGATGAATGTGCAAGTGGGAGTCAGATATTAAGAAAACAACTGAAAGATGAGGAGGCAAAAGAGAATTCCCTTGAGCATCCTAAAATTTTAATGTTTCCGTTGTTTAGTTCCCTAGTATTCCCAAGCTTTCCTATTCCTTGGATTTCCATTCAAAGTTGCACTCCACATCAGGCTGCTTAGAAACCTTGGGAAGAGCCAAAACCAGTTTCTTCTGCTGGCTCTTCTGGCTGACCAGATGAAGAAAAAAGAAATTTACTTTCCTGCTGGAAGATAGAGAATACTAGATTATAGTTTTTGGTTGTGAGAATAAGTCATCTGAATGTGGTAGTCTGAAGTTGTGACCATTGAGCAACATCACAACTAGTAAGGATATTAGGAGGGAAGAACACTTCAAAAAAATCTCTAAAAGATAGACTTGGAGTCCACTTCTTTGATATGCCTATAAATTTGCTGGAGCCAAATGAGCTCTTCTAAAATTTCAAAATTGTCAATGGATATCTTCCAAGTGTCCCATTATTTGCTTTCAAATTGCTCCTTTGCAATAGATCTCATTGATCTTTCAGGAAATTCACATTTTATTTTGTTAGGCACTTATTCTTTCTAGGAGAGATACATCATTAAATGATTGGGGGATAGGAGGGATTGAAAACATAATTAATACTTAGATTAAAGTTCTGCAGCTCAACAGCACTATCTGAATTATCTCCATTTTAGGCAATAATAATAATAATTACTCTCTAACCACAAATCTAGCAAGCAAAAATTGAAGTGGAAATTACTCTTTTAAGAAAAGTAGTAATAATAATATCTGCCAGTCATAAATGAGGCTCAAAGTCACAAAAGTCAGAGTGGGTTCTTAATCTTTAACTATTAAGAGGTTACTAGATGATTTCCTGTAACATTTATTCACATATATTCATTTTTTTGCATTATCAAACCATCATTCTACTAAAGGAACCCACCTTTCCGAAATGAATACTTAATGAGGGAAAATGAATACCAAATGAGGGAAAATGAATACCAATTCCCAAACTAAAACTACACCTCAAGGATTACAGATGGCATGTTTGCATATTCCATCTGAACACGGTTGCTTCTTTGTCACCATTTTCCTTGGCCCCTAAGGATACAAACAGACATTGTAGCAAAGGCTTTTAAATACAGACTGGGTTTACCTGCATGCTTCTCAGTCTATTATATCCCTGTTCCAACTGTTGGGCTCCCATCCATTGGGCCTCTTGTTTCAAAAACATGCCTGGAGCACTCTCTGGAAGGCACAAGTAAATAGTATGAGCCTTTCCTTGCTTCAGGGAGTCCACTGGGAGCATAAACCTTTTGCTCAAGGAACCATGAATGGTTTCAGTGGCGTAAAGGATAATCTTTTCTCCTTCCTTTCACATAGATACAGAACTACTTCGTGGCCTTGACAAGGCCTGATGCATCCCTGGAATAACATCTAGGCTTTATTGCAATTTGCAGTCTGTATATCACTCTTCAATAGGAAAAATGATAAATTTTAGATTTAATGGTCTAAGCAACCATAAACCAGCAAAAATCTTAGGATAATTCTGTCCACTCAATGCAGAATGTTTTTTTTTTGCTCTAGACTCTTCAATTCAGAAACCCATTTTTTTCAGAATAAATTAAAATTGGTTGAGAGCAGTAAATATACCCAGAAGAAACACAATTAGGAAAATGTTAGAAAGACAGTGATAGAAGGAGTCATTGTTCTTTGTACTTGAAATGTGCATTGTGGAGATGTGCTCCCTCACCCATACATACAACTGTTCTTAACATAGGTACAGATCATGTACACAAATACCCAAATACATATGGGCACAAAATTCATCTACAATATTGGTATTAAAGAAAAAAAATTCATTCCTCCTGTCCAGTTTTGAAAATTCTGTGTTTCATCTGTGCAACATTGTGCCCTTAAACAAAGCAAGAATGGTAAATAAGATTTGGGGTAGGAGGATAGGGTTTGAACTAAAAAGGAGCACACAAAAATAATTATGTCTGCATAAGCTTGGCAAACACATTTGCTTTTTCTGTTCTAAAGAAACTCCACACATTAAAATGTGATCCATCACAGAAGCACAGAAATAAATTATACATATGGCTGCTCTCTCTGTGAATATCCATATTTACATGCACAAAAGAACAGTCATCTGCTAACAAGAGTGCTTGTCATTTGTCATTAATCTGTCTGAAAAGCTTGTATATTCCTATCAGGAGAAGTGAAGCTTATCTTGTAAGTTTGGAGACCAACAATACGCTAGCAAGTTCGGCTCAGAATCAGACATGAGCCTGTCCTGCCTGAGCTCCAAGCCAAGCACAAGCTGGGTAGCCAGTTTGCTGCAGCCCCAACTTTGAAACAATATGTTCTGCTTCTCAAACTTTACAAGCTACAAATGTTAATCTTGACTCCAGGCTTGTTTGAAGGGTACGCAAGCTGACCTCCTGTCCTCCTGCAAAAGACTTAAGAAGTGCTGTCAGGTTGCCCAGTCTAGACATGATGCTAACAGCTCTTCTTTGGATCTGTCTCACTGAATCTGATTTAACACTAGAGACCTTTTTTGAGTTTAGTATGCCAAATAAAGTACATGAAGCAATAGCATGAGATTTGCCATATGTCTTTGATAAGTACTTAAGATTATGTTTGTTCTTCTAATGGCAGCATGACAGCTCTCAATAGGCATGCTGGGCTAATTCATTAAATGTGTCCTCCGGTTATGTCATAACCAACTAGCAAGTTGTGGAAGGATTTCTGGTCATTAATAATCCAGCGTATGACCTTGAATTTAGATAGAACACAATTCCTTTTCTATTAATCTAGTGTGCAAGGTCTTCCAGATTATGTCTTTTAATTTTCCAGCCCTCCTCTGCATTACCATGGCTTTCTCATTTTCCATCACTAGAATGTTTTATGAGTAAACAATATTTTTTTGCCTTTATCAATCAAAAGATTAAGTATGATCAGACCAATAACTGCTGCTTAAAGAATTTCATTAGTGTCCAGCTTCCAGACCAATAGTTCTTTTTAACACAACCTTCAGTTTTCCACTTCAGGTGTCATTAACTCTGTATCAAAAGCATTTTCCCCCAAATAGTATTCATAACCTTTTCTTGTAAGTAAGTGAAGAGAAGCATTTTCTCCATGACTTGGAAATGCGTATAAACACTGCTGTGTCTGGATAATGTTGTCCCAAGTTTAGTAAGTATGTTTACATGCCCAATTCTGGGGGGAAGGTGGTGGTGATGGTGGTAATTAATGTTTGGATTATACATAAACAACACATGTAAAAAACAAAATAAAATCTTCCACTCCAACTCAGAGTTTGAGGACTAGAGCCCATACCAAAAAGCACTCTAAAAATGACACTATTCCAATTTTATTTTTGCAGTACCTCATAAATTTGAAACACGATGGTCAATTTGTTACCTGCACAGTCACAAACGAGACAAGATAAAAAAAGGCTTTTGGAAAAAAAAAATATCAGTATTTTCCTATATTCTTTATTAAGATATGACATATCATAACCTGAATCCTTGCAAAAATTCACAAATCATTATTATTGCTCTTACAGTAATCAATCCCAAGAAAGTGGCACTGAAAAAATGAGAGGCTTAGTTATAGCAGGAACATGGGCTAATAAAGTTCCCCCTCGTAGATCTGTTATTGTACCTTACCTTTAATCATGTCTCATATTATTCCTCTTCCTGGCTTCTCACAAGTTGAGGGAGACAAATCACCACAGACCCATGTTTGAGGCCCTCTAATGGATTTTTCTTGTGCTTTAATGAAAATCTGGAGTTCAGTCTTTAAAGAAGAAGTAATATATTAATCTATTTTACCAGCAAGCCTTACTACAAACCTAAACTTGTGTCCCTGTTGACTATGTTACTCAGAATCCACACAGCTGATCTATGAACATAATATTTTACCAGTTCAGGAGAGAAACATGCCAACTGACCCCGCCCCAGCTACCAATCTATGTAACAAGCAAATTTATTTTTTTCTGGTGGAGTCCTCCATCTTACGCTAGCTCTTAGTTTTCCTGGGTTTTCATAAATATAAGCTCATTTCTGTTACTACTTAATCCTTTCTTTGACTCACTTCATTGTCCTTTTCTATAAATTGATTATCTTTCACAGTACTGCAGCATTAATTATTATAGGTCTTTCTGCCCACTATGTCCAGAAAACAAAATACTATACAAGAACTAGCTGTAGCTTTCTAATTAAGATTGAATCAAGGGTTTAGCCTCATTGTTATGTGTGAAAAAGACAGCATGTGTATTGCTGAGTGCAAAATGAAATTCCTGATCATTTGTATGTAAATCTGTTAATTAGTTTATGAGTAAAAATAATTAAAAGTATTGCCTTTAAGAAATTCAACACCTGCTGTACTTTTCCCTTTATATCAGCATCACAGGACAGATTCTTCAGCACTTCTTCTTAAGTCCACCATAATCATACAAGAATGCTTTTTAAGCAGGTTTTTCCTTTCTTTTTTCTTTTCTTTTCTTTTCTTTTCTTTTCTTTTCTTTTCTTTTCTTTTCTTTTCTTTTCTTTTCTTTTCTTTTCTTTTCTTTTTCCTTTCCTTTCCTTTCCTCTCCTTTCCTCTCCTCTCCTCTCCTCTCTCTTCTTAATCTCCTTTGATTATTAGTTTGCTTCAAGGAGAACCTAAGGAACATTTCAGTAAAGAGTTTTATGAACAGAACTGCCCTTTTCCAAGGGGCTGCCAGGGTACAGTTTTTTGGAAATCAAATTTGGGAAACGGCCTTTTTGTGAGAGGTCAGCACTGCCCAAGGGTGCTTTATCCCATTGCAAATGCAGGACACTGCTTACAACAACTAACAAAAAGCAAAACCTGACCGCCAATCTTAACCATTTAGTTTCAGAAACTTCTTGGGACAGAGCGGAGAGCGAGGACCAGAGCTCTCCTTCAGGGAGTGCGAAGAGGAGGAGAGGGCAAGAGAAATGTAATGCGGTGTACATCTCGGAGGGTGGGCAGGGAAGGGGTGCAGAGGAACTGGAAATGGATGTGAAATGCAGAACAAGCGTGTACAGCTCCGAGCTGCACAGAAGGAGCCGGGCAGCCGGCGGCTCCCACTGTCGGGACTGCGCTCCCGGGTGTCGCGCCTGTGTCGGCCTGCATGACACAGACAGCGCCTGGCGGTGCCTCTCCATGGGAGGTTACAGGTTTTAAACCACCCGTGTTTTAACTTAAGGCCAAAGTCAGCTCCGTGTCCTTCTGCCTGAGCGACGAGGCCTGGAAGTGTCGTGCTACCATCCCTTTTGGGCCATCGGAGAGCAGCTTAAACCACCACCGACCAGGCCGCAGCGAGGGCCGGGGCCTCCCCCAGCAGGCCCATCCTGCGCTGCCCGGGGGTGTCGAGCCGAGCCGGGCTGAGGACAGTGACCGAGGCCTGACACAGCCCCGGGACCCTCGGGCAGAGCCATGGGGCCTCCCCGGACACCTCTCCCAGCCGGGGACGCAGGAAGGTTTTGTTAGCACACGGGTGATTTTGATCGCCATGTACCTCAGGCGGCCCGATTGCATCTATGGATGGGCGAGAGCTGTAATGAAAGCAGCTAATCAATAGTTAGCTGGGTGAGGAAAAAGAAAATAACCAAGGAAAGTTTTGGAAAAAAAGACTCTCAAGGTATTTACTGCTACGCGATATTGACAAAGACCCACTGGGAAGCTAAATCTGCCAATCAAACTAATTGGATTTAGCAGCAAATGATGGATTGAAGATGTATGAAAATAACCATCAGTGTGACTGAAAAATGAAATGCCAAGTAAATTTACAATAGCAGTTGTATCTAGTATATCAGCCTTCTGTCTGCCTAACCTGTGGCAGAGAGCATAAATCATAACTTTTGGGCTCTCCTGCCAGGATAGCAACATCAGCCACATATAGTCTGCAGGTCCTGCTTTGAGTTAATGTAACTGCTGACATAATTTTTGGTAAAAGCTGCAAAATTGTGTATGCCACAATTAGGTTTGTAGCCAATACTTGTTCTTGTCAGAGAAAGCATATCACATAAAATTATGTTAAAATGCTCTGTCAATCAAATAACCTGTTTTTGTAATAGCTCAGAATTTTTTGAGTTTCTGCTGCTCCTTCACCATGCTGCTGCATATTTTAATGTGTTCAGAGCAAAGGAATATCTTAGTATCATTATGAAGCTAATTTTATTAAAAAAGGTAATTATCAATTTTAATGTGGCAACAATTACACATTTTTATGTTGAATTTCTTGTAGAGATTCATTAGACCAGCCCTAATTATTATACTCTCTTTTCATTTTCATTAGAAAACTGAAATGAGAGATACCATTGTTTCTTTAAAAGAAAAACTGTAGTTCAACAATTGTTGAAGAGTTAGTCTAAAACAACCCTTTCAGTTTGTTCTCTTTGTATACAAGCTAGTAGGTCCTGATTCCTTAGTAACAGTTTTGGATCAGTATGGGTATTGCTACTAATTTTTCCTGAGTTTCCAGCGCAATGTTATTTTCAATGTGCCTTCAGTATTAAGAGTAATCTAGCTTTTGGTTCCTATTTTCTCCATCAGCATTCTTTGATTTTTTTACAATGCAAGAAGAAGACTCTCAGAGTTTGACTTAATTAACCCAGTACAAGCAAATAGTTCAAGCAAGAATTCCAAGCATATATTTGCTAGCTCTGAAAATCCCAGTTTCCATTAAGTTAATATTTCTTTTACTTTGTTTTTCAAGATCTTCTGTATTCCATTGCAAAAGAAACTTCCCAAATGGCTGGCAGAACACTGAGCTGTTCACTGAACTGTCATACCACAAAATGTTTCTGAATAAAAATGCTGTTTCTTACCAGAGAAGTCTTAAAATTGACTTTCATAGTTCTGCTGAGAACCCAGCATGTTCATTTTCACTAAAGTAAATAAATTTTTGCAATGGTTACATACCCACTAGCAACTCAAGGTTGCAGATTGTTGTTACTACTTTAATTTTTAATATTATCCTTGATAATATATTCAAGTAGATATTGTTATGTATATATTGCACATAAATCATGTTTTCTCACAGAAAAACAATCAAGGATCATCTATACTATCATGTAGTCAAAATTAGTAGTGTATGGATGTTATATAGCAGATATATCCCATATACAGTATATGTAGAGGTGCATACTATATCTATTATACTATATATAGCGTGCATCTATAGTAGAGTTTATATACTATAGTATGCATATAGTATGTATCTATGCATATAGTATGTATCTATACATATAGTACATACTGTATATATAATATATATACAGTAGTGTGTTATTTAGTACATACACATGTTATTTAGTATCTACACATGTTATTTAGTATCTACACATGTTATTTAGTATCTATACATTGCATTTATACACATTCCACTTGAATAACCATTGGTGTTTCCTTCTTTTCCTGAGACTAGGAAGATATAGAAGCAACCACACTGACTCAAACCAAAGCAACAGCAAAAACGCCAGCAGTAAACCCATACCCACTGTCAAGAGCTACCGAGTAACTCCAATTTGGAATTTTGTGTGCGGCTTTGCACTTGAAAAGCAATAGCGCTGTAAATGATGACATTGTGAAGGTGGTCATATATTTAGGGAAACACACTGATTATAATGTGTACATAGTATTTGAATGTTGTGATTTATATGGGAGTTACTGACCATATCATCAATTGACAGCAAATTAAATGCTAGGAGGAAGAGAAAAACATTCAAGACGCTGCTCTTGAATTTAGTTCCTTACGGTGCTGTATCTAATGGCACTCTGACGGCACCAGAACGGTGAGCTGTGATTGCCTGTGTCAGACCTATAGTTCTCTTAATGGATATGAAAGCAGCAATGACAGTAACGAATGCTTCAAGAAAATAATTCTAGCCCATAGGCTAGGTTGTCACCAGAATTACTGCCAGGTCAGGTGCTGCTGTGTAAGGTGTTGGGATAGTCAACCATCAGAGGGAGCCAAAAAGGATCAGTTATTCTCACACTTGTCTCTGCTCTTCTGCTTCTCCACATGCTCTGAAGGAATTTAAGAACATGTTCTACTCTTCTTGGAATGAGTTCATCTAAATTTTTCTTGTCATGCATCAGACAATTTTTCCTCTACTTGAATGGTCAGGTTTTGTAACCACAGAGAGATCAGAGAGACAGTAAACCACAGGCAAATGTGCTTTATATTTAGTGAGACAGATGGTCTCAATTATCATATCTTGTTTCTTGTGCCCTATATTCTCCACTTACCCTGTTAGACACTTTGTGTATTTCTAATGAGAAAATTGGGTAGATTTTAAATTTTATTTTGAGGATTTTTTTCTGAAAGCTTTGTTTTAATAGATGGCTTTAAATGATTTTTAGAGGAAGAAATCCAATATGAAACAGAGGCATTTTCCCAGGCAAGAAGTGGAAAATATATCTGTGAAACAATCCAGTATGCTACTGTTACTGAAGAAAGTTTAAACTTGAGCTAAAACGGGTTCTTCTTATTCTATAGTCAAACAGCTTAAGATTTTGACTAACACCTGAATGTTGCAGTGTCAGATCCTGGTAAGAAAATTAATTTTCCCTCTAGACACTTTCAAGTTCTGTAGTGATTGAGAAGCTCTAATTGATTACAGAACAATAGCTTCACTAATGGCTTCAGAAAAGTTATTTCCAAGCTTCATTTGTGTGTATGTGTCTGTATTTTGTATAACACTGTTTTTGCCAAAGCCTTTTGACTGAGTCTAGCCCACAAAGAATTACACTAGCATTGCATTTATTAGCATTAGATTGTATGCCATTAATATAAAAGCTCAAAATAATAATAGCAGTGCCTGGATATGATGCTGCTCTACTCCAGTAAAATTGAAGCCAGCTGCGATTTGCAAGTGCATATGTGGTATTACGGTTCTTCCAGTTCTAAATCATTTAAAATTGCCTCATTTAGAAAAACAAGGCATTTTGTATATTCATTTAAATATAGGGTTATTACTATAGAATTATAATTTTCAAATAACAAGAAGAAATGTAATAGTACCTTCATGAGGTGATGTAGTTATGGAAGTCTATTATCAGAAAATGTTATGCAAAAGTTATTAAAGACCTGTTTAAAACAAATTCATAGATCAACTTGAAAAGAAACATATTTCTGACTGTGACTTTGGTTTTGGCCTCATTTATTTTATTAGCTGAAAACTAATGTAATTTCTTGGCTACTACAATTTCTTTCAATTGAATGCAATGAATGTAAAATACCATAAAAGCTGGGGCTTTTTTGTGGTAATTTTTTACGGCTTATCACTCCTTTTTCTTCTTGTGTTTTTGTTTTCAGTCATGAACAATGATGCACCTAACTTCATCAAAGGGAACAGAAAGTAAGATATTTCTACTTGTTAATTTTACAACAGAAAAAGCATACTAGTGGCATGAAAGGGATCTCTTATGAATAAGTATTTCAGAAATTTTTAATAACAGAAACTCACACCAAATGTTCATAAAAATGTTTGCAAGGTTCTATCATTAATAATCACAGCTTTTTTTTTTTTTTTTTTTTTCCCCTTCACCTCTTCTGAAATCCCCTATCTCTTTTCTTATTTATATCATTAGGGGCTGAATGCTGCTGTATTTCCCAGTGTGCCAGATGGTTGGAGAAATGAAGATACAATCACCTCTCCTGAAATTTACATTAAAATGAATGTGCAAACTGAGACCAAATTAAAACCAAAGGAAAAAAACCCTCACAATGACCTTGATGAACATGGAAAAAGGAGAGAGATGGTGAAAAGAAACAGCAAGTGATGTAAGGGGAACTCTAAAAAGCCTCTTACTGTTTAAACTATGACAATTCAAGAATTCTTCTATTTTTATTTGTGGTGGTGTGAAATTTTCTGTTGCTTGGGGAGGTATAGAACAGAGCCTGAGATGCAGCTATGGGCTTATTCCTGAGATACAGCCCTTCAGTTAAAAAAATAAGGAAACAGGTATTCTGTTTCTTTTGCTCCCACTTGTTATTAAGTTATGGCTCTGACCTTCCCCAAATTTATTGTAATTCATGTTTCACAGAACTTGTCTTAATTTTGAATTAATTGCATAGAATAATTTGGAAGGACAGAAGGCACCTAACAGGAGCTCTGCTCTATTATAGTTTAGTAGTATTCAATATTTAATAGCTTCTGCTTTTCAGAAGTTTTCTTCAGAGGATGAAGATGAGAGCTCAGGGAATCAAATAGAATATAGAAGCTCCCAGCTTCAAGCCACACAGTCAGAAAAATCCACTAAGTATAATTACTGGTAGTCATTATTGCTGAGCATTTGAGGACTCTTCATGAGATGATCAAAATAATAACTAAATGCCAAATCTGAATGCATGCTTATTATTACCACTGTTACTACATAATTAAACACAGAAAGTATGGCTGGCTGTGTACAACTCAAAGACAATATTTGAGTCTAGAAAATATACTTTGAAGCCAAGTAACTTTTTCCAATTCTTTGCATTTTATTGATGATCAAAGATAGTACAGCTATTCATATCTCAAGGTTGGTTGTCTGAATTGAGAGGACCAGGACTCCTTATGGATCTGATAGGTATTTGCTTGTGGCACCTAAAACCTGAATCTAAAGCAGACCTCAGCTTAACCAATTTTTTACTTAAAGAAAAATCCCTTCTGCCTTTCACATCACTATTAGAGGAGGTTCTTAATGGGCCACAGACATATATGGTAGAAGGTAGTTTGCTAAAGGTTCTGTTGCTTCTGCTGTGCTGTATTTTGCACATGGATAAAATGAGAAAGTTGCAGCTTCCAGCCAATCGATGTTTGATAATAGCAACACTTTTAAAAGTTCAGTTTAACAGTTGCAAACTTTCACTTGAAAGATGGCATTTTTGTGCCACCTTGTATAAAGTTCATAGCAACTGTTGAAGACAGTAAGAAAATTACCGGTATGTAATCTTAAAGCCTCAGCTTCATTTGACAGCTCCATACTTCAGGATTCAACTTTTTTACTATTCTTTTATTTTTTTCCCTCTGTAGACAGCACACTGTCTGTGAATTCACTAGTTCTAGACCTGACACTTATTCATTGCATCGCTCTTCTTCAATTATGTATTTGGCAATTGCTCACGCTCAGCCTTGGAAATGGGAGACATTGTGTGAGAGCAAATAAATGTAAGCTGGGAAATGAAAGTTATCTTTTATGGCTTTTAAAATACATGTAATGGAATCTTTATCTTCCCACTGGACAGCCAACATCTCATTCGGAGCAAAAAACTCCCCAAAATGCTACATTTCCCATTTGAAGCATCATCGAAGGGAAGCAGAAATGGGACATAGCGGTTACCTCATCAGTAGCTCATCAGGTCTAAATTTGACTCTCAGAGAGGCCACTATATATATATTTCAGAGGAATGCCAAATGGCAAGAGTGGCAAAGGGAACTATTATTAACGTACTCGTAGCCCTTCTTTACCCTTTTTTGAGGGTGATTTGTGCCCACAAGCATGATGTATACTTTCTTTTTCAAATTTAAGGTTGTTGTCTAATAAAAGGGATTCTTTGCTAGTAAAATAAATGTTCAATATATGTTTTTCATATGGAGAAACCACATAATCTATAATATTTTGTGAGAATTAATAGACATAATATACTAGAGGATTACTTTTTATTATTTCTATTAGTATTGTCTTCAGTCTCATTAAATCTTCCTTACCTTTTTTCCTTAGAAAGCAAAAAGCAAGTACAATAAAATGAACATTAAGAAGCTTCAATTACTAATGACCATAATATATTCTAATCAGCATCCCCAGGAACACATCTGTCCAACTTTGAGATACTGAAGAAAGTCAGTTCTTCTGGGGACTCGCTAAGTTGGAAAGGAAAAAGTAATGGAATTTCAGGAGAAGTCTGTAATGAGGTTTACCAACTCGGTAACTGTTCTGAAGGGTACACCTAAGTGAAATATAAACAATCTATCTGCAAAATAAGAAAGGAAAATTTCCAAAGGACAATCACGTATTGTCTTCAGTCTACCTTTCTACCCTGCTTACCGGTTAGAATTACCTCATGGTTTTCTTGTCAGTGATCTCTGTGCCTGTTGCTAAAACACGAAGGAGCTGTAACTTATTCGACAACTCAGATGATGTGTGGTTTTAACCAAAACTGTTTTCTCACCTCCCTGGTAGCCATTTCACAAGCCAGCTTGGGGCCTAGCTACTATTACACACTGGGGCTTTTCCCAGAAGCCAGGACAAGTGAGATGATAAACACACCTTGTAACAGGCTGCTCAGGAGGTGGGAAGTTTCCATGCATGGAAAAAAGGACAGAGAGCTGGGAAAGGTAACATCTTCCAAACAGGAGTCCCTGGAGGATACGTGTTAGACATCCAAGCAGTAGCAGCTGCATGGGTCAGAGCAGTAAGTACTGATAAGAAGAAAGATTCTTTTTCTCTGCCTGAGGCAGCATCAGCTTTCTTTCATCATTAGGAACTTGGGAACAGAAAAGTAGGACTGGATTTGTAGACATTATCTGAGAGCATCTTCTGCAAGCCATACCAAGCCAAGGAAATGTTTTTAACTTCTGTGTTGGATTGTCTTGGCATATCAAACTAGTCCTCTGGTTGGGTGGTGTTAACAACCACAAAAGTTGATTTAATCAGTGAGTATCTATGAGGGGTGAATGAATCCTGGATATATTGCTGGCATCACACCTGGAGATCCTCTTGTGAGCTATCAGGGAAGACTTAGAGCCATAGTACATCTGAAGTCATTCTGGGAAGGAAAACTGGGACTTGTAGGTACTCAGACTACAACTTAGGCTGCCATACTGTTTTTTCCATACAGGAGTAGTTGAGTATTTGCTTTTACTTATTCAGTTTTTAAACTTTTTGTTTTCACTTTTTCAGATTTTTTTTTAAGATGACTTTTTCTTAAGACCTAGTTTAGGTGGAAATTTGTTTTGCTAGCTTTAGTTAATAAAAAATGAAAAAAAGGACATTTTACCCAAGACTGTCACAGTTCCTTTCCCTGTGATTTTCCTTACAGGTTAGAATTAGCTTACTAGTCTGTTGATATCTTTCTAGCTAAGCTGCTTGAATACAATTTTATTGATTTATTGAAGGTCAATTTCATTATTGCTCAGTTTATTTTTAAAACAAATACTAATTTTGAGAGTACTTGAATTCTTTAATTGATCTTGTGTTCTTGACTTCTTTTCTTGCCTGATGTCTTTACCACGTGAAACTTTTTCTTCTGGGAGTTATTTCACAATGTGTAAGAAGACAAAAGTTAAGCAGTCAAATGTCTATTTGACATGTGAGCTCAAACGCTAAATCCTCTGCTATCAGTGGTAAGCAGTTAGGCTCACAAGTGAGTCAGGAGCACAGTTAAATGGGATTCCAGCCAGATGAATGGAATTACTTATTGAAGTAGCTACTCAGATAGAGAAACAGGGATCAAACACTGGGCCATAATGAAGAGCATCAGGATAAACTTCTGACTGGATAATAAGTTCTCAGAAGTCATTTATGCTTTCTTAATGGACTTTTAGACACTTTCTTACCTGGACTGATGTGTATGAAACATCTTTCATAAAAATAAAAGTGGAAGGATGTGATCTCAGTTACTTTTGATCATTCCTTAAAAGGTACTGAAATACAAACGCATATGAGGCAATTCATTACTCTTGAAACTATACAATGCCTATCTGTGTGCTTAAAAATAAAGAAAAATATGCATTACAGTTGCTGATATATTCAAGAACAGTGTGAAAACCATGTTGAGAAACATCAACTGTTGTCCATCATTGAGCTTCCCTGTATCTAGCCCTGACAAAACCCAGGACAGCAACATGTAAAAAGAAAATCCAGATTAACAGCTGGCACATCCTTCTTCAGTTTTTATATCACCTTTTTAATTTCAGATGTACATTTAATTTGAGACATTCCTAATCAAATAGTCCTTTAACTCATCAAGATGGACCTGTGATCCTACCTACTCTTATCTTTTCCCTTCTCTGGTTCAAATTATTACCCTGTTTTTATTCTGCTTTAAAATTTTCCCTAAAAATTTGGCTTCTATTCCTCTGCCTCTTAATATATCACTGTTTTCTTGTAAAAAAAAAATAATTATGCAATTACCCTGCTTCTTCTTGCTCTTCATCCCCTTTTCCATCATGAAATATATTGAATACATTACCAGTTTGCTTTCCTGAACTTGCTGTTCTGGATGCTTTGCAAGTCTGCTTTTCACAAACTTTGCCTCCCTGCCCCCAGTAACGTTATTCTCATGTCCATTAATTCTCTCTTTTATGTTTGCTGTCCTTGATTATTCTTCTACCTTGTCCAAATCCTCTCTCTAACTGTTTTGTTGACATGGAATGTATGATCCTACACTCATTTGCTGTTCTTTGGTAGCTGCAATTGTAATTTAATTGTATCATTTTTTAGCAGTTCTTCAGAGTTTCTCTTCTCCCTGGTATGTCACAATCCTATCTCTGGTAAACCAAATTTGATCTCCTGTCTTCAATGCAGAGAAATTTTCTACAAGACACTTGTTATTTGGGGGAAAAACAGCATCTACTTTATTTTGTTTTCACTGAAAGACTTACTTTCATCAAAGACATATATTTATAAAAATTTTTCTGAATTCTGAAGAAAAAAATCCACTTTTAGGCAGGGGGTGATTAACAGAGCATTTCAGGTAATGTTACTTTATTGAGTCTGGTTGGCACGGAGTTAATTTTCTTCATAGCAGCCTGTATGTTGCAGTGTTTTAGATTCGTGACCAAAACAGTGTTGATAACACAGGGATGTTTTAGCTATCGGTGAACAGTGCTTGCACGGTGTCAAGGTCTTTTCTATTTCTCACACTGCCCCACCAGTGAGTAGGCTGGGGGTGCATGAGAAGCTGGGAGGGGACACAGCTGGGAAAGCTGACCCAAACTGTCTAAAGGGATATCCCATACCAAATGATGTCATGCTCAGCAATAAAACTGGGTGGAGGGAAGTGTAGTTTTTCCAAGGTAGCTGTTGCTTAGAGACTGGCATTGGTCTGCAAGTGGGAGGTGGTGAGCGATTGCCTTTGCAGCACTTGAGGTTTTGGGTTTTGTTTTCTTCTCCTTCCCCTGACTCATTAAACTGTCTTTATATTGATCCATGAGTTTTTCTTCTTTTTGCCCTTCTGATTCTCTCCCCCATCCTGCTGTGATGGAGTGAACAAATGACCGGGTGGGGGCTTAGCTGCTGGCTGGGGTCAACCCACCACAGTCCTTTTTGGCACCCAGGGTGGGGCACGAGGGGTTCATGATAAGAATAGATTTGATCAGGGTGTGCTGGACTGAGTGTAAATTTGTTATACCTGTTCAGCTGTTACTTGGCAAGTTGTTACTTGCAGTTGCTGGTTGCAGTGTTGACTTTGGTTTTGATACCGGTTTGTTTGTTCCCTCACCTGCTTTGTGGTGTGCTCCCTTTCTTGTTGTACATCAAACTTCAGGGCTTGTTAATGGCTTGTGCAGCTTGCTATGCTGTTTATCATTTTGTTTTGTTTTGCCTGGGAGACCTATGATAAAAACATTGGCCTTGAGCCTAATTCGGTATTTGGACCCTGCATTGCTGCTGTCCCAGTACTCCAAGAACCATCTCGTGGAGACAATCAACAATTACACCTTTCTTCTCTTTTCCTCCAGGAACCACTTTGTGGGGAAATGAGGAATGGCACCTCCCCCTTCTCCTCTGGTGTAGATATTTTCTGCCATGTTACAATGGCTATTCAGTTTCTTGAACATCCCAGAATGCTCATAATGGTGTGTTCTGAAACACAACAATCCAACACACACCGTACCTCTTGTTGTGAATGATCATTGCAACAGATGGAGCCCAAGTCATGGACTAAATGACCTGAATGGACATTTGAATGAGGATGGCCAGTAGACTGAGGGAACGTTATCTGTGTATATGACAAAGGACAGGGAAGGACATGGTGGTCATTGATGAGATTTCCTTGAATATTTTAAGACATGAGCATGATGCAAATGGCATAGAAGAAGAAGGGGTGAAGATTGTACTGGGTCTGGTTGAGATGGAGTTAATTTTCTTCATAGCAGCCCATATGGTGATGTGTTTTACATCTGTGACCAAAACTGTTGATAACACACCAATGCTTTACCTATTGCTGAACAGTGCTCGCACAGCATCAAGACCTTGTCTGGTGGGGGAAGGTTTTCCAAGGTAGCTGTTGCTCGGAGGCTGGTTGGGCATCAGTCTGCTAGTGGGAGGTGTTGAGTGATTGCCTTTGCATCACTTGTTTTATTTGTTTTTGTTTTTCCCTTGATTTACTAAACTGTCTTTATCTCAACCCATGAGTTTATTCTTGCTTTTACCCTTCTGATTGTCTCCTCCATCCCACTGAGAGGGGGCAGCGAATGAGTGACTGGGTGGGACCTTAGCTGTCATCTGGGGTCAATTACAAACAGCTGAAAACCAAATCATAGAAAGGAAGCAGTTGGCTAGTACCGTCTATAATAAGAGATGTGTCATTACACATTGTGATTAGCAGTGTTACTTCATTTCCATGTAGCCCATCCCATCTAGACTGTGAAAACAATGAGACCAAATCCAAATTTTTTTGTTGTTTGTGGATTATTGTCATGTATAAACTAATAAAAATAATTCCAGACAAAATTCATACTGATAAAGAGGATGGCATTATAAAAATATGTTAAGGAATTAAAAAATTTAGATTATGAATGAACAAGTTTATTTCCAAGTAAACAGACTTGGTCACTTATCTGGGGGAGGTTTGATGGGGTGTTACAATATTCAGCATATTATGCAGTACATATTTCCACAGAGATGCCAGTCCAAAAAATCTATATTGAAACTCATCAGAGGCAAAGTCCTAAGAAAGGAGATTAATGTATTTTTTAAAGCAAAGTAAAATACATAATTCTTTTTTTTTTCCATGTGGAATAAAGCAAAAGATTCAATTAATAAGGTATAAACTTTTTCTTATTTTCCTGATACTGTTTCTTTTGATCAGTAAAAGTGAATTTTTCAACATATTTTTTAATTGTCAGAAATGGGATTTTTTGTGAGAAGATATTACTAATGGAAAATTCTAAGCAAACCTTTATTCAGATCCCTGACTATGATGGCATAGCAAACTTGAATTTTTCAGAGAATCAAACTGTTCATTTTTTAGATAAGAAAATAACAACCTTACATTACAATTTAAATTAAGTTATATTTTTAATATTTTCAATTAAACTTTACACTCCTATATAATTTTTCTTATGTACAGATTTTTTTTAGATTATAATTAAGTTCAGGAATAGTCATGTTCACTAATTAAAGCCACTTCATGTTAGGTGATGTTATTGCTTATTTTACAGAATTTTATGTCAAATGGAAAATGTTACCAAATGCTTCATTACAGAACTCACACCTCTGCTGTTGGGGTTAAACACAACAAAATTTTACTGAGTTCAATTAGTTTTTATGGACAGAATGTAGCAGCTTTTGTGATGTTCTTGTATCAGTTTCTGTAATTATCTAAACTACACTAAAAGCTAACAATAAAATAGAAGAGTGGTTCGTTCTTGTTCTCATTTTGCCTCTAATCTGTATTTGAATTCATTGGGGTACTCTTTGATCTGTTGCTGTGCTTTTTACAATAGTAGCATCTGGGATTCTTTGATCTTGCCAAATTGTTTTTATTCTTTACATTACTCTTTAAAGAAATAATTAAAAAACAGAAGCAGACCTTACAACCTTTAAAAAAAGTTATCCTTGAACAACGAGAGTAAGAATTGCTTATAACGTCCTCTCTGATATTTACTGATAGGGTTTTATACAAGATTTCTTACCCTGTCTTGTGAAGAAAGGTAGCTCTGCTTTCCTCATTTTATAAACAGTGTCATAGCCATGTCCAGCTCCATGGTTGCTTCCAAGCTCACTTTTGGAGAATGTTTGTGTTTTGAAGAGGGTTGTTCCTGTTCTCACAAGGTAGGAGCCTCCTTTCAGAATCATTCACCGCTACTTGGAAATCCTGTGAAGAGCCCTTTCACCTTGGAAAAGGCCGGTCACAGAACACAAGGCAGAAGTATCACACTGAAACTTGTTAACAGCAGAGCAGTAGACATAGTTAAGATGCTTACTGGGCTTCTAGTGTCTCTTGAGCTGTAATGGCAGCACACTTGTCACTTTTTAGTACTGTTCATTCTCTGAATTCCTAAGGCACATAGGAAAGCTCTTTCTGTATTGATACTGGGAGCGTAATCTGTAGCCAAACAGAACATTTTCAATTAGAGGCAACATCTCAAGTTTTATAGGCAAGACAGATTTATTTTAAAATTTGCTCCACCTAGAGAATATGTAGTTTTTCATATAACTTCAGAAGATTCAGAAATATACATCATTCTCTGTCTACTTGTTATACATGCATAACTACTTGTGTTTTACTTGCTCTGGCTAAACGCTGTCTGTTACAGTTTTCTTCCCCTCTTCAGCAATGATGGACTTCACAGCTAAGAGGGAAATTAGCAGCAGCTACAAGATCATTTAGAAACTATGTGGAGGACATTTTTTTTTTTCTTAACTTAGTAGCAGGAACAATTTTTTTCTCAATCCTTTTTCATTACTGTGATGGCAGTTTGAAATACTTGCTGCTCTTAAACAGTTTAATCTTGGCTTGCTCAGCATCCTACCATGCAAAAAAAAAAAAAGCTGTTCTTGACTATTTTTTCCAAGACTTACAATAAAAACAAACTAGAAAGCAGTCTAGAAGCTTACATTATAGTTATAGTGTAGTCTGAACTCAAATAAACATTTAAAACTGTTTCAAAAAAAAGAAAAAAAAGAGATTATATTCATCAGTAGCCAAATTCTACTATTTTTGAAAAAAGGACAACTCTCAAAGTTTGCATGGCTGCAAATCCTAATTATACAAAAATACAGGATATTTTAATCTGGTTTTAATGTGTTTCCTAAAACACTAGTTGCTTCAAACTGAATACAGTACCGGAGCATGCCTGCGTGATTCCAGTAACTCATTTGGAAAAGAAATGTGAGAATTACCAAGAAAACTGTGGTTCCTGCTTACCACTAGCATTTAGGGGGTGGTCTATGACACTAAGAATTGCCTGAGCATCTAGGAGGCTGCAAAAGAAGAAAACTAGTTATGCCTGCAGGGGGCAAAGGAAGCAATGTCTGAAAGCTGTGAAGAAACTTGCTGTTACGAAGCAGAATTTACTGAACTCTGATGACGTTTATTCTACTTCACTATTTCTAGAGGGCCCCTTCTAAATTCATTCGTTTACTGTGACAGGCTTTGGGCAGACAACAAAGCTGACAGAACAGCTTAAATACTTTCTCATTTAAATAGATAACAAAGCCAACAAAGATGATAATTTTGCCAAGTTTACAGAGCAGGCCAAGGCATTGAGCAGAGCCTCTCTTCTCTGACTGCTTTATAGCTGCCTTATTCTTTCTAGGCATAACATGTCATCGTTTTGTTCAAGCACTGGGTTTTGGGGGGTAGTTTGTAGTTGTTTTTCTTTCTTGCTTACTCATTTAGACACCTATGCTATCACCAACATGTTTGTTGGAAGAACTGTTGTCATTTCCTAATCTGGTGAGTCATAGCACAAGTTGGCCTATGAAAGTGGTCTCAGCTGCATTGACTCTATTCTTCCTTGCTATAAAATGGATGAAATGAAGAAATGTCAGAGGCCATGTTTAAATCCAGGACAAGATCATAAAATGTCCTAGGCAATTCTCCATTAAGAAGACAACAGTTTCTATTCTAGCACATCTCCAGCAAACATAAGCAGATCCCTCTTCAACCATACGGTTAATCTAAGCCAGAGGTTTCCCAACCACACTGTTTTGAACATTCATAGTACCCTTGAAGGTAGGACAAATGGAGACCTGGTAGCAGCGGTAGCAACATGACCCACACCCTGGGACTTCTATGTGTTGCCTTTTACATGTGTCCCATGGAGTAACTCCAAACATGGAGTTACTGTCCTTCAGCAATACCTCCTTCTTATATTTGTGTGAAATAAAGCTGTGCAGATGAATGCTGCCAGCAGCAGGACCTGCATTTCCAGCTAAAGATATAGGAGCTGAGCTAAAGGTTCAAATACCCTAACCCCATGGGGTTGTAAGGTAAATTGCCTTAAGTGAGTGAGGTGAAGGAAGTTCACGTAATTGTGCTGAGATGCTAGAGGTGTTGAATTTAGACATGGATCGGCAAAGAAAATGGGCCTGGATTAGGAATCCAGAAGTGGAAGGCAAGTGAGAATATACTGAGCTGGGCAAACGTTAGGCAGAAATCAGCAGTGACTAGGACAAGCATCCATCCTTGCCCAAAGCCAACCTCCAAACCCTTCAATCTCATCTCTCCTGATAACAGATAACTGAGAAAACCAAAGCACTGTAGCTTCTCCAGTTCTGCGCCACACAGGGAATGAAAAATTCTTAAAGTTATTATTTGGCTAGCTTGGATGGTATGAGCTTTATATTTGCACGACCTGTGTGAATGACAAGAAAATGTCTTGATGGAGTTTTTGTTTGCTTCTTTTTACCAGACTTAGTAAATAATGCATGTACATACACAAACATACACAGACACACTCAAATGAGTCCGAAGAAAATTATTGTTATTGCAAGGGATTAAACTAAAAAGCGAGGAAATGCTAGAATGAATGCTATTGTAGAAATTTCATTCACACTTTTTACATGTAAACATCAGTACAGCAATAAATAGTGTGCAATCATAAAACTAAAGGTTATATCATAATGTTGAGGTAATCATAAGGGAGCAGAATTAAAGTTTCATGGGCAGTCTTCTTTCAGACACATATGCACAAAGAATACTTTGCCATTACAGTCCTCAGCATTTACATTTTTCTTTGGTAATATAGCATGTATTAGTAAAGCAACTGTGGCATCAAGTTCTTTTGATAAAACTGCTTGTAAGATGTGAATTATATTGAAAAAATACTTTGAATTTTTTATTTCCCAACTGCACAATTTTTAAAGTTCTTTTCAGTTGGATTTTTTTTTTTTGTATTTTGGAGTCATCAAGATATTCAAGATTGGCTTTAACAGCATATCTTTTTGCACTAAGGCATGAGAACTGGAGAAAATTACAAACCACTTCCATGTTACAGCATATTTTGGATATGATGATGTCAATAATGTCAGCATATTCTGCTGATAATAATAAGCAAATATAATCAGGGTAAATGTTGCTGTTTAGGCATATGTGTTGACCAGACCCTCGTATCAACTCATTAGAAGCTCTACAACATGTCTGAAACAGGTACTTCCTGAGCTGCCATGTGCTGAAAAATATTTTTTAAGTAGCAAACCTACCTGTCTTGCAGGATACACACTGTACTTTAAGTCTACCTTCTCATAATTTTTCCTCATGCATCACTTCTTCTCCCCCCACTAACAAAAAGATAGCATTTAGCTCTCCCTGCACCTCTGTTGCTCCACCCTAACCTTTTCCAAAATGTTCAATGGCATCTGGAGCAGCCTGCTGTTTTCTCGTTCTTTGATATCAGCAGTGACAAAAATGAAACTTACCTCAAGAGTGGCAAGAACTGAAAAATAATTACTTGCACACAAAATTAAATACATTTTATTTCTCATTTTAGAAGTATAATTTCGTGCTGTTTGGTGCCATTTTTCGCCACTGATGAATGATTATAGATTATTTTTTCACTACTCAGTTAGCTACCTTTAATTTTAGATAGATGTTGGTTGGTTAAAAGGAGAGTTAATGAAAATCTTCTTTAGAATGGAATAAAAGTCTAGCATGACATAATAGTTGGTAATGCTAACTGCAAATTTCTTTATAGTCAATACGGCTCATCTGTCCAATCAGACTGTAGCAGTCTGTAGTAATGTGGTTTGTCTTTCACAAGACCCAAACAATATATGACGGTAAAGCACATTCATTATCAATCAAGTGTGAAGAAATTAAGGCTGAGGCACAGGAAGCTAGGTTTCAGAATCATGTCAGCAAGGCAATTTAATTAGGAATAGACCATAAATTAAGACCAAGGCACCTAAAAGCCAAAAATTCTGCTCGTGCTAAAAGCAGCAGACTGATGTTTCCCGCTATACTTAAGTACCCTATTCTCCCTTGGTGCCTGCTATCATTATTGGAGCACAGATGGTGAAAACACGTACTGTTCAAATTTACTATGTTCATTCACAAGGATGTTAGTTAAGAAAATAGTGTTACTCTAAACATTATAGCTCCATTTATTCTCTTTTTCAGCATTTTTTTTTTCATTTTTCAGTACTAAAATAAATAAACCTGGATTTGCAGTTACCAAAATGTTCCATATACTTTCTAATCATGGAAAGTACATGATGGCTAGCTTGCAGACACTGCAGTCTATTACAGAACAAGGTGATTAAAATTACAAACTTTAAAAACACTTGCAATTTCCTCAATGATTCTTAATGCCCTCTCTAGAGTCATTACAGCCATTGTGTAAGTATGTTATTATAGAGTTATTAGACATGATCTTTACTTGATCGCCTCAAATTGCTCTTCACTGACAAGTCAAGTTTGCTGTTTCAGGGTTCCCTCACTGAAAACATTTGGTGACTCACTGATTTCACAGATGCTAATAGCTACAAAAGAGACTTATGGTCCAAGTTAACAATAGAAGTACAATATCTTTTTATTAATCATTTAGGAGATGGATAAGTGCTGTATTAATAAATATTGCAGATCATAGTAAATGATGGACCTAAAAAAACAACCTGAAGTAATAAAATTTATAGAATCATAGAATCATGGAATCATTTAAGTTGGAAAAGACCTTCAAGATCATCGAGGCCAACCATTATCCATGCCCACTAAACCATGTTACGGAGTACCCCGTCTACACGCTTTTTGAATATCTCCAGGGATGGTGACTCAACCACTTCCCTGGGCAGCCTATTCCAATGTCTGACAACCCTCTCAGTAAAGATTTTTTTTCCTAATGTCTAACGTAAAACTCCCTTTATATCTTATTTTTATAAAAGAAACTAGAAGAGCAGCTGGACACAAAGTAAAATAACATCCCATAATAACAATTAGCAAAGGTCCTGAAACCAGGCTTTTCAGCTTGCACTTAGCATACCATGGACAGATTTTTCTTAAGTGCTTAGTATCAACAGAAAGCAATATTTTCATTTAAACATAAACTGGAAATTAATTGAAGGCACATGCATTTGAAATCCTCATTATAATAATCTTTTCCCAAGTCCGTATTTTACTAGGTAGCAGGCAAGTTTTCAACCCATATTACATTACGCTGAACTTGCTGCCTCATTCTCTCCCTGGTTTGTGTGTGTGTGTGTGTGTGCACGTGCACGTGCGTATCCTAATCAGCTTTCTTCTTCTACCTATTCCTCAGTTTCATCTCCTGCAAACTGATAAGCTATTAATTGGAAAGCATTAACTTAGCTTTTAATTCAGCTATAGCCTTTCTATTTCTACACTAAATACTGACAAATACTTTGATACCAATTCAACTTTTGTCTTCCCCTTCAGAATTTTCACCATTTCCCTCCCTCAAACTGAATAAGTTGAGTGTTGGTTTCTTTATCAGATCTTGCCTACTCTTCTCTTTTTATGTATTCTTATCATATGCTGTCCAATTTATGTATCTGCTATCTAATTTTTGCAGCCTTTTACAATTTATAAAGACTTTGTAGAGGTTTTCTAATCAAAACAAGAAAACTTCAAAAGATGCAGGTAATAGGGCCTGATTTCTTATTTAATCCTTGCTATCAGTCGTACCATCTACTTTCCCTTGAATATATACTTTACCATACTGTAAAAACACTGAAATCCTGGTTTAGGAAATGACATTTTGAATTTTAGGCAAAAACTATACATCAGAGGTAGTGACTACTTTCATGTTTCCCCTTTCTTAATTGAAAATGTCCACAAACTTAGCCACTTTCATCTTTCAGGCTACTTTAGATATTCTGGAAAATAAAATGGCAAACCCATGAAGTGCACCTGCAGTAACAGAGAGATATTGATTAATCTTGTGAAGCAGATCAATGAGGAGTTAGCACGCACTCATGGACATTTGTTACAGTGGAATTCAGATTTATCTGGGCTACGCGGCAAACAAGCTCAATGTTGGCAAATGTATGTAAATAAATCCATTGCAGCAGAAGTGCTGGCTCACAGACATTACGCACCATATTATGTCAACAGTATCAGCACCACATTTTTTCATTGTTTCCCACATTCTTCTGTAACGGGCACCCTATTCACTTGGAAGTGCTAGGAAGATGAGCTGCCAAATTATATTTGCAACTCTTGCCACAGTTTACCAAGAGGGACCATGGAAAACTCCACAGGTTCTCCTTCAGATGCACCAGGCTTTGTAGAGAGACCGCAGCTTTATCATTCAAATAACCCTGAGGACTGGTGTTTGTGATAAATAGAAGCTTTGTTCTGTATTGTCTGTGGCTCCTGTCCTTCCTTTCTCAGTCTCATGTGCGGCAGCTGAGAGAAAAGAGGTCACTGAAGCCCCTCAATTACAGAGCCGGAACTGCACCGCTTTCATACTCCCAAAATAGCAAAGCTTACATAAAAACATTAACAGCATGAAATTACAGAATACTGGAAACAGCTAGCATGACAAAGATTCAGTAAAGGTAAACAAAAACTGCATTTAGACAACTTTACATATAGGCAAAACGTTAGGCTGAAGACAATTCTGTAATTAACAAGAGAAACAATCCCTCGCTTAATGGTAATGCTGCCCCCAAATCAAACCTTTTGGGAACAAGCCATCTTCTTTAAAACCACGGATTATTGTTACCTGCATTGTACTAGTGCTGCTCATTCTTATTGTACCAAAATAAAACATATCTCCCATGGAAACCCAGAGCGCCACAAGTCTTTGCTAAGTCAGACCTCAGCAATGGCAGCCTTAAAACAACCCAAGCAACAACAGCAACAACTACGAAACCTAAACTAAAAAGAGCCTCTTTTTATTTTGCTGCTTATGTCAAAGGGGCCTAAACCCTTACACGTTTCAGATTAACCCTGTAGTACAAGATCACATCAAAACAATGGAAGTCAGGGAGCTTCTTAATGTGGTGTCACTGAACAAGAGTTGAAATCAGTACAAGTTGGGTATATTTTTTATAGAATGAATATGCATTAGATGAGTTTTACTTCCAAGCTGTGATGAAAGAAACTAACAAAACTGAACTTGGCCATGTTTAAAGAGTAGACCACAATAGAGGACTTAGGTGTTGAGGTGCCTGTGATTAACTTTTGAGCATCTGCCTTGGCATAGTGCTAATAGGAACTGTTTTGCTGTAGCCGTTACCGTTGTAAAAGAACAAGTGGCGCTCCTGTGGTAATTAGAAATCCTATGGCACTTATTAAAAGTGTAGGAGCATTAACATCAGAGCTCCATTCAAATTCCCATTTAGATGATTATCGTTAGCTCAGTTTTGACCTTTTGCTGTTTCAGCTGGCTGTCGTATTTGTCATTTAACCCTCCTGAAGACTAGGAGGATCATTTACTGTTGTGATCCAGTCACTGGTCAGGTGCTGCAGGCATAAAACTTGCAAAAACCATTGGTGCATCTTTTGGGAGGAAAGGTTGGGTCAGTATTTTCCAAGTCTTTACATTTTGGCATTCCTGTTTCCAAACTTCTTGGGGGAGTCTCATCTGAAAAGCACAGGGTGTGTTTAGCAGTATCACTTACATTTTAAAGATATGAAGAAAATATCCCAGACATCCAAGCAAAAAAGCCCCGCTCTGCTGCTGTGCATCAGCTGAACACAGATAAACCCTACCCTTTCCTGGGCATCGAATGCAGCTGGCAGTTACTGCTGCTGTCTTGTCAGGGGATGCAGAGTCTGGTCCTGCACACTGACTTGCACAAGTATCATAAACTAAAGTTGAGATCAGCAATAGCAAATAAAAAGGAGTCACACCAGAACAAAAGTTTGCTGTTGATGTTTTATTCACATACATACACACAAAACACGTTCCAAAATCATCTCTAGGCTACTATCATCTTAAATACAAAAAGTGCACCTAGCTGCATTTTCAGGTTTTGGGTATTGCAGACTTCTGTCATCATCTCAAGAAAACAGTTTCCATATTTTGTTGAAACAGAAGGACCTGAAGACATTTTCCTTCATATAGAGAACTGCAATATTGAGTGTACTGCTTGGGGACAGCCTTCAAGTTGCTGCATCTCTACTTCAAGCTGGGAGAGCCAAACTACATGTGACTCATTGCAGATACTGGAGAAAAGAAAAACATTAGTTCTGAGTCTCAGTTTCCTAGAGATAGGCATCTGCTTTGGAGAATCAGTTAAAAATTGAGGTTTATACAATGAGAAAACAACTCCATCTTCCCCCCAAGGGAGCAGGAAGCTCATCTGTCTTTTCTCTCAAGATGCTGTTGTTTTTTCTAAGGAGTCTCCTTCCTTCTTCAGCATCTGCTCTGTTTCTGCCTGTGGAAGAGGTGTCCTAGGTTTGCTGCTTTACACCGAGGTGGGGAGCTCTGTGCTGTATGTGCGAACACGTATGACGTTCCATTTATAAGCATTAAATAAAAATCCACACTTCCGCAGAAGCTATATCCCTGATTTTCATTCTCAGATTATTAAATATTATTCCAGACAGAACAAGTAAAATGTCAAAGGTGTGGAGGACACATTAGCTAACTAAAGAGCTAAAATAACATTAGCTTGATTCTGCCTGGGTTATGTTTGAGACCATCAGCCAGCATTATCTTTCTAGAGGCTTGTGAAGGTTTTACTTAAAAGAGTAATTCTAGGTCTCTCGATGTGTTCAGATACATAATACCTTTTTTTTTTTCATAAAAAATGCTTTATCAAACATGAGTAATTAGGTTTAATAGAGAATAAAGTGGATGAACTGTAATAGTCTGTGGTACAGAGGAAACCAGTCCACATCATCTCATGTGCACTCCATGCCTCGGCCAAACTGTGAGCAACCTCTGTTCAGGCATAATTCGTGTCAGCTTACCTGGAAGGTACAATTCCACTTCTGGCCAGGCCCAACGCAAACAAACACCCTGGCCACAGGCAGGGAACCATCCAAGTATAATCCCATGACAGAAAATGGTTCCACACAAGGAGCAACAGGGATATGGGGCCTTCCTGAATGAGGACTGGGGAAGGAGACAACATCTACACGTCTTTTAAATACCTCCAGGGATGGTGACCCAACCACTTCCCTGGGCAGCCTGTTCCAATGCTTGACAACTCTTTCGGTGAAGAGATTTTTCCTAACATCCAATCTAAACCTCCCCTGGTGCAACTCGAGGCCATTTCCTCTCGTCCTATCTCCAGCCACCTGACAGAAGAGATGGACCCCCACCTCACTACAGCCTCCTTTCAGGTAGTTGTAGAGAGCGATAAGGTCTCCCCTCAGCCTCCTCTTCTCTAGACTGAACAATCCCAGTTCCCTCAGCCGCTCCTCATAAGACTCATAAGGGTGCTCCAGGCCCCTCACCAACTTGGTTGCCCTTCTCTGGACACGCTCCAGCCCCTCCATGTCTTTCCTGTAGTGAGGGGCCCAAAACTGAACACAGCACTCGAGGTGCGGCCTCACCAGTGCCGAGTACGGGGGGACGATCACCTCCCTGCTCCTGCTGGCCACACTATTTCTGATACAGGCCAGGATGCCGTTGGCCTTCTTGGCCACCTGGGCACACTGCTGGCTCATATTCAGCAGGCTGTTGACCAACACCCCCAAATACCCATATCAGAGATGGTAGAGGGTGTTGTTTGAACTCCTCTTGGATGGCTCAGAGAAAATAAGACCTGGATTCCTCCCATCATTTAGTGAGTATTTTAACTTGGGTATTACAGTATAAACGGAATGGGAATATCACCAATTCCTTTGGAAGTGGCATGGCTTGAAGCCTGCATGATGTAAACAGAAAATATTTTTCAATAAATGAATGCCACATGACTCATAAACTTCAGTGAATGTCCTCTGTCATACAGTGCAATGCACAGCCCACTGTGGGGCAAACAGCACACCACCGAGGGAAGGGTGAAGGAATTTATCCTTAGATTCTCCAGTTAGTATTTGATCTCAAACAGTTACCCTGTGCAGATCTCTGACTGTACCCCACAGCACTGGTGATGAATATCAGGAATATATGAGCTATATGCTATTTCTCAGTGTTTTTAAACTGAAAAATAATGTGAGCAACTTGTTTTGGGAACAGCAATTTAGCTGAATTATATATATTTATAGGATCAGGTATTCTATTATTTAAACACAGATACCTGTACATGCATTAGTGAGCCAAGATTAAATGCATAAAGAAATAATCTTTGTTACAACACTGCACCTCTCTGCAGTATATTTTTGGATACTGCTTTAGTAATTAAAAACTTTATGAGCAGTTCATTGCAGAATAGTAAAAATGTGTTAAAATCCATTAGCACAGATTGAATATATTCATGAAATGTTTCTTTGGTACAATAATGAAATTCACTTCACTTTTTTTTCCCTCCTTTTAGTGAGAAATTATTCCATTGGAAAGACAGAATAGATTGAGTAAATTGTGAATAAAATGCGATATAAATGAAAACAGTTATCTTAAACCAAGTCATGCAAGCTTTTTATTTATGCAGCAACTTTCATGTAATAAAAAAATCTGTGCCATTCTTAACTCTTGGGGAAAAATCCCAGAAACATAGCAGATGTGAGCTAGATAAACTTACGTTCCCACAGAAGTATCTGGGAAGCTGCTATTGTGAATCCTTGTGCTACTAAAAAGCTGTCATATTGGGAAATAAGGAATCTACACAATAGAATTCAATGGCTTTTTTTATGTCGTTCATTTCTTTCATTGCTGATTTCACGCGCATTTTGTAAGTCATCTTCTTTTTCTCTTCTTCATGAACAGGTCAGAGCACACAGATAAGAAAGTGTTCCTTGGAGAGTGATCGCTAAAGGTAAAATATGGTGATTCCTAACAGGAACACAGAAATACAGATGTAGAAAGGAGGGAAGGCCACCGTAATGCAGGCATTGTTATTTGCACTCTGAATGTTTGGAAAATTTCCTCAGATTTTAATAAGTAGCCATGGTCCTGTTGGAATCAGTGTCAATTGCTGTATACATTGGAACCAAAAGATACATAAAATTAAGCTATGAAAGCCAATTACAATATCCTAAATGTCAACTGCTTTGTTTTCCTCAGAACTCAGGATCATGTGTATAGCAAACTTGAAATTATGTTGACAAATTCCTTTGGAAATCTTTCCCAACAACCTGCAATGCCATATTTGTTTTTCATGATTTGTTACATTGCCATTAAATTGAAAATTAGAAGCTCAAAGGGCAAACTAATCTATCATGGCAATTTGGTATAAGATATTTGAAACCAAATGAGCACAGACCAACACTACTATAAATATGTTATTATTAAGGTCAAGTATAATTGATATGAAATCCAGGTGAATAAAGGAATAGTTGCCTTTCCATCTACTTAGGATGTAAATAGCTTTTCTTTTTTAAATAAAACTAATTAACTATGTAATTTTATTTTTCTTCCTAGACTCCTCTCTGTCTCCAAATTAATTCAGAGGGACTTCACAGCTTTTCCTTACATTAATTTGTAGCTACATTAATTTATAGCCTTCCTTCCTAGCGTTTCTGAACGGTTTCTTCCTTCTCAGTCACGACCCCTTTCCTAGTTGACACAGCGCATCTCTGTTTGGATACAGGTTGCGCCGTCTGGCAGACCTTGCGGATCAGTCCGCATAAAATACAAGCAAATATACAGGCAAATACAAAAAATTACAACAGGATTGGAGGTGGAGGACCAAGAGGTAGTGTTGTATCTAGAGGTGACCTCTTTCTTTGGACATCTATACCTTTTGGGGATAAGTTGCATTTTTGAGTCTGGGCACTGTTCTCCAATGGCAGCTGTGGTGGAAGCCACGCTGGAAGGCGAGAGGCCACCTCCAGCTTTGGGAGCTCAGCCAGGGCTGTCCTGGGGACAGAGGCTCACAGAGGGGTTCAGCCCACCCCCCCCAACACTGCCGTGTGTGCAGCCTCGTTTTTGCTTCAGGTGACAGAAACTGTCCCCTACCCCCTTATCCTGCCTCTTGCACCAACCATTAACAAACAGGAACTTGTCTGACCATTAACAAATGGGTACGGATGAGATTAACAGACAGGTACTCATCCACATTCTACATCAGAGCATTTACCATCTACTTAGTGCAAAAGACAGACTGAAGCATCTTTTTCTTAAACCTTAAATCTAAAATTTGAGTGCGGTACTAGTCCCTGAAACAGTGCAGACATTAAAAACAGAAAGAAGATTTAAAGCCAGGAGTTCCCAGTTGTTCACTGCTGCTTTGGTGGATATCTGCAGATTAATGTGTATAAGAATTATTAACAAGATGAAAACTTTGGAGAAATCCCTGTAAGTGGAACTGCTACATAATAGGCATAAGGAAACTGTTGTGCTTAGAAACATAGCATTCAATTTCATTTTAGGCTTCAGTACATAGTGTAGCTATGTACTGCGTAGCTAATTCTGTACATAGCTATTCTGTTTCAGCTTTGAGAAGGCTATAGGAAGCAGAACACACAAAGTTTTTCAAATATCATCACGACTCAGAACACTTCTTTGTGTCAGCTTGGACAACGTATTCTCCACCTAGTAAGCTTGTCATATATTATGTAAACCCAAATTTAAAAAGTAATTGGAGAAAAAAAAGAAAACCTCAATTCTTCCCTGCATTGAAACCAGCCGGTTACACAGAAAAATAAATAAGGTCGAACACTGCCTGAACTGCTTACAACCTCATTTTACTTCTGTGTCAAATGGATTTGTCTTTCCTGCCTCGCATCAATATACTATGTGTATAGTTGCTAGATGACAAAGATTTAATTAAATTCTTTTGTTTTACTAGAAGAGATAAATAGCAGATCTAATATTGCCTAGTATAAACATATGAAGCCAAAAGTAAGTTGCCCCCGGGATTTGTTTAAATCTTCCATAACTGTATAGAATGATTAATCTACAGAATCAAATTATTTTGTTTCAAGACACTCAGGAAACTTCACTTGTTGCCCAAAATATAAGAAATACGTGATTCACTTTTTACTTTGGATAGAATCATACCTATTGCCAATTTAAAAGGCAGAATTTGCCCACTGAATTCTGGAAGTCATGGTGGCAGGAATACTGAGATGCTTCAGAACAGATAGAATTCGATTTGCTAGAAGAGAGATGCCAAAAGTGAACAGTGCTGTGAAGTACTGTGACTTAGGAGTCTAAGCTTTTAATTGTTAAAAATATGCATTATGTAGCTCCCAGTTTTTTTGGATAGCAGATCATCCATGAATCAATATTTGTTATTCATGAGAATTTGCTGAATACACAGTACAAGCAATTAATTAGTTCTTTAAATTCAGTGTGTTTATTCTTTGCTGTTAGCATTGTTTGGTTGCCCACCTATAGCTTTTTTCTTTTTTGTTGGTGATATATTTGTCAAACATATAAGTAAGTCACGCATTTCTAGTAGGAGGCTCTGGTGGCTAAACATCAGACTAAAATTGAGTTTAGAAAGATTGCGTGTTGGTTTTCAGCCTGCTGACAAAGAACACTGGGGATCAGTGGACTAATTTTAAAGGCTTTGAAAGGTAACTAAGGAGAAAAGCAAATCAATTTTTTTTTTTTTTAATTTTAAATTTACCACTAGAAACTTTTTAGGGATCCAAACATTTTATTTTATTTTTTAAGGGAAGAAAACCTGTGGTCAAACATACGGCAACCTAATCAATAATTAACAGTTCTTAATACTTAATTCTCAGAAATATTTGAAAAGCAGGTTATAGATTTCCATCATTTTACTTGTTAAATTTTGCCTCATTAATAGCTGCAATGTATTTAACTTGTTTTAACATTTTCGAGAAATTACTTCTTGCATACCTAATATGCTTAAAATACATTTTCAAAAGATTCTTATTTCTTGAAATGAAAAATTGCTTCTTTCAGAAGACCTTTCCCCTTGCATTGTGTCTGAACCTGATGCTTACAATCGTTTCCCAGCATAAGTTGGTAACTTTCATTTGTTCCTTTACAAAAGCAGTCAGTCATGTAGATAATGGCAATGAAAAGTACTGCAGTAAGTCACTGCCATTAAGGATTCTGAAAAGTTTTCATTAACAATATGTTTATTGTATTGTGTGAACAAAAGAAAAGCATACAAGGATCAGTAAAGCACTAAATATATTTAATATACCAATGGAAAAGTATTATATGGAAGAGTGAATTCCACAGTGTTAACTTAACAGTTAGTTACCCCACACTTTCTTCCAAGGTTTCAACAATAATAAATTTAATCAAATATACCTAAAGAAAATAACTTTAACATTGTTAAGAATGGATTGAAATTTTACAGATTTTCAGTCATTGGGTTTCTACACCTATGCCTTTGTATTATTGATAGGATAGTGGGAAGCTGACTTAGCCAGGTGTTGATTTAGTAACATTCTTCTGTAAAAGAAAAAATATCACTTCTTTTGAAATACCCCATAAGTTATAAGACTATAACTTTGAATAGCTAACGAAAGCAGGCAGCTGTATAGATGTAAAGCACTGGTCAATATGGTTTCCCATCCCAGAATCCACAGACAAAGTTGTGCCCTGACCAAGGAGGGAAGGAAGAAGACAAGATGAAGAGAAGAGAAGGCATGTGGCATTGCAGGAATATGTCCTGGCTCTGTAAGATGTCTCTTAAAGGCAGAATTCAATTAAATAGGACCGTCAAGAAATCTCTGACTAGCTTTGATAATCAAACTGCACAGGACTAATATTTACAATTAAAATTTTAGTTATGGAAAGAAATTGTTGAATACACAGTGCTGATAAAACTGTTCTGCAGCTGAGACCAGAAGCCTCTGATTATGAATGGGAAACTCCTGTACATGGCTTAATCTCCTGTACGCAGCTTTAAAAGTCGTGAATCTTCAGATGGTACAAATGGTTTTTTTCGTGGTTTTCTTCAACCTTCAGATCTATGAACTCACAGGACTTACCTGCTCTTTGTGAAGACTTACATCTCCGGGTAGAGTAAGGATGACTTCCTGCTGTTATCTTTGGGAAAGGACTTCACTGTCTTCACATCCAGGTGAGCTGAGACCCAGTCAAACATGACAAAGAAAAAATTTCCAAAGTCCACATTTACTGTCTTTTCAAGAAGTCTGAGAGTGCCATGTTTCACATTTTTATTTTCTGAAATGGATTTTCAAGAGCGTTAAACACCTAAATATGGTAATACTTTTGAAACAGTTGTAAAGCCCAGTGATATTTCCCAGCATACCACACAGAAACTTGGTGAGATGGTTCAGAAAGTTCCTTTTTCTTCCTCCTGCTACCTTTTATGTTTCGAAAGCAAATCTTCCATAAGGTTATTGTCAATGTTTAAGTGGATGAAGTTTCATAGTCACACCTCATATGAAATGAGAATAAGTATGGTCTTTAGTTACTACACTGCCAAATTGGTTCTGCTATGCACAGCAGAAGGGCAGGTGTGAACTCCATGTTCTGCAGTAAGAAGTACTCTAGGAGAAAGCAGTTTACCAACATAAAAATAACATGTCAGCACATAGAAACAGCTGTTGTTTTAGGAACTATCAAAACAATGCAGAAAGTAGAAGAAATTGGTCTATTAATGCCCAATCTAATCTTAGAGGATACTTCTGCTGTATAACTCCCAAAATCACGGCACTGCTTTCTACCGAAATAATTAATGTGCCACAGCAAAGGTAAGAAATATTTCCTAGAAGTTGAGAGTGTGTATTCTGCAAAAAGTGACAGAGATTTCATTCTTAAACACTGTTATCAAATGTATCATTGGGGCAGGAGAAATACAGGTCTAGTTGGTTCTACACAATGGTCCAAACTTTCTCTGAAGTAATACAGGTTGTCATAGATGGGTTGTCCTTCTTGTTACAGAATAAACTTCTTTAATCTCAGGCTGGACTTCTTACAGCAGCCTTTTTCCCTAAAGGAAGTTCTGTGTAACTGAACTTGGTGTGGTTAAAAAGGTGACTGCTGCCAGCACTCCAGGAAAAAGGCAGTCACAGGGGTACGCTTCAGCTGTGTTGCTGTTATTGCTCTGAGCAACATTGCCTCTGCCCAAGAAGTAGTCAGTGGCATGGCTGCTGATGTTCCTTGCACTCACAGCTCCTTGCTTAGAAAGGGATAAAAGAAAACCTGTACCTTTTCTGGCTTTGTGTATCCTGATTATCTGATTTTTTGCTCTTGTTTCATTTCAGCCCTCCAGCATCCTGTACATCCATAAGAGTTGTGCTTGCATTTTCTGCCCCTGTATTTTCTTCCAGACCATTGTAATGACTTCCAGAGATCCCATGATTTCCCCGCTTTTCAGCCATGGGAGTTTGTATCTATCTCCTTCCTTTTAGTGGGTATATGTGCTGATTTGAAATGCATCATGTGTCATCTGTCCTCAGCATTTCTTGAAGTAATGCCAGGACACCAATACCACAGTAGTAGTAGCAAGTAACTTGTCTTCATGGAAGTCCGTTTAAACTGTTCATAGCTGTATCGAATTATTCATGACCAATTTGGAAAAAAGCTCATGATCCCGCTGACTTTATGCTACACATGAAACTTGTTTTAGGCATCATTCAAACCCCTGAAAATATCTGCACAAAACATCCCTGGACCATCAGCAAACAAAGTTGTTGCACAAGGTCTGAATTTTTTTAACCTTTCAATAGTAACCTTTGAATAAATAGAAATAATTAAAAGCAACAAACCCAAATCTTATTCTTGCAGCAAGTAAAAGTCACTATGCCCATTCTGTACAATGTGGTGAAACTTTATCCTTTCATCTTGCACAAATTACTGCTGCTAGAACGCACTCTTCGATGAGAGCGGAGGATCACTTGGGAAATAAAAAACCCTCTACCTCTCATAAATTTTGCTATTTGTTTTCAAAAGGAAAAAAATCTAATTATTAAAATACAGACTTTGAAAACAAATGGCATACAAGTCACATTTGCAGGCTCCTTTTTAAAACAAACATTGATTTACTCATTAGAAGCAGTAAATGATGTAAAGCTGCCTACGTATCGCTGTATGTTACCTAAGATATAAATCCTTTCAATTTTACTGTACTATGACATAGTAGACTCAAGATAATGCTGACCAAGCCTATGCCACTCTAGTAGTAGAAGTTGAACACTGGACATGGATATTGTTGCAGCATGCAATATTCTTGAAATAAGGAACCTTCTTTTTCAGGATGTATTACCCCTTCCACCAAGCATCCAGTTAAGCAGCTGCACACAAACCTCGAATCAATTTTTATAACAAAGGAGAGGACACAGAAAAAGGAATTTAAAGTAGGTAGTCAATAAAAGGTAAGAAGCAACCTTGAAGTGAAATAAAAAGCCAAAAGGATGTTAGAACTTCAAAACAAAATCAGGCCTCCTCTTCAATGTGTGTAAGTGAAAAGGATATTTGATCCTTTCTACGTCCTTGAAGTACTGTGGCTGAAAGTTATGCTTTGCACTGTAATGCTTCATTAGTTCAAAGCGCTGTGTAAACATTAGCTAAAGAAATCTCATAGTATCTCTGCAAGGCAACCTCTATTTCTCTTACATGGCAGATAGGAAAATGAAGATGTGTTTTCTTGTCCAAGGACACACTCCAAGACATGCATGGTGCTGGAACCCTTATTTTCTAGCCCATGATCAATTCCTTTACCCTATGGTGGTTTTTAGTCTACTTCAAGTACATATTAAGAAAGCCTTAACTGTCAACAAATTAAAAATGCATTCTTTTCTTTTTTTCACCCCAATACGTGCAAAATCAGAAATGTAGGGTCATAAATCAAATGCACTGTTTTTATAATGTCATTGTGCAGATATTCCACATGACCATACAGAACAATGTGCTTCACTTGATTGATAGGTCATAGATAAATCAACTACAGGCAGGTAAAGCACTAAATATATTAGCCTAAGTTGAGCTGATCTCATAGAGTGTGAACTCAGGTGTGAAACTGGACAAATGCTTCAAATCAAAGTTCCAAACTCTGCAAGAAAGCGCATGGGATACAGCCCAGTTCTGCAAAGTTTCTATGCGTAGTTCAGTGAACTTGGTTTTTGTAGCAAACTTAAAGCCAGGGAAGTGGGCTTGAATAATAAGTTTGCTTTGCAGAATTTAGGTAGCTCAGTATGCTAAGGCATGGTTAATCCTGAGAAAGACTACAAAAATTATTTCTCTCTTTCTTAATCCCTATTATATGAGTATTTCAGATGATCAAATATTACTATATTGAAAAGAGCTGCTGTGTTTGCTGTATTTGTCGTATAGTCATATCTTGAGTTATGTGCATGTGGCCTCAGGCTTTATTAGCCAAATATATAGGTATTTCTGGGCTATGAGAGTATAGGTTAATTCCTCATATGAAAGCGCTGCAGCATGGGCTTTGCCCCTTTCTCATCTGAGTTACTTTTGTGGAGAAGGTAGTCTATAATGATAATTCACATGATCACCTGCGATGAATCACCAGTGGCAGTCACCACTCTTGTTGCCTCTGGCAGAGGGTGAAGGCTGACTAAAGGCCACTGCCCCAGCCTAGAGGAACCCCCCCACTGCCTTGCCCCCTCACAGTGTCACGCCACTGGCAGAAATAAAGTTTGCCCCAACTGTGGGAATGCATGTGCACCTCTGTGTGAGGCTGTGCATGCGAGTACGTGAGGTGTATAGATATATATCTTTATATACACATATATTTATATACATATATACGCATACACACACACTTAAAAAAACCAATAATTCAATGCTAACAGATACTTCACAGTGAAAATTGACTGAAGTACTCTGGAGCATGCTAGATTCAAAAATTCAGCCTTTTAAAACTAGCAGAGATAGAGACTCCTGTGGGATTTTCTGAGAGAAACATCATTAAAGGCTAATAGGAAGTTGGAGCCGAAGACCTTAAAGAGAAAAGAAATTGGAATTTCAGCATTAAGAATAGGCAAGAGAAGAGAAAGTAGAATGAAGAAAAAAAAAGAAATATAAAATGTTCAGTCTTTTCTCAGGACTCATCTAAGCTGCTGCATATAAAGCATGTGGAATGTAGGTCAGAATTCCTCAAAATGCAGAATTGTTATTTTCATCTTAGTACTTTTTTATTATTTGCTTTGTTTCATTTTCTTTGTGCTTCATCGGAATTTTTTTCCATGTGGGACTGTTAAGAGATACCATTACACATATAGCTAAAAGTGACCGGTGACATTTCCTGTGAAAGCAGGCCTTTTATAAATAAATATATCTATAAATCTTGTAAATCTTTAAGACAGAGAGGAGGACATTTGGGGGAGGAAGAGAGCAGGCATGCAATAGTGAGCGAAAGCATTAAACTTTTTTATGCAGTTTTTATGCACTAAAAATGAGGACCAAACCTGAAGTTGGATAAAATCAGCATCTCTGCTTTCACAGGAGTTTTACTTATGGGTAGCATTTGAGGACCTGTGTCATGAACTGTATGTTACACCACCACAAACCTTCCGAGCTTTGCCCCTTACTGCGGGTTCAAACTATCCTTAAAATAAAAATGTTGTTTTGGCATGGTTTACATATTAATAGGACTTCTATTAACTTCCTGAGTGTGACCTTTTAGAGTCCTTTCCAAACTGGCCATATTTACCATCTCCTTTGGACCATCTAGCCCTCTGAACTGCTGCACGCGTGCATCTGCCTGATGCTTCTGCAGAATGCGAATGACTTCCACTAGTTACCATGGGGACATGAGCAAGGACCATGAGATGCATAGCAACAATGCTCCTATTTTTGCCATTTTTTGCTTTCATGACAAGGAACTGCAACACATACTAGAGTTTTTTCTTTCTGTTTATCTTTTTCTTACATGCACACATACGCAAAATATTTGCTCCCTTTTAGCTAGCACATAATAGATATATGTTGGATCTTTAAAGCAAAGCATGAAATCAGATTACTATGTTTTCAGGTTCCTAAAGGAGTAACAGGAAATTATTACAAGAACTACTATACTTTTGACATACAAAGTTCTTCAACAATCTTGAGGCAGTAAAAGATAGCTGAAATATGCCATTTTCTAACAAAAGCAAGAAGAAAACAAACTTTGGATAAAATCAGATATACATACACACATGTATATCTTGAGAAAGAGATATCTAGTCTTTAAAAGAACAAGGACTATTGTACACTGCAGTTGTATAAATCGGACAAACATCAATGGAATGGGTCAGGGGTTGCAGTCTTGATTTGGGTTTCTTTTTTAGAAAAGAAAAAGTGTTCTGGTAATTTTAAAAATAGGCAACTCTTAGCTTAATGTTTTAAAAAAGGACTTACTAACTAACTGTGCTCCTTGGATTCTGTTTCTCTCTCCTTCCCTCCTCCCCTTTTTAAACTTACTCTTGTTCCTCTCAGGTCCTTTCTATATCAGTAGTAATGAATTTCAGCATTGTTAAAACTATGCTTTTCCAGGGAGATAAGTCATTCAGTAACAAGACAGAAATCAATGTTGCTTAGTCACATCCTATTTCTTCATTCTTTTATATAATTAGTATTAAAACCTCAATTTTATTAGATGTCATTTTAATAGGTAGATCTAATTATATTCTCAAAGGATAAAGACAATGAAGACTTAAAGTGTGCTACGGGCACAATTCAAGCTGTCAGGCTGCCATAGCTCGCTATTCTCCTGGTCCTTCCTCCACTGAATCCTTAGATTAACAAATGCTCTGTCATTACTTTATTTTGGTGCCGCTATTCAGCTGGTATAATTTTATAAAAACATTTCATTTTCCAAGGACTAGATTGCCCTAAAAGTCTTTCAGACACAGAAGCAATAAATAACTAATTAGGTCAACAAGAAGACACGGCAACTTTAACTGCCTACACGATGACATTGATGTAGAAGTACCCTGACTTGTGATTTCTAGGGCAGCAGGAGTTGGTTTAGCAAAACACAGAAACTTCGCATTGTGCTTTGAGAAGTGCACAGAAGAAAGAGCAGGAACCTGAGACACAAACTAACAGTCTCCTGTGGAGGAGTGTTGGGGAGATAATCCCAGAAACCAGCCCTTCCCTTTGAGCATCTTCCTCTGTCATGTATGGGTGGGGCAGGACCCCTGTCCCAGCAGACGAGAACCACGAGGCAAGAGCCTGAGGTTGTTTGCAGAGATGTGGCACATGTAAAGGGCAGCCGAGGACAGTGTGGATAATTCACGTCCAAGTGAATCTGAATTTTCTTTTCTAATAGTGTTTGATTAATACTCAGCAGCAGGAAGACACTGTAGTAGTCCTGCTGGAGAATCTGAGTATTCATTAGGGCCCATCCAGAGCTACGAATATTAGGTAGGTCCAAAAGTAATCACAGCTTTGTAGCTGTCTGTGCCATATTTCAGGGTGAAAACAATCTTCCACCACAGAGTTCCACACCACCCATCCCTGTCCCTCCCTTCCCACCCCCAACACCCATCTAAGAGGTCCCCTGCCAGCAAGTAGCTGATGGAAATTTTCAAAGCCAACCGAAGAAGGTAGTAGCTATGCAGCTCCCAGGAAAACTAACCACTTCCAGCATTTCAAATACACTTTTCCAATTAAAGTGCTTTCATTCTCCATGCTCTTGGTCTTTATCTCACAGTCCTTCTAAGTGGGAGATTAAACAGTGGAAGTGAAATACAGCTGAAAATCTGCAATTATCAAGGGGGTGTGTGTGTGTGTGTCAAACAGCAAATGAATGGAACAATGGAAATTAATCTGATATTATTGGGCAGTACAGTTTGATTGCAGTTACATGAATGCCAGCAAACTATGCATATATGGCAGATTTTCCACGTTTTTTTTTAAATAAGAGCTACATTTATGATATACCATAGAGGATCATAAATATTCAAGGACCTAAATTTTCATTAGTACCCTAGCAAGTAAATTTTCAAAGTGATGCACAGGGATTTAACTGCATGAGTCCCATTAATGTCACTACTTTGAAAATTTACTTCCTATGAACTTCTAGAGAGAGCATGGAAGAAAATGAAAAAGACTCTGTCATAATTTTAAGAAGATGACAGGGAAAAGCTTGTCATCACTTTGGCACTCTGGTACTTTAATCGGTAAAAGAATAATTTAAATCACATCTTCAAAAGTAAGCTCCATTTTAGGCACAGACACAGATGGTGACATTCCATCAAGAGTTTCTGCTGCACATTACTAGACAATGTACTAATAGGCCTTTTCCTTTCCTGTAAATATTAACATTAGGCCAATCCTGGGAAGAATTTAGTGGGAGCTCTTGGTCCTAAAATTAGAAATCAGACTCTGTATTTAGGGTCTGGAATTCAAAACTCTGGCAGTAGGATTTTATTTTTTTTTCTTTTTTTTTTGAGAGAGCTCACTTCCCCTTTGGCCAGCTATTAAGTTACATTCATGAGACTAGAAAATTCAGTCATTCTCTCATTAGAAAAAAAAATTTATTTATGGGTGGCAGAATTTTAATTCAGTAAAGATTAACATTTGTTTTTCATGCATAGTATTACCAATATGCTTTCCCTTTCCCTGAAATATGTTTAAAACATGTTTTATATTCATGCCACATTTTTCTATTATGTTTATAATACAACATATAAAAGCAATCACAGTTTAGTTAAATATGTATAGTTTTTCTCAAAGAATGCATCAGAGATTGTGGCAATTCATGCATCACTGCTAGTTTTGTAGCTCATCTGGGAGGAAAACCTGAGGTTAAAAACTGACAGACTCAAGAGGTTGAGAGGGGACTATGCTAACCAATATATTTTTTGCATGGGCATCACTAGAGAAAAGACCCAAGGTGAATGGACATCATAGGACCAATTTCAGTATATGGACATGTGTGAAACTGCAAATTCACAGTTGCTGGTTCGGTTGAGCATAGGTCCTTGGAAATAAAAAGAGCAATTAAAGAAGATGCAGATAGTTCTAACAGAGTTCTTCCTTTGCATCAGTCTCTGCTGTAAAGAATGAGTGGCATTTTCTGTGTCGGGCTTGCTTTGCCTGTCAATGATGAGGAGCTCTTAATGATTGAGTTATCATAAGAAAAGATGCTGAAAGAAACTGATAATTGAAAAGCTTCAAGTCAACAGGCCTAAATGATAGACACCACAGAATTCAGAAGAAGCTTAAGTTTGAGGGGACAGAGCAGCTAGCAAAATGCACAGGCTTTAATTAAAAATGCCTAGTATATCAGTAACTTAGAGGGTGGCAAATTTTATGTCTCTAATTAAAAAGGCTTCAGAAGTGATGCAAGAAGTTACAGATGAATAAACATTGCATTTGTATCAGGAAAGTAAAACAATAAACACCTGAAAGACCAGGATGTGATAAAGCCTAGCCTGCCAAGTTTTCGGAAGAGTCTCACTGATGTGCTAAAAGTCAGCGAGTGTCACTGAAGTAATAGATAGCAGGCAGTTTATTCAGTCCCCTGACAAGGTCCCGCACAGGAAATTAGTAAGGCAAGTAAATATTTGTGAACTAAAGCATTACTGGCAATCAAAATTGTCTAAGGGAAGAGAAAGACTAGAATTAAACTGTCAGTTTCTGCTTTGGGAAAACACAGAGAGCCTCAAAATCCTATCCTGAGATCAATGTTTCCTGGCATACTCATGATTTGGAGTAGCAAAGTAAGCGGGTTGTAGAAGTTATGTAGGTTACAGAATTGCAGAGAGGACTGTGAGGAACTTCAGGGAGACCAGACGCTGAGCTCGCAGAGGCCATCGTTAGGCTCAATACTGTTGAAGAACAGAATATATACACCGGGGAAAAAAAATTTAGATTCCTCATATACTTTAAACAATTTTAAATTAACTTTATTCCTGCTTCAGGGTGGAAGGATGCAAATGCAAGGAGAATGAGAAATGGCAGATTATAAATTGATAAGTGGAAATATCTGCTCAGGGTATTTTTCAACAGACTATGGAACTCATTGCTGCTGCAAGTCATCAAGGCTGAGAATTTATCAAGATTAAAGAGGTTCTGACTTGCATTTTACACAAACAAATTAAGAAAATAACCCTCGTACAGAATTCTAGTGTCTAATGCTAAGAAAAGGGAAGCAAAGACATGAAAGGGATTTAACCTTGTGTTGGCTTGCACTTGTCTTTAAAGGAGTAAATCTGCCTGTAGTAGGGTTTTATATTCTTCACAGCAGTAACTAGTTGTGCAAACAGACTGGTGTTTCTTGATCCAGCAAATACTTTCTGCAATCTGATTTTTTTTCAGCTTCTCTTCTGGTTCCTCAGAATCATATGTTCAAATTGTAGAGGAGGAAGTGGCAAAGTCAAAAGAGTGCAGAGTGTTAAGATAGACCTCCATTCTTTTGCTTTTTTCACTGTTGGACTGAAGGACAACCAACACTTGCCATCACAATTGCAACCACAACTGGGAAACTGAGCAAGCGGGGAGTGGAAGGAAGATTGATTTTAAATTCGATCTCTGAAGAAGTAGGAATATCACCAAAGGGATCTGGGTCTAGAGTTCAATGGATAATCACAAAATACTCTAAGGCAGGAGCCAGTGCCCAATGAAAGCCGGGATGTTTAGACACAGGATCTGAGGGGCAATGAAAGAGCAAATTATGACAGGATAGGACCCAAGTCATGGCGTAATATATGATGAAAATGTTGCCAAGATAATGATAAGTAGATGTATAGATTGGGAGAAGAAGGTGAGTCTGGGGCTGGATAGAAATACAACCATGAGAAAACAAGTCTTTTAAATAATAGTTCGTTCTCACTTGTGTCTTTGGAACTTTGATTTATTTCATTTTCATGTGCCTGCTTGCCACCTGAAGGCTCCTCTACCTCCCTGCGCCTTCTGTTCTGAGGTTGTGACAAGTGTGGATGGTACTTCAATTAGAGAAAAAATGAGGTACAAAGCTGTGACTGTTTTTCTTCCTCCCATAGTGACTAGCACATTTTAGGAACCCAAACCTGGGGAAGATGGGAAAAATAAAGATGTTTTAAATGTATGCAGAGAGAATCAGAACTGCCCTAGACAAGCAAAGCAAAATTTCCTAACATTAATCTACACAGCAAAGAAGATTATTTTGCCAGTTTAGTTTTAAGTGCAAAATCTTTCATACACCTCCAGAGAGGCTCTTTACTGGCAGAACAGTAATATAAAGACGCTAATGTGTCAAATCAAAATGTCACTCCCCTCCCCCTTATATAGATTCATTTCTCTCCCCCTCTTTGGCTGCCTCCCTCTGCATTCTCCGAGTTTAATCTGCAGTTTGACTTCAAATACAATAATTCACTAGCTCTAGACATGTGCTTAAAGGATGGTGTATAATTGTAATTCTGAAGAGATTAATACCTTATATTGATCCCCTATTTCTTCATATATCTTGGCAGCATGTAGTATTTTTTAAGAAAAGGAAAAATGATTTGTTTCCAAAAGGGTCCTGGTTTATTGCCTATTTGTATAGCTGTTAGAACTCATGTGTTCTCCTAAAAACACTGTGGTAAAGCATGTAGAGTAAATATATGTTTAGATTTATCGGTTACAGTTAACAGCATATGGAAAAAGCTGTAGTCTAGAATGAAAGCCTGCAGAAGTGTCTATTGATTTGAAAAGACAAGCTTTATCTATTAAAAATAACCCTTGCTGGGCACAAGTGCTTTGTGTCCCAGTTCAATTGCTATGTCTTACAGGCAACACGGATGCATCCTATACCCTAAACTGTGCTGGTATTTCTTAAGTGAATACTACTTTTTTGAAATGCGTAGCGTGTCCTAACAGAAGTGAACTATGTTTTAATTTGGTAAACAATTCTTATCACAGGGGTCATTTATCTGGTCATTAGATTAGTGTTTGTTTTTTGTTTTTTTTTAAATAAGCACTTAAAATGGAAATGCAAAACAACAGGCTTCAGGAGATCCTTCAGGGTGTACAGAAAGAGCTTGACTCAAAAAATAAGGGACACCTGCAGATACTTACATGTGTTTGGCTTAAATATGCCAAAAAAATAGACACCATAGTGTGAAACTAGGAACTACATAAACCATTAAGGGAAGCACTTTCTAAAAGGGTTGCCTTGATTCTGTGAAATGCTGAAGCCTGTAACTCCTGTTTATTTAAATGAGAACTGATGCGACACAAGACCTTGCAGTGTATCTGTCTTCTTCACATAAAATAGAAAATGGCTGTTTAGTTACGTAGCATGTATCTGTGCTGTTTTTGTAAAAATACGTATCAGCCTTCAGTGAAGGAAGACATATTTAAAGGCACAAGCATACATGACACAGATTTAAAAGGTTGATACTGATGATGCCAGGCCTGGAGAATTTAGGAATATATTACCAGATATAGGCACACAAATAGAAGTGGTCACCTCTTATAGTCTGCTAAATCTTTTTAGAGATGTAAAAGAATATCCACTATTTGAACAAAAAAATGTCAGCACAATAACAAAAATATTTAGACTGCTATAATATCAAGAACCAAATAACTTCTATGGAAAATTACAATACGCAGTCTCACACTGCATTCAAAATTCTCTCAGTCACTCCTTAAATAACTTGCTCTATGTGCATTTAAAGTGAATTTCTGGAGCTCCATTGCACTGATTGTTAATACCAGCCCCTGCACTATGTGTTGTTATGTACTAAATGAATCCACTCTTCAGTTATGATATTGAGGCAATATGATTTTGGTCTATGATTTATGCATAGAATATCTATGCATAATACTGCTAGTTCAAGATGTATTCAGAAAAGGACATAATTTGAAATATCTTTGGTTTTGTAATTTTAAACTAGAAGCTTGTGAAGTTTTCCAGTTAACATGATACTTGCAGAAAGATAGGAAAAAAGTATACATATTGTTGGCTGGCACAGGCTGTGTCTGCATTAGCATTTTGGACCATTTTGCAGAGCAATTTTGACACATGAGAACTAGATTTCTTTCAGATGAAATTAAACAGGAATCCCTGATTCAGGTGCAGATCTAATGCACTACAAACCCTAATGGGTTTTAACCAGTGATATGAGCTCAGGGCAGTTTCAAATCACATACACGGTGAGGACATTCAATTCTGCAGACCAGGCTAAATGTAGCCTAAAGTAAAATGTGCAAATAACATATAATCTTGGGGCTCCAGCATCAACTGCTTTGATCTAATGCTATGCTCCTACTGAGCTAACCTGCTTGCTAATGTAGGCATAGTCGTATATTTGCTTTCAGATCATCAGTGGCTTCCCTATTAAGGCCAGAAGCATAAATAAAATGAAAATAACAGAGATTCAGAATTAAACAAAAACCTTCAGAGTTTTAGCCACCTTTTTCTTTTCATTAAAACTTCACAGAAGCAAGACCAGGTATAATTAATGAAGAAGTCTTTTCTCAGCCAGGATTATTCTGAGGTATAAGCCTGATTAGTTTTCATCCATTCTTTGACTCATTTCTTGTCAGTTATGTAGAGTCAATGTAAAAAAAAATTACTGTTTTTCCTTTCCATTGAAAAACTGAACTTCTGAGATGAGAAAGCATAGGTTATCCAGACCCAGAAATTTACACTCACTGAAGTGTTTTATTACCAAAAGAAAGGGGGGGAGGGTGGTTTAGGAAAGTATTAATATGAATTTTGCTATTGTTCCCATATTGCAAGCTTAAATGAGAATGACAAAACTGAGCACAGAAACTTTTCAATGCAACAGTGAACCAAAACCCTTTTCTGTATAAGCCTATCCGTAATACAAAATAAGAGAAAAATGGACATGTCTTGACGCAGTAAATTGGATTTTTCTGGGTGTTCCTTTTATGTACAGAACATTTCCAGTGTCAGTACATGAGGCTTTTAAACATTAAAGTACTGCAACCCCCATTAACATCATTATTGTGTATGTTTTCAAAAGATAAATGCCTGAATGATAAAAGACTGTCTTTTTATTTCTAATTTCACTTCATGTTTGAATTGGTGGGATGATATGAACTGAGGAACTAAATTTCACAGATGGTAATAGTGACTAGCTCAGGTGTAAGAATATGTTACTTGCTTCTGTTCACAAATAATTTATAGAGGCTGTAATCTAGCGTGCCACCCCTGGTTAGTTGATAAGTATGCTATTAACCAAAAGCAAGAGTTGACAATTTTTCAATCTTCAACAACTAAAAGTTTTGCCATCCCATTGAGACCAGTGATTCAGCAGTGATGCTTTAAAACTTCAGTTAAATTATTCTGTAAATCTTGGCCACATAAATATGACTTGTATTTTTCCTTTGTTAGCCTCTACTCTCTATCAACATTTTTCACTCAGCCCCTTTTCCAGATCATGAAGTATAACACCACAAATACTTTTGCAGCTTGAGCTGTACTGATGCAGATTTTACTTCCTAGTCCTTTCCACCTTAGATGTGTCCACCTTAGCTTCTGGCAACTGTCTTCATCAAATTTTCTAAGCTAACCCTATATCTCCATGGCTTAATCTGCCTTCCTGTAAACTTTATAGCTGCGCAGTGCATTACTGCAATGATTTATATCAGTCTGCTGTATTTCTGCAGGAGCCGTCATGTCAAGACTCTTTTCCTTTCCTGGGCACTATACCTCATCTGTCTTTCATTTCAGACGTTTCACACTGCTGAGAAAACATTTATGGTTATTTTTGGCCAGCTACCCACTATGCTTTGTAGAGGACTTGCTTCTTTTAAAAAAAAAATTATCCTAAGGACCAAAGTCATATAGAAATTACAGAAATCTCAGAAATACCAAATACTGTTTCACTTGTTATTGTACAGTAAGGAAAGTGCAAAATGTGAGGCCCATATTTTATATCTCAAAGTTTTAAGAATTTGGAAGCAGTTTTGGGAATGGTTTACAAACTGCTGAAACCTACAAGGCACCTGGGTGAGGAGACTGCACAGGTACGTTGAGAGATGTTTAGAGCCAAATCGAGGTGCATTGCAAAAAGGACAGATAAAGAAACTTCCTTGCCATGGGCATAATCAGATCTGGGTTAGTCGGATTAATGTCTGTGCTTCTTTTCAAAGCTTCTGCCTCAAAAAATAAAGAAAAACTTTATGAGTTTTCTCTAAACGTAACATGAGATGGTAGTCAGTTATTTTATCAGCTCTCAACATTCTGCATAACAAATGCAAAGGTGACAGGCTATTGAGAAACAGTGAGATTTAATGTAAACAGCATGACACTGAGTCAGGAAATGTAAAGTCTCCTCCTGATCTTGCTCAGTAGCTTTGGCAAAATAATTTCTTTGCCTCTCTCTGTTCTGAGCACTACGTAAATGCTAGTTAATCCTAGTAACAGGTAGGAACAGTAGCAAGATTCCTGAATTACATTCGTACAGTGGGAAGAAAAAATGTTTTACTTTCCTTAGTACAGGGAGAGAAAATAATCTGATTCAGCTTCAAGGTTCTCCAGAGAAAGAGCTGAAAAAATATTCTTAGAAACCCCTATGAAATATATTCTGTAAAATTGTACTGTACATGTTTAAGAAGTATTTAACAGTATTAGATGCGTATTTTTAGATGGCCTTTTACATACAAAAGATTTTATCTGTTTTTTAAATGACAGTAACCTAATCACATAATTGAGTGCAAGGAAATGTGCCATAGTTATTGATTAGAAAACCGTAGCTGAATAATAACCACTCCACATTAAAGTCTCCCTTTTCACCAGATGATAGCTCCTTCTCAAAGCTCTGCCTTTCTTTCTCCTCTTTGCCTATGCAGGCTGCAGGGGTAAGTAGTCAAAGCATAATGCACCTCCCTTATTTTAAGTCATTCATTTTCTAACCTTTAGGGGGATGCACTGAAGCTTAACATATGTCACAGCAGCCAAACAAACATATTGTCAGATCTACTGTTAGGATCACCTGCAAGCAAATTAGTAGCTCATTTTCTTGAGCAGTCTTCTAAGGGGACCCTTAGCTTTTCTAGGTTGTTTTTCTTAAAGGATTCTAAGAAAATAATTTTCTCTGCTCCTCTTAAATGACGTGGTCAGAGATTTCATACAACAGACAGGCAAAATGTTATGTGTCTGATTCTAATTTATACTTTACAAATTGTGTTATTTTGACAGCTAGCTTATCTGCCATTATGATATCTGAGTGACTGTTGTAAACTGAATATGAATACACACACTTTAGCAAAGAGCAACGAAGCAAAAGAGTCGTATTTGTAGCTGGGGATACTCAATGAGTTGTTAAATGATTGCCAGGGTGTCTGGACCTCCCTAAGTTCTGCACTTGAGGGACAATCACAGTCAAAGCAGGTGGTTTGTATGAAAGCCAAAAGACCTCAAATATTTTATCTATCACTCAATTAAATAAGAAAAAAAAGGGGGGGGGGAGGTTGACTCTCACATTGCTGGAACAGAATGGTTTTGCAAGTTCTGCATCCACCAGCAAGCAAAAAGTTAAAAAGCTTTCTGCATCATCTAGCAATTCTCCCTGTAATTAAGATGCTCTATGTTACCTTTCTGTTAGGACAGGCATTTTGTATTTATTCTTATATGTGAAAAAAGAGCATATGGCATTGGAGGTGATAAACTGAATATTTTCATCTCTAGACCAAGTGAAGCTATGCACCAATTGAAAAGAAAACAGACCAGCCAACAACAGATAGCTGAGAAAGTGTCTCTGAAGCAGGAGTTGTTAGGACACAACCTCAGCAGCCGAGAATAAATCCATAGACGACCTGTAGGTCCAGAACATAAACCACAGCCGTACTAGGCCTTGCTTGAAAGTAATGAGCTATGGTCAGTGGAGTCCAATTGTTTGCTTTGCTCTGTAAAGGTTAGTAATGGAGCAAAACTGAAGGAGGATAAGGTATAAGAATTTGACTTTTTGAAATTAAATTTGTGAAGCTGTTTATTTACAGGAATTTATAGGAGTGGCTGATTGCTTTTCTCCTGTTTTAAATTGAACAGACTGCATCTCCTGTCTCAAGGTAAGATAAATAAGACCTTGCCAACTCACAGGCTTGTGAGAATGGCTTTGTTCGAAAAGCTTTTTCTGATTGTTAAAAAGACTTTTCTTTTTCCTGCTTTTCCCCATCAATGAAGCAAAAGTTGCACACAAAAAAATCCCTCTGAAAGTTTGGAAGCTGCAAAGTTTTCACAGTTGTTTGGAAACAAGTGAGAACAGAGTCAAGCAGAGTAAAGGAGCTCTTCCTATGTATCATTCAGCAAAGAAAAGCCCGTCAGTAGGGCTCCCAAGTTTCTGGATCTGCAGCAATTTTATAATTCTGGTGAGACAGGAAATATGACGGCATGATAAAAATGGCTTTGCTGAAATAGTCCCTGCATGAGATAGTCTCCCTCCCTGCGTTCAGGAGACTCAAGAGATGCTCTCAGCCGCGTGCAGTGAGTATGCCCGTAGGTTTCCTCACGTTGCATCTCTAAATCATGGTGACTCCTGCTGCAGGTTTGCCAATCCCGGTGGCCCTGCAGGGCCTGCCTGCCTGCTGCCTTCGGGCAGTCTGGCTCCCAGCTGAGATTTGTTGATGACATCTAAGAGCCGAAGGGAGATGCTGAAAGTGCTGGCAGAGTAATGCTTTGTGCGCGGTTGGGCTTTCTCAAGACTGCGGGGAAAGGGCTGAGCATATGGATGTTTTCATGGAGGTTTTCCATAGGGTCAAGCAGGAATAGAAGACTCAGTCCTGATTTCCATAGTATGAGGAAGGAAAGTACAAAGCAGATAAGATTCTTACTTTCCCATTTCTGAGCTTTTCTGTAGGTAGGGTAGAAGAAAGGAAGGTCTTGGAGATCATCACTGGACCACAGGATCATGGCATGACAAACCAATGGTACTGTGCAATGATGCCAGCATGCCATTTCTATTACAAGGCTTGACACTGAATTACTGCAGACCGTGAAGCTGGCCAAGACACATTGTCTGAACGTCAAGACACAATCAGAGCTTCTTCCCGCCTGTCAGCTGAGGGATTCTCCAGCCATCTGGTTTGATGATCTCAGTCGGTAGTTACTGTCTGTCCTACGGGCATGGAGATGACAACTCATTTATGCATATATGATTTTGCTTTAAACCATCGAGCCCAGGCACTGAGAGCAGAGGGGAAGTGACTGCAGTGTGGACATTTGCTAAATTAGATTTACTTTAACAGACACAACTTGCTGCCATATGTCTGTCAGACCCCCAGCTGAAGGCTCGTTGGACAGAGGCTCCTTACTGCCTACTCCCTTTGAAAAATGAGTCTTTAGAATGTTCATAAGTATTTTTCCTTTTTGGAGAGCATCACAACATAATAGAAATAATAAATAAAAATACACGTAGGAAATGTAATAAGGAAACATAAGCATTACTTTAATCTAGTTGTTATTTAATCATTGTGCCATTACTACTACAGAAAAATAAGATTATATTCCCACCAGGTGAGTCACTGAAAGCTCACTTCTGTGATAAATCACTTCGGTAGATGATGTCCAAAGAAAGCTTAGCATTCCCCAAATTCTGAAATGTATATGCCAGCTATCACTTAAATAGTATCTGGGATTTATTTTGAATAGAGGCAGTCAGAGACTTATATTGGCAAGAACAGCTGCAGAAACATTTTAGGCTTTGACCTTCAACACTGATGATGATACAAAGCTGTTTTCTGTAGTATTTACTCTGAATGCTGTTTGTTTTTCCACTTAGCTGCTAGCTCCAGACATTCCTTCTGTTTTCTTGTGTCAGCCCTAACACATTTCTTCCATCAATCTCTTCATATTCTTTTCTCCTTTATCCTCTCTCTTTCCTTCTTTGTTTGGGTTTTTTTGGTTACAGCTAAATCACTGTTTTTTCCTTCTTCCCATCACAATTTAAAAATACAGAATTCACACTGGCAGTTGCACAGTAACACTCTGCACATATATTACAGTTCTTACTATCCTTAGAGCATCAGCTTTTGGGAACTTGAACTATTTCTTCTAGTTCTCTGTATTTACAGGACTGGGATCAGGGCTTATGGTATCAGGGCTAATAATAGCATATGCTGCAGCTTTTCAGATGCCAATGAGATACACCCAGTTTTCACAAGTTCTGATTCAGCTGACTAGGTATTACCTGTGCCTATGCACAACTAAGAAGTAGAATACCAGAGACAATAAATGGCAGCTTTCTGTAAGGTCTTTGGATATTTATCTATGGTAAAGGGGCATTTTATCCTGTGTATTGCTATATGAAATCATTATGTGATTTAAAATAATTTGCCATTCCATTAATATTCTTTCTTTAATTCACCTTAACTCATCTGGCTTGCTGGCTTTCTACTTTTTAATGAAGCTGTCTTCAGTGTAGGTATGGCATATTCATAGTTCTCATTGCTTTACCATAGCTTGTTACAACCCTCCAAATATTTAGCATTCTAAAAATTTGTCTCTTCTGTGGGTAAAATCCTAGTTCTCATGAGGGCAACAACATAACACACTGATTTGTCACAGTGATCACTATGTCACAGATGCTTTTCAGACACTTTTGAAAGGGCTTCTAGACCTCTGTTCTGTTTCGTAGCATCTCTGCTGCGGTTTGACATTAGACCAAGAAGCACCCTCGGAGCTTCATCTAACTCGGGTGCTTGTTTGTACTCCATGATCTCCTCATGTCAGCAGCACCGGTGCTGTCTGACACGGACCACTAGTCCATCGGCTTACGTCTCACTGCATGGGGGGCATAGATCAGCTGCAGCAGCAAGGAGCTGGAAGGCTTCAAGGAGCACTGCTCGGGGGCTATACATGTACACGTACTTGTATACAAGCTGTGCATCTCGCGTCCTTGCAGTGAGACCGCTCAGCGTTGCGGGTGCCAGGTTGATAGACCCACAGCTTGACTGCACGGCCACTGGTATAAAGGCGGGTGCTTCTTCATCCCGGTCCCGCAGGGGCTGCAGCTGTGGATATTTTTAAGAGGCACGTGAGATACGCCACAGTCAAGACGTGCTGGAGGTGGCAATGGTCTAGGCTGGCCCCACAGGCTGGCAGGGATACCTGGAAGCAGAGCCCAGGGGTTGAGGGGGGAGGTGGCACCCATGTTGGTTGCGCACCCTGGCACCCAGCACCCTGTGCTTGCTGTCACGCCAGCCTGGCACCCCGGCTGTGACCTGCAGCGATACGCCAGGGACATCTGCCAAATCGGACCTCCAAAGAGTCATCAGGAGACTCTGCAGCGACAGACAATGAGACAAAGCCTTTGTTCTGCATTAACTAGAGAGTCACCTGAGAACACAGGTTTGAGGCGCAGCAGCAGAAAATGCATCCGCTGAAAGAAAGGAATAGCACCGGGGCATTTTTATCGAAGCACAAAATATTTCACTGTACATTTTTACAGTCTGAACAATTTAGGAATGTAAACTCTTTAGAACTCCCCTTAATATTCCAATAATTTGTCAAGGTTATCCACACTACACAGTGGTTTACCACATATAGAAAAGCTGTAGTTTTGATTGAAAAAGGATATTATAATAACAAAAGCCCCCTGAACTATATGTGCCTGTAAAAATTATTTGCGGTAGTTTTTACTGCATTTTTCTTGCATTTAAACTCTCTATCAGTTTTGGACATCTCAGAAGTCAGGTAATGCTTTAAGACGCACTAAGTATGGAAAGGGAAAAGTCAGTATTGTGCTAAGCTCTGGATATTTAAAATATTTAGTATTAAAAATGTTAGTAAATTTGAAGAAATAGTGATCTGGGAAATTAGTCTTAGCACCAGGCAATTGACAAGGATAAATTGAATAGAGGTATGCGAACATATAGGTCAGCCGCACAGAGATTAAAGGCCTGGCACGCTACATAATTTTACAAACTGTTTCTCAGTTGACCCTTCAGGGTACAATGAAATGCTCTTCAGTACAGTTCCCTGGAAACTAGTAGGAGATTATGCCTTCTCTAATGCTTAAGAGGCTATTGAGTAATATGTGATTCATACAGCCATTTCTGATGCTGACTCGTGGAGAGGGATATGTGGACTGTTCGTGGCCTTGCATATATTTTCCAGATGCAGAACTATCAGCTCATCCACATCTCCATCCACCTCAGCAAACATCGTCATGAGCAGAACAGGCAATCGCCCTCTGAGAGGTCTCCTGGGAAGACAGAGCTGGCACAGAGCACAGATTGGAAGAGAAAATAATGCCAACTGTACACAAAAGAGACAAACGAAAGCGATCTAGGGAAAGAGGAGAAAAAGAAGGAGCAACAAAGGAGCCATGAGGTGAATGGTCAAGGTGTACTGGGAGGGTAGGTGTATAGGTGAGAGGCTTACAAAATGCTGAGCTTTTTATTGCCAGCAATTCTTATTTACAAGACGCTTGAAGAAATCCAGCATTTCCTTGATTCAGTTTGCTTGATTCACAGCATCAGGAAGAAGCACAAGTTTTTCCTGAGTTCTGGCAATCCCATTTTATAAACAAGGAAGTCTATGTAGTGACAGTACAAGCTTGCATGCATTTTAAGTCTTATGTTCAATTTTTCTCAACACAAAAAAGGCTTTTTAGTTTTTTCCAAATAAGAGCAGCTAAAACTATGCACGTGTGTATATGTATGTACACACACAGAGAGACACAAAACATTTTTCAAATTTGTTGCACAAGCAACAGGAATGTTACCTACCAGGAGAGCTGCCTTCCATGAACTGGGATTACTCACTGAGGACAAAAAAAAAAACCAAAACAAAAACAACCAGAAAAAAAGAAGAAAAGACTCTAACTTACACAACTATAGAGCAATTACAGGAAAATGCTTGTACCTTTGCTACCAGCCTCCCCAAGCCTTACTCCCTAACAGCAATTTAGAAATTTATGTTATCATTATTATTACTGTTGTTCATCCTACATACGTCAGTAACCTACAGTGCATTATTACGGGTCTCCATAAATAAACGAGTGCCTTTTATATATGAACCCCTCCCCCCCACGCATTTCAAATTCCATTCCAAATTGTGCAAATTCATAGGTGCTTAAACTTCTGCAACACATAGGAGTTTAGCAGATTTACAGTGCAGTAAAAAAATAGAAGCCAAGAGCAAACCACCAATCTGTTAGAAACCAGACAGCCAAGAAAACATGTATACTTCCCAGGCTATTGCACATGCACAGCCCTTCTACCTAGCCACTGTCTTCCTAGCTTTGTATCTTCCTTTCCTCTTCATGCCACCCAAAATCGTATTTGAAAATGGTAATACAAATAACGTTGAAAATAAAACATCTTGCAAATGGTTATGGTTTGGGAACCTACATACTTTTCTTCCCAAATGTCAACAGGGTACAGTCCCACCTTTCTGAAGTGCAGACTCTTCCTTCTCTTTTAAGATCAGCATTTGGGACTGTAGTCTTTTGGCAGTTTACCTATCTCCAGCCAGTGCAATCTTTGTTCAGCACTGAAGTTTTGCTCTTTTTTGAGGTCAGTAAGGTGCTTGTGCGTCCTTGATCCAATGTCAAGGAGGAGGGAAAAGCTATATCAAGCCCTTCGTGGGTGTCTGAGTTTTCACTTGCTAATCACTCAGAGTTATGTAAGGACAAGCCACAGCCCCTCTCAAATTACATGTCTGATTCCCTGAAAAGAAAGTATTTTCTCTGGAATAGGTACTCCTCCATCCACATGTGTTCCTCTATGCATAAATACATTTGCCCAGTTCTTTGTTTAAGTGTGTCTAGACCTTGTGCCTCACTCCAGGCCTTTTTGTGCAATTCCATTGTTTTTCTAGCCTCTCAAATAAGTTATTCCAGGGAATAGCCATAGACGGAGAAAATCCTTTATGGTTGGAGGCTAACTCTGTTGGTTTATCTGATTAAAGGCCAATCAAAGTGCTAATCAGCAGTGGGCAGAGGATCATTGACAGGTGGAGGAACCCGAGCAATCAGACCAGTGAAGAACAGAAAACACCAATTTTTTCGCACAGCAAGGAATGATTAGGATCAAGGCAGATCAGGGAGGAACAAGCATAGGAAGAAGAAGAGGAGGGAGGGTAAAACGGTCCAGTCACATGCAAGCAGGCAGCCGATCAGTTCATTTTTCAGAGCACTATGCTTGATGGCTACAGTCTGTTCTATTTTCTGACGGAATCCTACTTCTAACTCAGCACTGGGCGAGCGTGCCCCCCGTTCAGAGCTGGTGAAGGAAGGGAGGACCTCCTGGGTCTCTACAGTCCATCACTGGTCGTCACTGGTGAGTCAGGGACACAGGGTTGTATCATCTCTAACTGCTCGGCCGTGCTGGCTGCAGTGGCTGGGCTCTGTCACTTTGCTTCTACTTCCCTGTTGTAAAGCAACAACAGGTTTAGGAAGACTGCCGTGCCAGCAGTACTATATATCTTGTCGCCCAACCCTGTGGCAATTCTTTTGGTCCCACAGCACAGGTGTTGAAGAGAGAGACTGAAGCACAGGAGAGTCAAGAAACTACCTAATGACTGTGGTGGGATTAGCTGAAGTGCATTACTGCAATGCTGAGAAAGAGCAGACTCACTGACTTGAGAAAGCAATCAAAACAGGAAGGTAAGTCTAACATTTTCTGTCTTTTATTAACCGACTTCAAGTTCTAATAAGCCTCTTCAGTTGTTCTTCTATGAAAAATAACATTTTTCAAGTAGCAATATAATCTCAGCTTCAGAAGTACAGTTTATCCAGAGAAGATTTATTTTTCTTAATTCCAAGTGAGGTAAAGATATATCTAACCAAAGGCTCCTGAGACGTAAAATCAAGGTGTACATTTTTATAAAACCTATCAAGCGGAGGACAAATACACATACACATACATAAATGTAAATATATATATATATTATATTAAATAATCCTGGTGCACTAATCATAAGATATTCACTCCAATCAATTCACCAATTCCATTGGCATTAAAGAAGTTTGGGACAACAAATGAAATTTGCTGAGCAACCAGAAAGCCAACTATTTTTGACAGTGATTGTCCAAAGGGAAGGAAGCAAGTTTCAGAGATGATCTTCCATCCTTGAAAATAGTCTTTTCCAATTTGATTAGGAAGCCATTAGGATGAGCGCCTCCATCGATTTCAATTATTATGGTGTCCTGCAGAAAGACTGCTGAACTTGGAAGAATCCAGGATTTAAAGTAATTTATAATGCTCTGGAGAACCATTGCACATCCTGGATAAGACTATCCAACAATCTGATTCCCATTAAGTTTTAATGGGTCTGGTCAGTCATATCTAATAAAGGAAAATCTGACTATTGCCTTGTGTTATATGATACTCCTACAGCACAGTATAACAGAAGAGTTAGCATCCTAGCAACTTCTCTGCCTTCATTTAAATTCATATAAAATGGAGGCCAAGCTGAGAAAGGATTTCTCTAACAGCGAGACTCTGACAGACTCATAAATGTGACTCACAGGTAGCACTGCTTCTGGGCCTGTCTGCAAGTGTAAATGGCTTGTTTGCATGCTCTATCCATCTAAGCGGAGGGACATCCAAGGCTAAGCACAACTGCAAGACTGAACGTGAGACTGGAAATGTGCTATTCAGAAACAGGAGAGGAAAGGCAGATTGTACAGCGGAAAGGATTGACTAGATAGTCCTAGAGTAACTCCTTATAGGACAAAGTGCTTCTCATGGTTGGTCCCTCATGCAGTCTCTCCCTGTCCCTAATACACGATTCATAGGCTGAGGAACGGTATTTCTGCCCATTGCTGCTCCTCTGTGCCTAGCAGACCTTCTCATAGATCAGGACCTCATTGCACTAAACCACTGTACAGTCATAGAACAAAAAGGCACTCTCTTTCCCCAAGACATTGCAAGAGTTAACGGATTAAGGCAGAGTAAGTCTACAAGTCCTACTAGCAAATACAAGTTGCATAATATTAGTCAACATAAGAAACTGTGGTGTCAGCAATCTTACGTCGTTCTGATGACTCTGGACTGGAAACCTCTTCTCCCTCTATACCCTAAGCATCAAACTCCAAGCTGGCCTATTAAGAGTTTGAATACATAAATGATGATCAGGGACTGACATAAACATTAAAATTCTTCATTATAATGAATTTCCTCTATTATTAAGAAAGAACAGCAAAGCAAAATTGGAGCAGTATCAAATTAATATATTCATACAAGTTATTGTATGTCAATGTAATAAGTCTGCAACCTAATCTATTCCAAAAATGATCACAGCAAAATAAACATAATTAAAAACACCCAAGCTGACATATGTCAGGACAAAGTATGTGTTAGTAGATAACTACAACTGATTGTGAATCATATAACAAGAACGGAAATGAAACTTTTTGTTAACTTTAAGAGGTGTCATGCCTACTTCTGATTCTAATCTAGATGATATTAAGCCTGCGGTTTAATGAACTGAGCCAACAAACAGACACACTAACAGGCAGAAGTTCACAGAAGCAATGCAGTTTAATTATTTGTTTGCTTTCCATACTCTGCTGTACATCTGTGAAGGAAAGAAAAAGATAGAAAGAAGAAGTCAGTTCCATGTGCCGTGTGGCTACTTAAGCACTTCTTACTATGCCTTCCAGGAAGACCTGCGTTTCTTTTTCCACCCAAAGCCTGATCTTGCTGATTATTGTTTCTGAAAGAAGCCAAGAGGGATAACCTGGCACTATGCTGAGAGGGCAGTATGCAATAGGCAAATTCTTCTTCTGTCTCCCTAGTAAAGGGAAATTCAAATTTCATTTGTTAAGGAGACGGTTTCCTTGAAACTAAATTAGCCCTCAATTTTTCAATTAATATAAAGCAAGAAAGCACACTTCCTTGTAATGTTTCTTTTCCTGCAGCAGTGGTTCCCAGCCAGTTGGCAGCTCACCACTTGCATGTCCCTTGGAAGCTACTTGGTGATCTAGTGTCTTCCAAGAAAGGCAAAGTACCACGCTGTTGTCTGAAGCACAAACTGTCATCACTCTGCTTGCTTGTGGGCCAGCACAGGTTGGAGCTGCTGAAAGCTAACGTAAGAGTGGAAGGAGTCGCAGAGCTTATGTCTAAGACATATCTGCTCCCCACATCCAGATGTCCCCACGGTAGCTTCTCTCTTCTTCCCACGTTCTGGGGATGCCCACTCAACTGAAGCCTGGGGAGGTGTTGCAGGTCTCAGCGCCGCAGCCGGCTCTGCATGGTACCCTGCGTAGAAACAGGCTTGCCAGAGAAGACCAAGGGTCAAACTCAGCAGTACTCTGGCTCTGACAGCTTCTCCAAATTGTCATGTCAAACAGACCACTAAGCCTCACTTTGTGCCCAGAGGCTGGTTCTTCAGCTCATTATCCATGACTCTAAAAAGCTGCACAGTGAACTCATAATAAAATCATACTTTTTATGTTGATATGGCTAAAATGCAATTAGGACAGTACTAAAATCGTTGTATATGGAAACCCCCATATTTGTAATTCTGCAGAGACTAGAATGTCAGAAGCTGTCAGCTATTTTAGGTATCAGGAAAGGAGCTAATATTGACTTCATAACGACGCTTGGTACACAAACACAATGCCTGATAGTACTGCTGGTATTTAGCAGTGCTGTGAGAATTCCTTTTAATATGGAGACTTAATAATAACTGTACATGCACCTTAATAAAGCAGAATTTTGTAAAATAACAATTCACTATGTATAGTACTTGTTTCATGCACTGTGTCTGCCTTTAGTTTGTTAAATAAAAACAATTTTCAAAACCTACTTGCATTTCTGAGTCAGCTGTGACTCTGAGTTGTCACTTTGACTGCATAGATTCTGGATCCAGTCTTTTACTTTGCATCATCCCTGCTTCCAAAGATTGTGCAGTAGAAAACAGAAGTCCCATTGTTGTCTTTTATTCTCAGGTATATAACAAAGAGTGGAGATAAATATTTAATAATTCTGATAAACCACTGAGACTTTTTTGACAAAAACCAAATCCTAATTTTTCTTTCTATGTTGTTATCTTCCCCTGAGTTTATCATTTCCTATTCACCCCTACTGAAGTTTAGAAAGTGTTTGCTTAGGTACTAATAGTTCTCACATCAAGTACTTCTTGTTAACAACTACAAATGCTAGTTTTGACAACCTTAATTCTATTATTAGGTCTGCCTTGCCAACAAAACCCTGCTAACCTAGAGAAGCTTTGCTTCCCATCTTCTACTTTAAGCCAGTCAAAAAAGAGAGAGAAACAATTTGCAAGTTGTGAAAGCACAATGTCATGCTCTTCTTCCCAATTTATCATAAAAAATATAGTAGATGTTGTGATTCATATAGTGAAATGCAATGTATTGAAGTTTAAATGAAAACTACAGCAGTGCCTAACTTCCAGCAGAGCTGAAATAATAGAGAATCTGAGTTTCTTCTTTCTGTAGTTCTTTCCTTGATCAAGTCTAACCACCATTTTTCTTGCACCTACAAATCTCTCAGATAGATAGATGATACTTAATGGCCTGCCTTGAGACATGATTTTTAATCCTCAGAGGGAGAGACCAGAAAATCCTCAAATACAAAAAAAACCCCAAAGTTGATTTATAGATTACACCTCTCTTCATAACCCTGATAGAGGAGGAAATACATTTTCTGGATTGTAAGGAATTTAAATGAGTGTAGCTTTATGATGGATTCTAAACTATGCATGAACGGGTGAGATGAAAATGCATTTAGCAAACTAGTGCATTCTTATTCTCACCCAGGCTGGCAGATCAGAGGAGGCAGCTTTAGTTATTCTAATTCAAGGCAATAACATCTGTAAAAAGCTGTAGTGTAAATGCAGACAATAAATTAAAAAAGAATTGAAAGAATAATTAAATTATAATTCCTGCATAGAAGGTCAAGTGATTAGCTTCAGATTCAAGCCACATGTGCTAAAAATCAGTCATTTAACTTGATTTATTAAAAAATAAGCTAAGCAAATAGGGAAGTGAAACCACCATGTAAATAGTTTAAAAGATAATTCAAGGCCAGTCATAACACACTTTCTCTATTTGTTTTTTTCTTACAAATTAAGAAGAATATTTAAAATCTTTGAAAAGTATTCGCTCATCAAAATAGTTCAATAACCTAGAAAAAAAAAGAAAACATTTGTTTTGGAGTCGTATAACACTTAGAAGTTAACTGTTAAAAGGTAAACAGAATAAGCTATTAAAAACCAACAGTAAAAAGTGTTTTTACAAAAGGCTGAAATGAAGCATTTTATCACTCCTAAAAATGAGCCGTTATTATTGATGCCTGCCTTTGAACAGCCCAACCAACTATCCTACCAACAGCTTCTTCTTCCTCATTACCCACACAACTCTCCTTGGCTTCCAATACCAAATGAAAAAATAAAGAGAAAGCAATATGGTAGAGAGTGAAACCTAGCGAGAAGAAGGGTGAAACACACTCCCCCACACCCATGGTATGGGCCATACCAAACACCAGGCACACATCTCACCCAGAGCTACCCATTAATAGCTCATCTGCCCTCCTGGAGCTCAGGTATCAAAACTTTCTGGCCATTTCAAAAGAAAAAGATTAAAGGGTGCAGCTCAGTCTTCTGGATTGGCAGAGACCCATGAGCACTGCACATTCACACCGAGGAAGTCATACCTGCTAGTTCTTCACAAATATGCAGCAAAACTTGCTCTGCTTACCCGAATTATGTCAGTTCTAGCCAACAACAATTTCCAGCTACAATTTTTAGGTGAAGTAATACTGATGAACATATTTGCCAGGCCAACTTTAAGTTCCTCTGATTCTTCTAGGCTGAGAGCAACATGTGTTCAGACTTAGCTTTGGAAAGTAAAAGTAATGATGTAGATAATTTCCTGAATAGCAGTGGATATTTTTTATACTGTTGGACATTTATGCAACATTTAAAAACACTATTTCAGGGTCACCTAGTGTTATCTGATATAGAGAAAAAAATCGAGGCGTAACTTATCGGAATGTTTTTTCAGGAATATACAAAAGCAGCAGTCACAGGCAGCCATACCTCCAGTGCTAGCCTTACTGTATGGGGTATAAAAGTATTTCCTCTGGAAAGGGGAAGAACTGATGCCACTGTGGGAGCCTAGTTAGAAAAAATGCATCACTGTGTAAAATCATCCCACTGTTACCAAGAAGACCTGTTTCTCTATATGAGTTCATGAATGAAAACCAGGTTGCAGAGGCTGGACACAAGGAAAAAGATTGATAGCTCAAGGGAAACATTGTAGAGAATCCATAGTGCTTCTTGTTTGAAAATACATGCCACATTTAGTCAACTTTTTCTGCAGTTAGAAAAATTATGTAAGATTTCTCACTAATACCAAATGCTGGTGTGGTTACAAAGCACCTTGCTATCCTAACAAACACAATTGGCTTTATTCATGCATTTCATTATCACTTTTCAACGATAAACTTGACCATGAGTGCATTAAGAAATTGCATGAACATGAATATACAAAACCTGTCCTAATTAGCTTCTCATTAACTAGGACTAGCTAGTCTTTAAATATACAGGGGTCTAGGATACACCCCAAAGTCCAAGATGTATAATCCCTTTAATAGCCTTATACTGGCACAACTGAACTTTTTGTTATTAAATAATATGCCAGAGTTGATCTTAAGGTGGGGAGTAGAGTCTGAGACTGCCAAATCGATTCCTGCAGGAACTGTAAAATCAAAGTAGTGGTGAGTAAAGGTTTGTGATATTGCCTGACATATATATAAAGAGAGCATCAAGTACACTGAAAAGTACCTACTTACAAAAACAAGGTATTCTTTGCATACTCTGAGGAGACATGAGAAATAGGATGATGAAAATGTGAGCAGTGTGTGGGAAACCTGTAAACACATCACTTAATGCACTACTGGCAAGCACAATGTAATATAAAGTATTGGGTAGATGAACCGAATAAGAATTTATGTGATAAAATAGTGATATAATTTGTTGGCTTATTAGGGGTTGTTGGAGAGGAGCTTAGGTAGAGTATCTGTAACAGGGCAGTAACAAGTTGTGTTTTCATACAGATTTACTGCTAAAACCACCAGTATAGTCATGCAGTGTTATTGCTTGTAATGTTACTTGGAAAGAGATCTTAGGTTCCCTTTCATGTTATAATGTTATCAACCATAAAAGGAAGGTAACAACTAAATATTCCTTCAATGTAACTCTAAGTTATTTTCCATAAAATGATGCTGATAATATATACCCCCCCTTATTTTTTAGTAATTACTCCTATATATATGTGAATGCATATATATAAATACATGCAGATATTGATAACATTGGATTGCCTAATAGATTGCAAATTACATAACTTGATTTCTGATATATATGCAGAAATATATGCAGGTATGTTTTGTAGTAAAATCTTTAATGTGGTACCTTAAAAATTTGTTCAAATGAAGTCAGATTAAAATTCTAAATGAAAATCATAAGACAGCTTCACCTTAGTCAAAATAACAAATGAGTCTTGTGTAAATCACAGGGATTTTATAACAAATGGTTTGGGTTACAGTTTATCCACAAAAATCTGGGAATGAAAATTGGAAAGATATTTGGTTTTTTCCACAAAACGCCATTCAACAAAATGATTTGTTATCTGTAGTAGGAAGCGGTGCAATATAATAAGAAAAGTGTCACTCCTAAGTTAAAAACTATGACTTTGACTAGTTAGAGGAATTTTATAATTCTGACAGAAAACTGATCATATTAACTGAGTTTATAGCTTACCATTATAGTGACAGTAGATTGGCCCTTTCAAACTAAGCACCTTGTGACAGTTTAGGTGATTCTCCCAACTCTGTCTCCTAGTCCCTGTTGTGACCCCAAAGCCCCTTCTTTAGACTTCTTTCAGGGCCAATTTTCCTCCAGCTTTTCTCAGCCTCAGGCGTCTCACACTGCTTTGCCCAAAACAATACTTGACCCTCTGCCAAGATCATCCAATTTCCTGGGTAATCTTACATTAGCATATGTTTTGAGAGAAAACATTTGCTTTAATTGCTCTTACTTTGCTCCCTGGCTTCAGATACATCTGGAGGTGGGGAGTGGAAGCAGCTTTTAGTGTTACTCTCTAGGCAGGTCTAGGACAGGTTTGCAATCTGGAAGGAAATATGGTCTCAAAGGCAATCTTTGGGTTGCCCCAGAAGCTTCTGTAGGAAGATTTATAGTGTTCAACCCCTCCTAAATCATTATACTGTGCGGGTATATTTTTAACTTTCTACTAAATAATTATTTCAGAATGCAACATCATGGCACGGAACATATGTGTAGCAAAAAATAGTCTCCACAGAAAACATAAATATAGCAAGAGATCTGGATTCAACAGTCAAGCCATGTACTGCTCAACTAAGGCATCATAGCGTGGCCTGACTGCATCTCCCCTGAAAACCCCTAAAGTACTTTCCACATTTAAAAACAGTCTTAGTAAAATTTGGTTTGCGCTCGGTGAAAGAAATGCAGCAAGTGTTTACATTTCACTGCAGTGCTGTGCAGCAACCAAATATAAGAAGGTAAGAACATTGTAGTCCGGTTACAACTTTAGGGCAAAATTATTTGGACAGAGTATAGACTCATCACTGGACAAAAAAAATCAGTGACTTACAGCCTTTCATTTTTAAGTGCCTTGGGATCCTTCAAAGCAAGCACATGAGAGATCAAACAGACAGACTGCAAAAGACCCCACCTGCCCTGACTGTGGGTCCCTGGGGGTGAAAGGAGGGACCAGCACCACCACCCACCTGTGTGTGACCGAAGAAGGTGACTCTGCTGTGGTCCTTCTCCGTGTTGGCATCTGCTGTCACCTTTTTTGGATCAGGAGAGGACTTTTAAAGTGCGTCATCCCCACCTACTGCAGGTTGGTTTCAGTGGGCAGGGGTGTCAGAGCCCACTGCCGGGGCTCCTTTTGGATGGCACTAAACCAGAAATTGTCCCCTGAAGGTGTACCTAATGTGGTCCAACTGGTAATATGGTTTCAGTCCATGGGAGGACACCAGAGCGACTCTGAAGTAAACCCCTCACTCTGAAAGTAAACCCGCTAGGTTTGATCCTATAAATCCAATCTTACTGGGTTGCACAGTTTGCTGATGCAGCTAGAGAAGTGTGGCAATACCAGGGCAAGATGGACCTTGGTCCCCCAAGAAGGGGTTGAAAATTAGTCTTTTTTTCCTTTTTTTTAACAGAAAAGAAAGTGATGCAAGTTGGAGATGTGTTTTATTTTACTGCAGATGGCAGTGGATGAGACCCTTTAAGAATCTGACATTTTATAGTTCCTTGCATTCCCTTGGGATCCTGACTGTGTTTAATCCTCCACACCCTCTAAAAATTTTGACCTACTCCTAAAGATATTATTTCTTACTTGTGGCTAGTTGCAGACTAGCTCCATATAAACTTGATTTTATACCTCCTGGGTAGCTCAGGAACATTGATCTCCAAAGCGCAGTCATGGAATGGGCTGATAACGACAGCGATGTACTAAATTGTGCCAGTCTGGGAACACTCAAGGTGTTCCCTAGAAGTTTCTCTTCAAGTAATACAAATACCAGCTTCACTTACTGTATGAGGTCAGAAGGAGTCATGGAACAAAAATGACTCAACTGATGATACGGTGAATAACTGTCAGTTATTTGTCTGGCATGATTTTGCTGGCTCTTCAGGCTCCTGAGAGAAAGTAAATGTCAAAGGCATCTTTAATCCAGCAGCTGAGCATTATCAAGAACTGGTGTTCGATATATTCATGCCAGACTAAAATGGAAGGGTGACATGGGTAATCTGACTTCATCTGCTACACCTAAGCACCATCTGGCAGTATAATGAAGAAGGGCACGTTAAAACCAGATTACATTCACCTCAAAAAAAAAAAAAAAAAAAAAAAAAACCCTAAAGTTTAAACCAGGCATTGAAAGGCCAATCCTTTCCCTGTTGACTTCAGGTCAGAATGAGTTTATGAGCTGTCTTAATTTATCTCACTTCCACTTCTTGTAAGCAAGGAAATAGAAACCTGCGTAAAGTGAGCAGTAAATACTTTCTGTGGCGTGCGGAGAGCTTTCTCCTCTCTACCCTCACAAATATTTTTTGAAACAGAATTAACTGGGCTCCTAGGTTTCTATGCATCTCCAGAAGAAAAGACACTACTTGCTGGCAGGGTCGCCGTGCTGAAGACAGCAAGGACTGCCAGGGACCTGCAGGGTAAGGAGAGCAAGTGGAGGAGCTGGTAGTGATGCAAGGAGGACCCGTAGTCCCTGGGGACCCACAACCTGCACCCCGCTCCAGTGCCCCTCGCTTCACCAGTCGCTCTCCTGACAGAAGAGAAGAGGGGGAAAACACGACCTGCTTCCCTTGAAGGTTCTCCAGTGGTCTCCTTTGCTTAACTGCCTGCAGGGGAAAGATTTAGCTCCACGCCGACTTTCAGCTGCGTCCCGCGCAATCTACTAAGTCTTGCGGAACTAGTAGGTGTTTCACATGTAGGAAATTAGCTGTAAGCAGTCCAAACCGCTGTGAGTTCGAAGAAAATTGTCAGCATCAAGTAGCGTTGGTAAGAGAATCGGCATTTGGAAAGTCCACGACATTGAGAAACCTTTTTTTCTTATTTCTGAAAGCTGTACTTTAAGTGTACTGTATCTAAATGGTATAACCTGATCTGTTGGGTTTGAAACCTGTTTTGCACAATAAATTCTCTGCACTCTCAGGGGCACTTTGAGGGGTGCAGGGAGGCAGCAGCAGGCAACAGAAGGTGAAAATAATGAGGAAGGTTGGAGGATAACTTTACTTCTCACAGAGTCATTGGATGTTCACTGACTTTCTTTTGCCACAGACTCTTGGGAAGAGAGGTTTTTTTCCCCTCATTATTAGGATTTTTAGAAGACTTGATGCCCCACAAAAGGGAAATTTTATTTCTGAAGACTAAGGAAAGCTGACAGGACTTATACTACCCTAACATGTTTCAGGATTAAAATAACAGGTCTAAGTGTGGAGACTGACTAGGACAAAACTTCCAGAAACCAGTAATAGAATTGATTTGGCATGATTACCTCTTCCATACTCCTTCGTCTGAAAGGATTTGTAAAAGCTGAACTCTTCTCCAGCTGATTTTAGGGTAATCTAAACTTACAAAAAAGGACTATCTTTGCTTTGTTTTTTCTTCATGTATGTATAATAATATATAATTATATTATACGATCATAAAATGTTCTATAAATTATATTATAGAAATATGTTAGTATATAATTATAATATATAACAATTATGCAATAATACAATATATCCTTATATTATATAATATGTATTATATATACACTACACAATTATGTAATAATACATTGTTTTCATATAGGTAAATAAATTTGCTAAAACTGTTGTCTTAGTTGTATCTACACTATTTTTTACTTTAAAGGGAGTAGTTGTGGATTGTAGGTACACTCTTACTCACAAAGTAGGATGGCTTTTGCCCTAAATATCTCTTGGTTCCCAGCTCTCAGCAACCATATTGAAGACTGAGGTCATATACCTCTTAAGGGTTTTTTCTCCTCACCTTTCTCCTTCTTTCAGGTCCTTTCAAGAGGCTGCCGAATGACTACAGTCACCTCCTTCAGGCAGATGGACAGTAGTGTGGGACAGCATGTAGCCCATACATTAGGTGAAGAAGGAAAAGTCAGCTGCCATAATCACGGTCTCCTCGTTCTTGAGCCACTCGATATAGGAACATGATTTAGCTCTATCATTGGCAGCGCTTGACTATCCAGCCCCTGACTTCTGCCTTTTGAGCATGCCTGAAAAGAACATATTTCATTTTACATTAAAAGTTTCATCATCAAATTAAGGGAATAAAAAAATGGTTTTGTCTGAAGACTCCCCTCCCCCCCCCAGTGTTCTGATCTGGCTGATGAACTGGAAAACTAATCAATACTATCTGCAGCCTCGGTTAGGTGTATACTGAGTACAACGGAGAATGCAGGGCTCCTGAAGAAGTCTGGATTTAAAAATAAAAGTTACAGAACAAAGAAATTCAGTGTTCAAGGATGCATTTCACAAACAAGACATTAACTTCTAATCAAGAGAGACACCACAATCTTAAACGTATTCAAGTAGAGAAAACACCCTATTTGGGGAACGGAATATCAGAATTTCATTACGCAAATAGTCATCAAACTAAAACAGAGAGCTTGTAATGCAACATAAAACACAGGTTGTAAAGACATATTCCACAATGCGTTTCATTTCCATTTCATTTTCTAGGTTCAGATCCAAAACCTAAATTTACTTACTGTTGTGTGAACTTAGCAAAAAGAAGCATTAAAAATCTTTTGTTCTTGTTTCAAAAGACAAATTGAAATACAAACGACATGAGTCAAAATTCAGAAAGTCCTTGTGCATATGGGCACACTGTCGCTCACAGATGCACACATACATGCTCTCTCTCAAAATATACATTAAGGTATGTGCATATGTATAGAAGGAAATAACACATACATACATAAAAATATGTTTTCTAAATTAACAATTTTCAAAATTAGAAAGCAGAAAACAATTTTACAAATTCATAATTATTTGTTTCCTCTTAACTGCCCTTTGAAACACATAATCTAAAAGTGCAGAAAAGTGTAATTATAAATTATTTTAATCCACAGAACTTTGCACCAACCAGTATGTGACTCTGTCATAGGACAAATAAGAAATGGATTCTGATGAAATCACCTCCGTGTTCTACCTTGCTGAAGAAAATGGGCAAAAATGCATGATGAAAGGCTGCATAACAAATTTAGAAGTCTAATTCATTAGAGTGGACTATATCTCCCCGTTATTAAATTTTCTTTGTTTTTCATGCATACAAATGATCATTATTTTTTCTGTAAAAATACACCAAATACATGGAATACAGAATTTTTGGCTGTAATCTAAGAATCATAGTATGCTGCACAAAAACCCTCTGAAATGTCTTGTGTCTAATCTTTATTTTAATTGAAGCAGGCTGGTAAAGTAATACACATACAAGCTGCTAATGTGTGTGTAGTTTATCTTCATTTAATGAAATGTCAGGTTTAGGACAGGAGGAACGTGGCATTTCCTAAGCTGTGAGGAATTTCAATGTAATGAGATCGGGTTTCCAACATTGCCACAATCATTTGAACTTTCTAAAGTAGTGAAAAGGGCCGTACATGAGGTGAAACACTTTACCTCCTTATAATTTGTTTCCTTTTAATTCTAAAAGGCAATTCTGAAAGATGTGCTGTCACTGATGGGAATGTACAATTTGCACTAAGGCCACTGGGACCTGACACACAAATCAGCAAGAGTGGATGTTCCTAAATACACCTCGCTTTCAAAATATTTGAAAAACATGTTTTTACTGTAGAGTTCTTGACTGCAAAAAGAAAAATATCCCCTGCCCACTATAATTCTTTTCCTTTTTTTTTTTCCCTTAGAAAATGTCAAAAATGTCACTGCATGGCCTTGCATGTTGTAGAGCGTGCTGCTGAATGACGGGCTTAAGAACCAGTTTGCTATGCAGCTACCTAGCTCCTATTTAAGAGGGGGAGAAATTCAAAGACAAACAGGTGATAATTTCTGGATGCATTGGGAAGAGGCTTCTCATTGTGGAGCTCTTTGAAGGGGGGAATTAATCCCAGAAAGACATCTTGGAGTCGTCTTGCTCTTTGCTATTTCATCTGAACTAGTGAAAATTCAGCCTTTCTCTTAAGAGCTGCAGCAAATTCAGTCTGAACTGTGTGCTAATGGAAAAAATTGTCACTAAGCAGGAACAGAATAAGAACAGTTCCTGAATTCTTTTTCCTGGAATGACTCTAAAGCCCTTTTCTGAGCTTTCTTTGAAAATCCCATATCTGAAAGACAAGAAACGTGGCAGTAAAATTGTTGGCTGTGCATAATACTTGCTCACATATGAAAATTACATTTTTCACTCAAGGAATAAAATTTCTGATGGTTATATGTGACCTAAAATACGGGAAGTCTTAGCTTACAATTCTGCAGCAGATGTCAGAATATGTTAGTATGGTTCACTAATTTACCAAAAAAAAGTCTTTTCCAAAAAATGGATTATTGACCAACTAACAGCTACAAGCTAACTGTCTCACACTTTTATAAGGAAAATATTACACTTTATAATACAGAAACCATCTTGAATATTTTTTTAAATTATTATTTTTGTGTAACATTTTTGGTATTACGTATATTTACATTTTTATACTTTCTCAGATTTTTCTGGGGAAAAAAAATCCAATAGCCCAGCTCTTCTGTTGAATTGTAGGTCAAATTATTTCAGTCTTTTCTGTATGAATTATTCCTAAACAAGAATACACCGGGGTAGTTGAATCATGACATGAATTGAAAAGTAGGCAAACATAAAAACCAGACAACTTGTGTTATAGCGAGAGTTACCACTTTATTCAAGTGTGGCAGTCTGAAGGACTATCTCATAGATTGGTTCAAGAAAATCACATTTCCCCCCCAACCCCGATCTAGGCTGTTTTGCTGAAACTGCTGAAAAGCAGAGCATTCTTCACAGCGGATGAAATTTAAGCATCCTGGGAGGCAATAGGACTCTTCTTGTTAACTACATGGTTGTTTCAGTTCCATTTCCTTAACTTCACCACTCAGACGCATCAGTATATTTACTAATTGCTAGTAATATTATGAAAATATACATGGTAAACTGGAGCATTCAATATTGCTCCAGAATACATTCTTTTTTTGCTTTTCCCTTCCTAAGGCAGAGCACGGTTGCTGGTCTTTTGACCTCAGTATTGTGAAGTACTGTAAACATATCCACTTAAAGTATTTTCTCATCTGTGAAAGGAGGAAAAAAAAAAGCAAAACTGCATTTGAAATAAGCTAGAGGCATGAAATAAAATGCTGTAAATACAATATATCTTTTATATCACAAAGTTTGGAAGAGTCAAAAGAAAAGCTGTGGGGGAAAGGCTACCGAACTTTCCTTGGGTGATGACAGAAATAAATCTCCTACTCTAATTTACCAGCTGGAATGGGACTGGAGTGTCTCCGATCGGAAGACAGTAAGATCCATATATGAAGTGCAGGAAAAATAAAACGAAAAAGAAGCACTCCAGAAGTTCTAACCTTAACAGACTCAGAGAGACTCACAGACTTCAAACGGGCAAAAAGAGAAGTCAATAGACACCAGAATAGAAGAAATAGTGTTCTTTAGACAGAAAAAGCCTTTGATATATGCTGATAGGTGTATGTTCATCCTTTAAACCAAAAGTTAAACCAGTATGTGATACTGTGGACTTATTCTAATAAGCATATTTTAAAAGTGGAGGAAGATGTAGAACAGTGCTATGGAGACATCAATGTTAAGGACTCACCACATGGGGTTCTTAAACTCTTCCTCGCCATTTGGGATCTTTCTTTTTATGTCCCATTGACACGGCTGAGAAAAGTACCTTGGCTAAATATAGAAAGAACAACTCCTGCCATTTACAAACCAGAATTGCTCTGTTTGAGCCTTTCTTACAAAATCTGTCAGGCATCTAAAAGTTCAACCTGCCTGCTAACATTTGAGGGTAGGTAGGCGTATACGACACGGTGGTAATGAAAGCAGCCGTTCCTACTGGGACACTCTGGGGACTCCGGCGGTGTTACGGAGAGCAGCAGCCTGAGCACCCAGAGATGGGTCACCCCCACTTTTCCCCCGTAGGAAGGATCTATCAGTACATGGTGGGCCTTGTGCCATAGTCAGCACCCATTAAGAGCTTACAATAATTAAATAATTGTTAATGATACCATTGCCCTGCAATTAATGTCATGAGGTTTATGTCATGTTTCCTACACTCCTTAAATTCATGTAAATGAGTTCCGTGAAGCACTTTCAGACAACTTGTTAATTTTCTAATCAAAACACTGAAAACAGAATGTTAGACTTTCACTTTCATTCTACTTGTTTTTTTCATGCATCAAACTTCTTGCAGGGATGTTAGTTTTGGCTGGAGCCGTTCTGCAGTACCACATGTTGCATGTCCCTTGAGCTCCCTGCGCTTTTTTTAAAGATCTCAGTGTTCCAGAGAATTGGATGGGGAACTGTTTCCTGTGCATTGGTTGCAGATTAAGAAAATTAAGGGAGCAACAGTTAGAAAAGTGCATTTCTGATTTAATTTGCTCTCTGGAATGACAGAGCTATTCAATCAATTTCTGAGCATTACTATTACTCTGGAAGACAGCCAGCTAGGGAAGTATAACTAACTTTTTAGCTGGATTTGAAACAAACAAAACAGAATAAGGAAGCAATTGGCGCTGTTTTAATATGAAAGAACTGAAGGTTTGCAAAACAAGCTGACTACAATAGGTGTTGACTTTTATTTAAAGAGGAAGTAATTATTTTAAAAATCATTTTTTTTGCAAGGCATTTGAGGAGGTGGACAAAGATAGAAGAAGACATCATTTTTTCTGGAAAGAAAGACTATGAATAAAATTAGGAAGAAAGCAAAAGAAGAATTTTTACAAGCTGAGAGTAGATAACTAGGTATAAGGAAATACAAGTTGAAAAGATTGTTATTACAGCACATTTGGCAGATTAAATAGTAGAAGAGGTGGTTGTTAATGAGGATGAAGCTACTTTCGTTGTTCCCTAACATCCATAAATCCATTTTGTACATCTTCTGGAAAGGAGTTTGAATGAATATGTATTAGACATTTGCTTGCTGTCATTGATTCTCTTCCGCTTTCTTTTATACAGAAGAATAACAGTAATGAAATCAGAGAACCATACTAGTGGGTCACTGATTATCTTGAAAGCAGGAATGCTGCAGTATCCCCTGCTATCGCTCTCCTGCTTTGGATTAAGTTGAAGTTTGAAGAACATGTAGCCGGCTTGTTGGAATTTTATCTAACATCAGGTAACATCAGCCATCAGCTGAAATTAAAAGGCATCAGTTTTTCCCTAATTTCTCACTAAAAACCTAAAATATCATTTTCTTTTAAATTCATAAATACTGATGAGGTTCCAAAAATCACAGCACACATTTTAAGCTTTGATACGGTCATTATGACTTGACTCAATTTAAATTAAGATAAACAGTACTATGTTTGACATTCTGAGAGGGTTAAATTTCATAAACTAAGAAAATTAATTGATGCATTCCACTGTGCCAAAAAGTGCAGAGGTTTGAATGGCAGAAATCTGAAATCTCTGTGAGTTGTAGACCTAAGACTATCAAGAATCTGTATGTCAAAGAAGGAGAAAAGAAAAGGAGGAGGAAAGGACACCCAGCCTAATCACTCCAATAAAAATATCAGGAATAAGCTTCGGGTTTATGAACAGGAAAAGCACCAATTAGCAAGCTATATCTTAGCTATCAAGAAATGTAGGGCTAAAGCAAGAATTGCCAGAAGTCAAGCTGAGAGCTGAGACCTTACAAAGAAATAAAAGAAACAGTTAAAGAAACAAAAGTAGACAACAAAAAGTGGGGCTCCTAAGCAAAGAACCAGCAGGGGTAATCTAAGCAAGTCTCCAAAATCAAATTAATACTCTCAGTTTTCATTATGAATGCTTTGAAGGTATAAAGGCAAGATGCATAATGAGAACAGAGGTGTTGAAATGACCATGCTAGAAAGGAAAGAAAAACTCAAGGAACTCAACAGAAACCTTAAAGACACAGCAAAACAAACATTAAGTCTGGTAACAAAAATCTTGATTAACTCTGTCAAGTCTGGGATTAATGAATATAAAAGGACAAAGTATTTACAGCAAGAAAAAAAGGACAAAGATAATTCAGGAATTATCACACCTGGTAATCTGATGTCTAAAGTATGTAAATTTTTGGAACATATTTTGAAGGAAACAATGCAAACCCAGTTTGGGGGATAAAATGTAATGTAATTTACTAGAAAGCAATTAGCTTAGCTGACTTGATACTTTAATAAGCTTTACAGACAATAGAAATGTAGCGATTCCTCCATCTCTGGATTTACAGCATATTTGATCTAGTGAAAATTTGTGAAATATTGGTCCAGTTGAAGAAGATGTAAGTGATGAATTAAAAAGCAGACAAGAAAGTGTTAAAGGAAAGGACTGTAACACGTAACTGTACTGGGACTGAAGGGGAAATATCAGACTTGAGCTATTGGTAAAGATATGTTTCACATTTTGTTTAATATTTTTGCATTTCATCTACAAAAGAGAAGGTGGTCTGTGATCACTCTAGAAAAATACATCTCTGGAAAAATGCCAACAAGACAGAAGAGCTATTTGAAACAAAGGAAAATATTTGCATATTTGAAAGAGATATAAGATGCTTATAAGTGCATTTTACAGAAATGATAAGGTTTATAACTCTTAGAGCTTTGAACATTTGGGATGCAGAACAGCTTTCCAGTCCCCTCCAGTGGAGACTTAAAAATCCAACCCAAACCCCTCATTACTTATAATACTGTCCTCTGTAAGGTTATGAAAGCCCTTACACTGTGCAGTATCTGTGATGGCAGATGATTAGTTCTGTTTACCTAAGAGGTCCTGTACAGTCCTAAGTACCTTAGTGCAATGACATAACACTTTTATAGCTCTAAAAGAAAAAATCTGCTGTAGACTCTGACCTGACCTCAGGCTTTCCAGCACTGGACTGCGAAGTCTAAAGGCATTTGCCTTGCATGTAACCTAAGACATCACAGCTTTCATCTGTAAATGAGTTGCTTTTCAACTCAAAGTGTTTGGACTACTGTAGCATTCGCCACATATCAGGGTGCCGTGATTAGATCACTGGTCGGCCCGGACCAGGGAAAGAGACAGATAACACACACAGTGTGAGCGCCAACTTCTGCCTTTTATTGCGCAGTTAATTCCTTTTATACTAACAAGGGTAGGTGGGATTACAGACACATCATAAGGCTGCGACCAACCCTCTAACTTTCCGTGACATCGCGAGATCTTCCGAATGCTGAACCCTACAGACTACCATTTCAGGTAACAGCACATACTTTCATATAGTTCACGCACTACAATTAGAGAAGTAAAAGTTGTTTTTTTGAAATTTTCCAGAAGATGATACAGTTTTTGTGAATATGAATGAAGATGAATAACATTGACAAGTAAGTACAAAGTTCAACTGAGCACCAGCACGCATAAAGGAGGAGACCAAGGTCTAAAGTGCAAATCAAAACCACGTGACTGATGCGGAAAAAACAGAAATGAATATAAAATTCTGCTGGAAGAACACAGGCAAGCTTTTCAGTTAAAATTCCCTAAACACAAGCCAAGACCAGAAGTGGTTAAAGTCAGATGTTCTCCAAGTGATATTTTCCAAACTATTAGCATCTTAAATTTCATCTCCTGGGTAGAGTGAAAAATGAGCCAAGTCTTTTGAAACATATTCCTTTAATGTATTTAGATATGGCACAAATGAAATTAATTTCTTTCTTTATGTGATTGGCAGCACCAATAAAAGACATACTCTGATTTTTAAGTGAAATGTTTCTCTCAGTTGTAAACCTGCATTTTTCAGTGTCTGCATGCTTTTTTTTTTTTAAAGAAGCCTCTAATCTTAACAACAGTTACATCAAGTAAAAGGTGTAACCTGATTAAACAAGCTCCTTCCAAGCTTATGAAAACTGATTATTGAAAATGCTTTGCTCCAACTCATGAGACCTCATGCTTCAGTAAGATCTGGTAGCAATTATTCAGAAATGTTTTTTGCAGGAGGGGGAGAATAGACAAATAGAAATTTAAGAAAAAGAAAATTCACCTCTTTAAGAAATGAGGCTATAAAGAACACAGGTAAATTAGTTCAAATGTGCAGTAAGCCTTAAAAACTGAATTATGCCACACTACAGTGTTTTCTCCATCTAAATGAAGAAGAAAGGGACCTACTTAATATTGTTCTCTTTGTGGTGTAATTTGTAGTATGTTGTACAGATATTTTAGGTCTGCTTGTGCTATGAGTATGTATTCTTGTGAGGTAAGAGTGGGAGATATTAAGGAAATACAGCTTAAGAAAAAAAAAGTGTAAAAATGGAGAAAATAATATATTGCTGACAAATATTAACAAGTTGTAGAAGCTCGAGACTTTCTCCGCAAGAAATTCTGCATACCTTAACACTGCTAGATGCCAGAGTAGTTAGAAAGAATAGAAAATACAGTTACCTCAGCACTATAAGCCACTATAAGCTGTCTTGAAGACCACATTCAGAAAACCAGAAACGTCATAGTGCTATTTTCTTTCTTTTTTCAGAGCTTTGAGCAGATTTTCAATGGTGCTATTCAGGTTATGAAAGCAAGGTGCTGCAGGGAAACAGGCAGGAGCAAGTCCTCTCCCCAAAACCTTAACTAATGCTTCTTCTAGTCTATGAAGTTCTAAGCACCCTGTTCCTTTCATAATGAAAAGATTTTTATTTGCGATCCAATGCAATACCAGAGGTGCAATTTGTAAGGAAGGAAGGAAGGAAGGAAGAAAACCTCCCACAGCAACCTGGATGCACTGAAATGAAGATAAGGTAATTCACATTTGGCATAGAGTGTGTGTGGTAAAAATGTGTTCTCGCTTTTGCAGGCATGAATTTAAAGACTGATGTATTGCCCTTTCTTCTGCTTCTAATCAGGGATATATTGATCGGTTCAAGGACTAAAAGGCCTAATTGTGAAGAACTGATAATAGAGACACTCGCTCAGAAATGCTACATGGTTACACATGTAATACAAGAGCCTTGCATGCTCTACTGCCAAAACAAGAAAAGCTTATTTTAATTTCTTCATCTTCTTGCATTCTTTTTTTCTTATTTTTAAAGGCAAACAAGAACAAAATTCCAAATATCCCATTTTTCAGCATTGCAATTGAACAAATAAAGCTGCAAAACCTCCACTATCAGGAGCACTGAAAATCAGGGCTGCTTCAGAAATGGATCTGAAGGATATTTTCTTGGATTTAAAGTCTCTGACATACAAATTCCTTATTCCTTGTGTCTGCTTTGAAACCTCTTCTAATGAATGTGAAAGGCAGAGCACAGTTATGCCACAGGGCTGTTCCCATGCAAGCAGCAACTGTGGTGTTCATCTCTAACTGAGCTCAAGTTAACTCATTACCAGGGTCTTCAAAATTCCTATCAGGAGTATGCACAAGATAAGAGAATATGCTTAAGGAAACAAAATTAGAAACAAGGCCTATACCGTTATCATTTTTCATGCCTTTTAAAAGATAATATAAACACTACTACACAAAGTAATTTGGATGCCTTCTTTACTATGCCTGGCATTCTCAGAGGCTATAAAGTCTCTTTTTTTCATGAGCAACTATTGTCATGGATATTACAGAAAACAGAGTTAAAAGAAAAAGATAGAAATCTCATACTGTTTCAGATTACAAAAGTCTTTTGGAGACATTTAGAAGTAATGGAGAGAACAGAACAGTCCTGAAAAGCCTGATACTTAGCCATCACTCTTAATAAAAAAACCAAATACTACCTGATCTAGTAAATTTACACTGCAGCGGTTATGGAACTGGGGCAGACTTGGTTTTTTTCAATACATTAAAATATTTTCTCAGTCATATTTATTCACAGTCTTCATGCTTCTCTGCCTCTAGCTGTGAAAAGCAGAGGAAAGAGAGGTGTTAAAGAAAAAAACCATTTGGCTCTGACTTGTTACAAAGACAAATTTTTGACCATTTGTTCTCTACCCCCAATATTTAAGTCTAAAATTCCTTTCTGTCCATTCTTTGTTCTATTCAAACTTCTTATCATACAGGGACTCTTAAACTTTGCTCAAAGGCTTTATTGATGACATGCCAGGTTCCCAAGTCTGTACCTAAATTAAATAAAATAAAGCAGATTGCCTCTGCTCTAACACAGAAAGATTGTGAGCCTTGTATTTATAAGGAAAGCAGTTGCCTACTGAAACTATTCTAGGAGCTACATAAACATGTGCTTAAATTGCTCTCTGAAACAGAAAAGCACTTAATCATGTAATTCCCTTTACTTCTAGTGGGATTTAATCATATGTTCATTGCTTGTGATTAAGTACTTCCCTCCATCTTGCTGATTTCTTCTATCACCACAATAAGACTTCATCCACAATCGTCAGGTACACAACCATTCCAGTGATGCACGTGAGATTTACAGAGCATGTGCTATGGCTATATTCACTTTGTAGCATGAATGGGTCCTATCCTTTACATCCCTGTGGTGTGCAATACATTGCCTTAAATTGGAGAGCACTTATTAGTGTGCATCAAAACTCCTGCTCTGCTGGCGTGCCCTGTTTTTTTCTTAAATAAAAACTAAGTATGCAGAGAAACAGTAAAGTCATCGCAAAATGGAGCCACAACAGAGACAAGGTGTACACATGTCAATAAGGATCACAGGACGCTCCCTGAACTATACCTGTAATGTATTGCATTTGCCTTCTCTGTTCTTAGGTTTGGGATTTTTTTGCTGTTCAGTTTTCTTACGTCTACTTCATTTTCATCTTCCATCAAGATTATTTTGTATCCAGAGTTCTGCACACTGCACACACATTTAGAATCAATAGACAAAACTCTCTGAAATACTTCAGAACACAGAACTTTTGAAAACATTATATTGAACTCAATTAACTGAAAAACAGAATCCTTGAATACCTATTCCAAACAGATAGATTTTTGAAGACCAATGCAAAGCCTACAAAAAATTGTTTCTCCAAAGGTCACTTTCATCTGATTTTCCCAGTAGTTACTGAAAACAACACTCTACAGCTCTAAAATAATTACAAAGGAAAATAAAAGTATTCCTAAGTTCTTGATGCTGGGCATACAGAGAGCAAAACTGTCTTTAGAGACAAACATCATTGTAATACATGAAAGACCACTTAAATTAATGCTAGGTAATTCTCTGAAAGAGTGATGAACCTTCCTTTACTACTTCAAAACTTGGTTTGGCTGTTTTAAAGACCCAACTTCACTCTAATAGTTTGTCTGGACAATTTATAACTACATTTTGAAACCTAGTTCAGCAATTTCTAGATGCAGGTATCCTCATAATTGTTTTTGCTTGCTTGCTTTTTGTTTTGCTTGTATCAAGGACTAGTGTTCTTTAAAATTATTTATTTGTATTTATAACAAGTGTTTCCAAAGTGTTCCAGGTACTTTCACAAAATTTAACAACATATAATCATGCATTAAATCACTGTCCTGATCCCTGTGCATTCAGGAACACATTTGTAGGGCCATATATGCAGAGAGAGATGCAGGATAAAAAGATCTTTACACATTTGGCTCTTCAGGCAGAGCTTATAAGAAAAACCATAGTCAATAGTGGCTCCTTATGGGAAGCTCGCTGGTCCCACGCAGAGGACCACCAGATGTTGGTGTTCTGCAGGGAGCTGTGTGAGCTCTGTCCACCACCTAAGCTTATGCGCTTCCTGCAGAGTCTTGATGTTCCCTCAGGGAAGGTTGAAGAAAGCTTTCTAGAGATTCATAAAGGTCCAGGACAAGGTCTGGTTTTGGGTGTCGTGACGTCCCCTGAACTTCTGACAGTGAAAACAAGATGCTTCTGACAACATTTCTCATACCAGCTTCAGGTAGTCCACCAGATAAAGGAACAAGTTGGTGAGCTAAAAGAGCTTCACATTGAGTCCCCAGTCTGCCAGAGTCCTTATATGACCTTGGACAAGTCACTTAAATATTTATTCAAAACTTTAGTTTCCTATTTGTATAATGGAGTAGTGCCTTGCCTCTCATGTGGATAAATATTAAGAATTTCAATGCACTCAGTGATAATGGAAGCCATTAAGTATCTAAATCAGCAACTCTGTATTGATCTATGGTCTGTCTGTTAAAAAGAATATCTTACAAACATAACCAGCAAAATATCTTTTGCCCCATTTTGGGAATACTTTTGTACTTATGAGGCTGAACCTGATAGAAGATGGAACATGGAAACTGTTCAGAGATTCATATGCCTTCTTCTTGTCCCTTTCCAAGACTTTTGAGTGTTGTGATGTGAATTTTTTTCCTGCCTTGAATATTTGGTTGCTCCTTTCTGAAACTATTCCACTTGTTTGCAGAGCTGAAGTGACCAGAGCTGGATACAATTGATTAATATATTATTATTTTTCCTTTCTGCGGGAACAAAACCATCTTAATATATAACTTACTTTCTGATGGCTGCAGACCTATATAAGAACAAAGCTTAAATTCAGCTTTTGACCCTGTTAAAACCAGGCATACACAGGCAAAAAGTCACATTAAAAATTGCATTCCTTATCAGCCTTTTTAAACATATCCTAATTTAAGGAAACTGAAATTGTTCCATGTAACACTCGTCCCTAGAAACATCTCCTCTAACAGCTGAAAGAATGAAATGTAAATAAATTGTGTCTGAATACTTAACATGTCATTAACATATTTCACTGTGTTATAATACCCCCCCAACTATTCACAGTCCCTTCGAGATAGTCTTTGTCACCAGAAAATAATTCTTGCACAGGGTATGCATTAAGCTTCTGAAAGCCCAAAGGACAAAGGAACAAAACCATTTCTGTTTCTCCTTATTCCGCTTTTCTCCAAGGGCAATGGCATAAATTAGTACAGCTACACAAGCGTCCACAATCGCCAAAGCAATACAAATTGCTTGATTGCCCTTCTCAGACCAGCTCACCAGAGCTGCAACCCAGCAGGTGCACTGTGACAGGATTTATAACAGGATAGTTACAGCAAGGAGAGTAAGACAAGTTTAGTTAATTAACTAAGCATAGCACCAATTCCAGAGGGCACTGCCTCAAATTTGCCTGTCAGGGAAATCTTTAGATCCTGGAGTATCAGCTTTCTCTTCTTGCTACTAGGTTTTGTGTTCATAGCACGTCAAAGTACTGCCCACAGGTATACCTGCAACATCACTGGAAAGCAATTTTTGAGTCCCAGCTTGCAGTGCAGAGGATCAACACTACAAGGATCATCTCTTCTCAGTTTACTTCTTGTCTTGCTTCCAAACACTCACACTGAATCCTCTAATAATGGTGATTCCTATCAAAGAGTCCTATCTCTGTCTGAATGTAAGTTTTAGGACTGTCAAGTATAAATCTTGGTTATGCCTTTCAGAGACATCAGTACTTCACAGAGCTACTTTTTTTGGTTTGTTTTTTTTTTGTTTGTTTTGTTTTGTTTTGTTTTTCTTTTTGGTTTTCAGGCTAAATTTCAGGTTTACCCAAGTTTTTACAGGAATTAATTTAATAGCAGTTGAGGCAAAATTTCATGTTCCTGGCAGGAGATAAAATTTTACCTCATGGTTAGGGCCATTTTCCCCTGTGCAAGAAGACACGACATATTCCAAAAGCACGTGTTCAACATTTTCATTGCAAAGACAGTTGTCCTCTTGCCTTCAACCTAACTTTCATTTTGAAAGAAACAATGTGGAGAACACTTGAAAAACACAGAGTGAAGCTCAGTTAGGAAAGTACATTTCCACCTAAATTATTTATAACTTTTACAAGCTTATGAAATTTATTGAAGTTTGAAGGCTACTTTCAACCACTTAAGTTAGAAAACTGTTATATGTCTAAACAGTCTGGCTTTGCTCCAAAGTACTCGGAGGCAAAGAGACAGATGCTGACTGACTTTCATCGGTTTTCAATCTGGTCTTTGCTATATTACCATGTGAAATTCCTTCGCTTAAAATACTGAAGTCAGCCAAGGTATGCATAATTTGGATTCTTTAAAAAGGCCAGAATAGCCTGGGATTATTTTTGTTTGAGGAGCTCCTGAGCCTAGTTATTAGAGTTAATTAGAGTGTGTATGTAGTGTGAAAGTTGTACGTTGACAGTAGCTATCAGAGAGAAACAAGTTCTGAAACCAACTAAGGACTTTTCTAGGACCATGGCCCTACCCTACAGAGTTTTCCCAAGCAAAGAAAAAACTCATGTGATTTGGAATATAGTCACAAGATCTCTTGGGAAACGAAAATGCTTAGAGTTAGTTGGCTGTTTTTACAGTGAAACAGGTTAGGAACATTCACATCAACTGCTGGGTTGTTATTACAATAAAGATTATAATTTCTTAAACCATTCGTATGTTTCTGGAGCAATTTTGTGACCATGCTTTTTTTCTTAGAGGAAGAAATTAGTCTCTTCAACATCAGCCAGAAGTTTCCCAGAGTAACTAAATATACATGTACATGCACGTACAAAAACTAATATCAAGATGTTCTCTAAAATCCACAAGAATTTCAAATACTGTGGTGTGACAGAAAAGTGGAACAAATTGTCTGAGAGTAGCTCTGTAGGATCAACCCTTTCTTGTCTGTTTCTAAAACTAAAAATTTTCCAGCATTATCATAAAATATGAGAATGGAGCACTATTTGGTACGAATCAAGCTAATTTTTCACTGTCACAAGCAATGGGCCATATTATTTACATTCACTGAACTAACAAGACCAGTCTGCAACAATATAATTCTCCAGTTAAGTCTTTATTTTTTAACAACTCATTAACAAAGCTGTACCCACAAAAACATTAGATGTATCAGACAGAAAATAAACTACATGTTAACAACCTCAGCAGGCATTGCCAAGTCCTGAAGTCAGCCAGGACGACGTGCTGCACAGTCTCAATGCAGAAAACAGCATTAGAGGGAGCAGGAAAGATCTCGTTACTAACACTGCGAATATTTGCTTGAGTTACTTTTGTGGAATCATACTCTCTACATGTCCCTAAGCTCCCTGGGTGAGCCACAGGCTCTTCTGCTACACCTTCATTGCCATCAGAAGAGCTCCTCCAGTGCATCTACAACTCTTTCATGCTATCATAAATGCATTTAATTGTTCGTCATACAGGGTCAGTAAATCTGCGCATGATGGTTAACTGCAACAATTTCCATCCCCAAAGTCTTGTGCAAAGGTCTGCTTTCTAGGCTGTGAAAGGAAAGCGAGCTGCCCTGTAACGCAGCAGGCCAGCTCCTGGGAAGGCCGTTTGCCTTGGCAAAAGGAATTCCCGGTGTGTTTTCAGGAGGCTGAGTTGTCTCACAGGGGTTCGTTCCAGCAGGCACACTGCACAACCACAGAGAGGAGGAATTACCCAAATACTGTGATAAAACAAGCGCACAGGCAAACACATAGTCAGGAAAAGAGAAGGTCACAAGCTCCCGGGCTGAGCTACAACGAGCCACAGGTACTTTGTTGTATAGACATATCCATAGAGTGAAGCACACTCATCTCCTGCTGTTTCCTAGTTCCCAGGGACAATACCAGCCCTGATAAGGCTTCCCACCACTATATTCTTCTACTCAGACTGTCTTCATAGTTTGGTTTGTGTACTGTCCCATGTGATGTTCAGAAAACACTTAGCGTCGAACCGAAATTCACTTTATGCTCTGACCGAACTGTAGTTATGCCTCAACACAGAACAGCCACTGTCTTTTGCAGGAAACTGCTTCCCACACAAGGAAGCTTATGCTAGTGGTTTCTCATTCTACTGAAACAAAATAACAACAAAACAAAGAAATAAATAAATAAGGTAGCAAGTTACTTCTCCTTAAGAGAATGTGGAAATCACAGAAGTTTATTCCACATACAATGGAAATAATAAATGAGTTGAGGATTTTTGAATTAGATTTGTGAACAAAATAGGACAGATCATGGAATTTGCAGTAATTATATTTCTCTTGAGGACTGCAGATATGTGCACATATTTTTACATTTAGACATGCTAAAAAAACTTTCAAATAGAAAATACAATTTACAGCAGTTCTGACGCACAGCATCAAACTGGACAAAAGAAGAAAGAGAATGCATTTTCCTTAATAAACCTTTAGTTTTTATTCTGTCTCTGTTTCCAAGAAAAAAGGAATAATTTCAGCTTCAGGAGAGTAAAACATAGTCTTTTAGAGGAAGCTGAATGCTTAAGTGCCAATTACAGGAAATGAAAACTCTTTACAAAGTAATAGCTTTTTTTTTTTTTCCCCCCAAAGTGTAAGACAGCAATAACAGATGTAGGCATCTCATATTCAAAGAAGAGTAACTGCGAAAAGTATAGAAACCTGCTTCCTAAAAAATAAATTCTTGGATAAAAAACATTTGCTAGCTACCACCTTCCCTCCCACTCCCCACCCCCAATCTGCCTTATATTGAAGATTAAGTTTGTGTTGGAAAAGAACAAAACTAAAGAAGCCGTCTTTAGGAATCCTGGGAGTTCAATTACTTTCAATTGTGTGGCTGGCAGACCCCCACTAAGAAAGGAAAGCAGCTAACTAGTCTGTGCTAGCAAACCGAAACTCTAATTCTTTAGCAATGTGAGTTAGTGGTGTTGATAACATCCAGTGGGATGGCTTTGTCTTAGTCGACCTGATGTAACTGTGAGATATTTTAGCTGGCTTTGTACTTTTGTGGCATATTTGTATTTCAATAAAGCCTTATTAACGGAGACTCAGCCAAGATTCTCCAGTCTCTTTTATGCATTCATGTGCTCGTCAGCACTTTCTCTGCCAAACTATAAAACAGCAGAACAACAAAGTCACAATTTCCTGTTTTATTGTCATGTCGTCATATTTATCATACTAAAGACCACTTTAAAGAGTGGGCATTTTAATTCTTTTGAACTGGGTTTAAATTAAGTGATCAAAATGTTACGTGTATTTCAGCTGCCCTTAAAAAACAACAGAGGATGATTTTCTCCACAGTCCCAGAGACTTTATTTATTCTCCTGTATCACTACAGCAGCCCCTTGGTACGCATATGCAGCGAATGAGGCAGACAACCCATAAAAAAAGCTGTTAATGACATTGAATAGCCCAACTGCCTGTGAGTTTGTCAATTCAGGGCACACTATTCCAACTGCAGTTGTGTCTTCAGGACCTGGCCAGCATCGTGACACTGCCATACTTCTAAATTGCTTTCCCTTTTGCTTTATAGATGTCCATGCCTAAGATAACTCCTCAGAGCCTGACCAACTCTTGCCAAGGGCTAAAAGGTTAGTTTTAAATAAACTGACAGCACGCCTACTACCTTGGTCCAGATGTAGTTTATTTTACTTACTACACGGAGCTCAGGTTACGTCCTGCAAGGAGTTTGTCAGTGCAAATGGGAGTAAGGCCAGACCTGATATTTCCTGAAAACTACTGGGACATAAAATAATCCTGACCAGCCAAGCCAGAGATGTGTGACATTAAAGGCTGCTGGGAGCAAAAGCAACGCGTTCTTTCTTACAACTTGAAAAATCCCTTTCTTTCAGGTGTTCAGTCCTGCCACATTCTGGGTGGTGAGTGAAGCAGAAAAATCTATGCACAAAGAGAGCAGGCACAGTTTGTGTTGAACCTCATTTCTTGGAAATGAAGAGTTTTTTATCTTTGTCTGGTTCGGGAAGGGAAGAAAGCAGTCATATCCTACACTATGGGCTTGACTTTCCTGTTCTACCTCAGCAATAGCCTTCTAGCTCAGCTCCACACAGTGAACCAGTCAGGACAAGACTTTTAGCATGTTTCCGTGTATATTGTACAGTCACAGAGCTTTTTCAGCAATGTGATATGTTCTTTCCTGGTGGGAAAATGTATTTTTCATATAGACACATCCTGCATTTGTTCATAGTATTTTCTGTGGAATGTAACCGGTTTTGCCCATGTGGATCAGATAGTTTGAGTCAGCAGATGACCTCTCTTCTAAGACACTATAATGCTTATTTTGTGTGTGCGCGCGTATATAAAACCACTTGCATACATATTTATGTCAATTAATACTCAACCAAGGAAAGTTGTGGTAGAGAACAGGAATTCATTTACCTGTAACAACACATGCCTTTCACTATAAACTAACTGTTTCAGAAACTAGGCTGTGTGTGAATTGACTGAGGAGTAATTTCTTATTCTACATCTACAGAAATCATTCCTTCTCGGTTTCAAAACAGTTTTTTCAATACTGTGCTTTGACACCTTCCTCAGAATTTCTATTCAGTACAGTGACAGCTCAAATACTGTGTGCAATGAGAGGTGGAGCTACACCATTCTCAGAGACTGACATATAGAAAGAAGGAGCAGTGATTATGTATGCTTATATGATTATTTTTTTTCCTAGCTCACTCCACATGGTTTTCACACTGTGTATTGTATTCGTTAATGATCAACAAGCTATTGGGTCTTTTTTTTTTTTCCCTTGGCACCACATTTAACAAATCTAAATGCCTAGAACTGAACAATTACAAAGACAACTCCTCCTGGTCTAGAAAGTCTTTGGTCTTTCAGGACTACCTGGGGTTTGTTTCAGACAAGTAGGGTGTTTGTTTCTGGAGAAGGATGGGGTGGTGTCCTTCAGAGGAGCAGAGGGGGCTTCCTTACAAGCAACTGGCTGCACATGTGAGCAGACAACTCACTCTGTAAGCCTTTGCTAGCCTGCAGCCATGCAGGAAAGAGATGCCTCTCAGAGAACACGATAGCATTCACCTTTCCTTTCCCTTCATAAAAATTCACCTGTTCTTGGAACTGGAAGCAGACTTGATGTGGCATTCTGTGTAAAGTTAGGGTCCTCTGCTGAAGAAAGGACAAAAGGACCAAGGCAGGGAAATGTACGTAGTCTGCTACATCTCCTATACGTGTAATGGGCCAGCCTAGCAGTTAAGATACTTCCATTAACTTTGGAGAACAAATAACATAGAGAAGTCATTAAGCAGTGAAGGAATTTAAGACTAAACAGAAGCTCCCACTTTATAACTTTCTATCTGTTTTTCCATTGCAGACAATTGCATTATGTAATTGTTTTTATAGAAGAACCCTGACTCATTCTAAAATGAGTTTCTTCACTATTTACTTTACTACAAAGTAACAGGTTCTTTACCCTTTGATGACAGGACACCTACCTATATCCAGCCTGAGTGTGTTGACAGTTTATGGGCCTGTTGCTTTTTGTGCAGCATTACCCTTCAGTTTAACCATGTCTTCTTACTTCTGGTGATTCTCAAGACCCCTCTTTGAATTGTTCTGCCTTGTAAAATGAAGTCAAATTATTTTGGTCTCATCCCATGGGATGGGAAATTAGTTATTGTGGTCATAGCTGTAGACTTTCTCTGAACCTATTCCTGCTGAGATATATATCACAATTAAACAAAAGCAACCAGAATTTTCAGAAGATTCTAGACCAGGTCTTACCATGCTTCCCTCTGCTTCTCTGCCTATAATAAAAACATTCCCCCTTTAGTTGCATTTGTCATTTTCATTGCACAGCAAATAATCATGTCCATCCTCTGATCTGGTAGTTCAGTGTAGGCCTTTCCTTAGTTAATTCGAGGGGATGAGTTCCCAGGCTACAAGAACAAATTTTGCTACTGTTGTCGATGTATTTGACCTTGCATTTTGTGCTTCTCGCTCTGAAGCATTTCCATGAGATGGTCAGGGATGGGATGAGTGCTGCTCATAGAGGAGCTCACAGAGCTGCACTGGTAGGAGGGAAGACAAGGTGGTTGTGTTTTTTACAGTGACAGATGCTCTGTCTTCAGAGACATAAACCGAGCCTGGGGGTTAAATACACTACTGCCTCTGTAAAGAAGGACAAATTGTTCTGCCTAATGGCAAAAGACTATCCTCAAGGTTTTGCTCCCCTATGAAGCTCCTCTAAACCTGCCTTTCCATGAGACGGCTAGCGCTCTTTCCATACAACTATTAACTATCCCAGTGCATGGCAGAAGTTACAATGGGCACAGAAGTAAATAAGATCAGACATTTATTTCCAGCTTGATACCTGACTTTTCATTAGTCTAACTGCACTGGAAGGTGAATTGAAATTATATGAGGCCCAAAATAGAATCAGAAGATGTGTTTTGTCTTGTTGCAGATTTGCTATCAATAAAGACACCACTGGATAGACATACTGCTTGAATTTAAGAGAAAATAGCTATCTGCCTTTTAGCATGCTTCCATACCAAACAGAATAATTGGTTCTTTGAAATAGAAATTAGTTCTTTATTCACAGATCCTGGAAGGAAGCTCAAATTGGAAAAGTTGTCTAAAATAGATGAGTTTGGAGATACCATTTTGTACAATAGAATCAACCCCTTTAATTAAAAGCTTGATTGTCAGTCACTATTTTCTTTCTAACTCAGGTTAGTCTGAGATTGAAGTGACACACATCACTAAAGATAGAGCAGTGCAAATAATGGGTTCTGTTTCAACTGAGAAATGAAGAAAGATCTTTTGAAATGGATAGGAAGTTTGGCTTTAACTTTTTTTTTTGGGGGGGAGGGGAGTGTTGTTTACCCTTTGAAATGCATATCTGAAGAACTGTTCAAAACACATGAAAAGAAATTATTTCAGCTTGTCCAGGTAGAATGGGGTTCAGATCCTTGTGCTGTAGGGCACAACACAAGCTGAAAAGTCTACCAGAATTGCTTAAAATTGTCTTTTGCATGTTACAAATGTAGCTCAAAGCCATTGAATTCTCCAGAAAAGTTTAGAGGAGTACCAGAAGCACTAAATATGTGAAGATCCTTGTCCATCTGTTGCCATCTCCTCGCTCTGCTTGTGGCTTCCCTAAGTTTTGTTAGAAAGATTTCTCATTACAGGCTCAGTCTTCACATGAAACACAGGGTTAGCTGACATTTGGGGTCTCAACAGAGCTCATGTATCTTCCACACAGTCTGCTTTTCAGCTTCTATCATTCCTCTGCAGCCTGTGTAAGACAGACCCCAGAGCTGCAGACTTACTCAGATTTTCTTCTCTTCCTCTGTCTTTCCTCTTTTGAGTTTGGCCCAGGTTTTTCCCAGAACAGCTAGTGTCCAGCTTGTTGCAGATTTACATCTTCTTAGGCTTCTTTCCATGGGCAAGTGAGAACCTTAAATTCTTTTGGAAAGACACTAAATAGGGATGACTTTCTTTTTAGGTTCTGCAGCCTATCAGTCTGAACTCTGAAAACTGCACATAATCCCAAACCCTTTGCTTTCAAGGTTTCAACCATCACCTTCAACTCTTTATCCTGTTCTGAGACCCTCTTCTGCTGATTTGTAGAAACAGACCTGTAAAAAAATCAAGCTTCATCTGAAAAATTGAAAGAATTAAATGAAAATATATTTTAAAATATATTTTGAAAGAAAAATATTAAATACAAAAAATATTACTTGCCTTTTACAGCTGGAGGACAAGAGTAGGGAATTCATTAGTGAAAGACTGATTTGTGCAATTAAATCTGTAGTTCCTGGTATATACCACATAAAAACACACACAACAGAAACTACTGTAATTTAATTTACTCTCTTTAACTTAATTATCTACTTCATTTCTTGTAGCCATATAAAAATGCTAATGTTTATCTTTTTTTAAAGCTCCTTGTGAGTTTTTAAACTAAATTTATATAACTATTTATGTCACCGTATGTATCTCAGTTATGTCATGCCTGAATTCTGAAAACTAGACTATCCTCACAGAGGAATGAATATAAGGATTTGTTTTACTTAATTTTACAATGCTTTGTTAACTGCTTGAGTGCTGCCAAATGAAGCTACTAAATCCTCACAGGAATCATTCAATCCTGTAATACCATCAACGTTCAAAAGAAAGCTGACAAATATGACTTTCTTCACAGAACAGCAATATTAGAGTAAGCAATGTAGACTTGAACATGCAAGATAAAGTGGGTTTGGGGTTGGTTTTTTTGCCATGCTTTCACTAGGGTGACACTCAGTAGCATAATTAGCACAACTAGCCCTCAGTGTAGTATTTCTGTGACTTTTTGCCCCATTCTTCTGACTCGGCCTTGTGGGTATCAGATGATTTCAGACACCCTTCTAGCTCTCAAGAGCTTTTATACTGCCCAGCTGTCTCTTCTGCTTGCGCCTGGTGGTTGCTGCCCTGGGGTTTACTGGCACTGTGGTGGGAGGCAGAAGGTCCTTGCCCCCCCCACGTGCCGGTAAGCGATGCTGCGCAGGCAGATGTGCAGCACTGCAGCCTGCACAGCATGAGTGTGGACACCTTACTGTTTGCTGAGAAAATCTGGCACAATTTAGGCCCTAGTGTTGGATGAGTTTTAGTAGCCAGGTGTTGGAGTCAGCCGCCAGGGTGGAGACCCAGATGTGTCAATGCAACAGGACAGCTGTGCAATTCCATTTTAGAATCATAGAATCATTTAGGTTGGAAAAGACCTTCAAGATCATGGAGTCCAAATTTTCCTGGGTTTTGACTTACTGAAGTATTTTTGCTTGTTATGTCCAACTCACTTCTTGAGCCAGTATCTTTTCGTAGCATTTCTGATCTTCCCATGCTTGTTTAGAAGGAGAATTTGCTGTATGATGCCATGAAGTAAAGGGGAGAGGGAGAGAGTGATAGTTCCCTGAAGTGCAGAAAAGGGTTCTTCACCATCAGCAAAGTTTTCACCCAGGGAGTGAGCATTGGCAAATTCTTGTTTCCTAGAAGGCTAGATGGAAGTAAGCCCATATCTACTGCCTTTAGTAGTAAAAGAAACTGTTATGGGAAGGCAAATACCCTAGAATGATAAATAAATTGACTGCCTGAAGCTAAAATTAGGTGGAGTCAGTATCTGCTAGAGATTATACCTAGGATTTATGTAAAGCCCTGAAGACCAAAATCCTATTTCAGACTATAATCTAATAAAACCAAGGCACATGGCAATGGGAAACATTACTTGAATGCTTGGAAAATAATACTTGAATGAAGTATTTCTTCTTTCTGTTAGCACTGCATTCGAGAAACATGTCCTCTGTGCTGGAGCAATAGCTTCTGACACAATCTTACCATAACATCAATCACAGCTATTTTTTTCCATTATAAAAGGAACTAAAAGTATGACAAAACCCCCATGTATTCTTCTCACCCTCAAAATTAAAAATATGCTTTGAACATTCAGCAAGATGTAAGATGTAAGGAAGAAGTTCTTTACTGGGAGGGTGGTGAGGCACTGGCACAGGTTGCCCAGAGAGGCTGTGGCTGCCCCATCCCTGGCAGTGTTCAAGGCCAGGTCGGATGGGGCTTTGAGCAACCTGGTCTAGTGGAAGGTGTCCCTGCCCATGGCAGGGGGGTTGGAACTAGATGATCTTTAAGGTCCCTTCCAACCCAAACCATTCTATGATTCTGTGATTCTATGATTTGCTAGGCAACCATGTAAATGGCAGACCAGATTTAGAGGCCTGCCTTCCAAAGCGGCATAGACTTGGTTTAATTGTTTCATTTCAGATTAGTTTAGTGTCTTATATCTTCAAATAAAAGATCCAATATTAGTAATCAATCCTAAAAAAAAAAAAAAGAAAGAAAGAAAAAGGAAAAAAAGAAAAAGTTGATTCCTTAGTAAGGATGGAGAACTAAGGCACAAGATTAAGTAGTAAATAATTAAATAATGTATATAGGCAGAAAGGTAGAAGATTTCTATATAAGCTGCAGGTGGACACTGGATAGTGCATATTAAAAGATGGACCACTGTGATATCCAAGGGGATGGATAGCCTGTGCAGCACATATATTTCTAAGTAGCTTGTAATTAGTATTCAGATGTCTGAAAAGGACCCTGCAAATTGACAAGGACACTTTCAAGAAAATAAAAGTCAATAAAAGAACTGGAATTCAGAAGTCCCTAATCCCAAGACACTTCTGATACTGCATGCATTCATAACTGTTTGTTCACATTAATGTACTGTATTTGCATAGCAAGAGCAAAAATAATTAATTTTTGAAACACAGATTTCAGGCATATGTCAACACATCATACTAAGACTGCTTTGGCAGTGTTGTCCTGATGAAACTTTGGTTTGACTTTAATGTCAAATGAAGCAATTCAATTTGCAGTCAGAAAGACCTGGAACTCTCTTCTGCTCCCTGGCTTGCAGCCAGGTCACACTGAGTTGTGATCTCATAAATGAAGAAGAGTCAGCACGGATCAGAATTCGAGAAAATGAGCATTCAATGATTTAGAAACGATGCTCCTCATTTCAAATCAGCAATGCCTCAGGATGGTGTTGAGGGCTCTGTTCCACCATGAAGCCATCTTTCAAACTGAATATAAACCTGATGCTTTGACAATTTGTATTTATTAAAGATTGAGGCTACTTTTCAGTGTCCTGGGCTTACACTCCCACTCAGTTCTCCAAGCTGACCTCTGCGTGTTCTTCACAAACTTCTCCAACGTGGGTCCTCCCCACGGGCTGCAGTTCTTCACGAACTGCTCCACTGTGGGTCCCTTCCACGGGCTGCAGTCCTTCAGGCACAGACTGCTCCAGCTTGGGTCCCCCCCAGGGTCACAAGTCCTGCCAGAAAACCTGCTCCAGCGCGGGCTTCCCACAGGGTCACAGCCTCCTTCAGGCATCCCCCTGCTTCCCCGTGGACCTCCCTGGGCTGCAGGGGGACAGCCTGCCTCACCATGGTCTTCCCCATGGGCTGCAGGGGAATCTCTGCTCCGGCGCACGGAGCACCTCCTCCCCCTCCTTCTTCACTGACCTGGGGGTCTGTAGGGCTGGTTCTCTCACATATTCTCACACTCCTCTCTCTCTGGCTGCAGTTTCTATGCCCCAGCAACATTTTTTCCCTTTTTAAATCTGTTCTCCCAGAGGTGCTACCACCGTCACTGATGGGCTCAGCCTTGGCCAGCGGCAGGTCCGTCTTGGAGCCGGCTGGCATTGGCTCTGTCGGACATGGGGGAAGCTTCTAGCAGCTTCTCACAGAAGCCACCCCTGTACCCCCCCGTTCCCAGCTACCAAAATCTTGCCACACAAACCCAATACAATTCCTCAGTACCTTTTAGAATGAGTGGTAGAACTGTGGCACAAGACCGGGTATCTGGGAACTATATTAACTGTATCCACTAAGAAACTGAGAATCATGGTAAAGAAGGAGAAGGACAATAAGTAACCAACAGCTTTCTGACATCAACATGCTTTTGAGAAAGAACTGAAGCAAAGGACAGGTGACAGACAAAAAAGGGGAGAGGGAACATGGTGAAGGAATATGATTGGTGAAATGTCAAAAGAAGATTGAGGTAAGAGATAGTATGTCTAAGCACTTCAGGATTTTTTTCTTTATTGTCAGATTTTAAGTGAATAGTGTCCTTTAAACAGAGTAGAATTTTTTAGCAAATTGCTTGGCACAGCATCTCAGGCCAGAAAACTGCTTCAAAGAAATACTGGTTGGCAGAAACATTTATCTAATGAGGACTTTGTACACTATCACTACAGAACCAGAGGATTGCTTTTGCAAAGTTATAGACTGGCACTTTCTGAGATTTGCAAAATTTGTAACTCGTTGTTGCACTGGCTTCAGTGGGGATGCCATGATAATTTAAGCTTGGTCTACAAAGGGGAGGGAAAGAATATGTCTCATAAATCTCCATCTGTGCCGTCTACAATGAATACTAATCCTTTTAAAACCTGCAACGGAGTGACTGTTTCACTTGGGGTAATTCTTTGCCTGTGCGGTTTGTTTCATCAGTTACTAAACTTTAATGTCAAGATTTACTTTTGATGTGAAGTTGCAAATATCAGAACACAGGTAATCAGGTTTATGTTGCAACTGGCCTGAGATGGCAAGGCAGAAAGAGGGAGAGCAACAGATGCTTCCCATCAGTTTCCATGATGCTGGCTTCTCCAAGGGTAGCAGAACAAGTTGCAAGTGATCTGGCCCAGAAGGGAGACCACAGTCTAGGTGCAGCACCAAAGAATTTAGTCCTGTTCTGTTTGGCTTTTTGTATGGCTGAGCTGGATGAGTTTCTCCCACTGAAAGATAAATGACCTAAATACGGATGATTGCTGTACCAATATCTCTACTAGCATCTCACTTCGTGAGTAATTCTGTGAAATGATTGAAGCAGAGCTTAGATTAAGTTAAAGAAATAGAATAATGGTATCCTAATCTGTATATCCCTTAATATTTTGGTTTTCTTTAGCTCAAATGATCAATATTACAGACATGCATCTCAGAGTTTATATTGCATGTCTTCTGGTGCCTTGGACCCACATCAATAAGAAGGGATATTTTAAAATCTTAAACCCAGCATTATAATTCAAGTCACATATTCTATCTTATGATTTTATGAAATAGAATTATTGCCTGCAGATGTTAATTCCCAAACACAACATGTTTCTCTTTGCTGTGGTGTTGTTCAGAACAGGTTATTATAGATAGTTGTGTAGCTAAACTATACTATCACTCAGGAAGGAGAAAAGCCCCAAACCAATGGGAAATAAGACAAGAGAAAATGCTAGGAAAGCAGTTTAATTTTTAACATATAGTCATCTTCAGCTCTTGGAAAAAAAGGCACTTATCACAAGCTAAAATATGAAGAAAAAGGCAAGACAAAAGATAATAACAAGCTATACTACAGAATAAAAATTTGCAGGAAATGGACCCACTGAGGATGCATTGGCAGCCTGATAAGTCTGGGGGCATTTAAGCTAGTCAGGGAAAAAAGCTAGCATTGTCATATAAGTGTCAGACATATCCTAGAAAAAAGAAGCATAAGATGACAACATAAATCTTATTCATTTGAAGGTGTTGTGTATAAATCCAGCTCAGGCATTGATAAAAATAAATAAATATATCCATATCATATGCACTAAAAATTCCAGTGAAGCGAATAGGAATTTGAAAGAAATTGTATAGATATACTCCATACAAAGTATAAAGTACTGGGTTACTGGGTCTCTCTGCAAAAACATTCTGGGATATTACCAATCTTTTCTACTTCATCTTCTCTTAAATGATCTATTTGTCCCATTCTTCAGACAGAAATTCTCACTCATACAGGGAAAGCAAGAGCGAGAAAAAATTGTTCACCTGAGCATTTCTTCCTGAGTCAGATCTTGTATTGTTTTCTTTAGAATATAAACTGGAGAGAAAGAGAAGATGTATTTTCCACTTTTTTTTCCCCCGCCGTGGCTGTAATGGGTTCCTTTACAAGTGGTGTAAGCATCCAAGCAAGCGTGATGTTTGCTCCCGCTTTCCCCTGTTTTCACACCTTGGTCTCTCAGTCCCCTCAGCCCATGACCCCTGGAGTGCAGTCGCACCTCCTTCCCAGTCAAGCACTGTTTTTTTTATAAAGGAATTGATCAAAAGCTGCTCTCAGTCAGCAAACACCTTCCACACCCAAAGAATGCTCATCTGCTCAGGAATATTAAGAATCCACTGTGAAGGAGGATTAAAGAAGTAATTACTTCTAATATGAATTACGGGAGTCATTGTGACCGAAAACTGGTCACTGAAATGACTTCACGGCTGAAAACAGTGCCTGGAAACTGATGTCAGCTTACAGCAGAGACAAGGAACGCTTTCACTGATGAAAGATCAAACATATGGTGTTAACATACACCTTTGTGTTACAGGAGTAATGACTTACACACCATTCAGGTGTTCACTGAACACGCAGAATTGCACTAAAGGTACACGGTTCTCAATGAATGACTGACAGGCAAAAAAACGGATAGAAGAGGAAATCAGGCAAATCTTACCAGGGAATCCCTGAGAAAGATAAAGATTTTTATTTTGTTTTTCATTAAGGTTATCTAAATACGTTGAGCTATTACTCCCTGTTGAGCTATTTCTCCCTGTACAATTGGTTTAAGGCAATTACAACATGAAAGCTAATCTGCCTGTAGACGCAATTCAACAATCCAAAACCACGTTCAACATTTGTTAGCACATACAGTCTTACTGAAAATCACTGGGAAATGAGTGTGAACTTACATTGTATGCTTGTGTCATACAAATGTGCAAGAAAGCACTGTAAGTGCAAAATAATTTAGAATAAGCTATCTGAAGGGTTTTTGGGTTTTTTTTTTGAGGGAGACTAGTGGGAAAAAAATTGATTTAAAGAAAGATTTCCTGAGTGGCTTTGTGGATCACCTTTGCAGAAAGGACTCCACAATATGTCGGAGAAAACTGTTTTCACCAATGGGAGACCATAAACTTTTATTTTCTTGCAACTCCAGTGGTATTTACAATGTCATGGAGGTTGTTGGTGTCTTTACTAAAAGGTTGACTAAGATTAATACACTTGGAAGACCCTTAAATAGTGTGAAGCTTCAGGACAATCTCACTTTTTGTAGTTAGCATTTACATTCTGTTCTTGGGTTTAATGTGATTTTTGGTAATTGACTTCTTTTCCTCAAACATATTTTGAGATTTTAAGGGGTTTGGGGGGGGGGGGGGGGGTGGTGAGATTTTTAAATTATATTAAAGCACTAGAAATACCTTGGAGATAGAAAATGCTGTCATGAAAACTTGACTTGTTCTTATGATCACAAAATGCCACACACAGCTTTAGTTTCAGGAATCCTTCTGTAGCAATCTATGTTCAGAAGTCCTGGTGATCACAAGAATATCTGTTCAGCTGTCTGTCTGAAACAACCCAAACTAAAGAGCCTAGATCATTTAAGAAAAAAATGGATGCTTTAAACTTTCAAACTGCATAGATTATTGGAACAATTTATTTCTTGTGCTCTTGTGCAGTCTAGGCACTTTCCAAAGGAACTTCCATCCAAAACTGCTTAACATTTAAACTGAGCAATGGTGCAAAAGCCTCAAAGATCAGAGTGGGAGGAAAAAGGGGACAGTATGATTGATTACTCGAAGTTAGCAGTGTCCATATCCTGAGCAAGACACATGCCTACCGCTCACTGAAAGGGAAAGAAAGCCAATGGGAGGAAGGAGGCAGGGGGTTATTTTTGCTTTCTTTTTTATATCACTCATTCTTTTAAAGACACATGTCATGTTTCTTCTCATTCATCTTTTCTACAAACTACATGCCTTCAATCCCTTCAGTGTCCCTCCCTGTGAAAGTTCAACCACCTCTGCAATTATTTGCCCTCCACCTTAGTTTTTGCTATATTCTTTTCTGGTAAGTTAACAAAAACAATTAAAAAGAACTATGTTAGGTCACTAACATAGTGTTAGAAAAGCTATCATTATCATTATTTATAAATTATTTAATATGCATGTATACATGTGTGGGAATATATCACTAAGATAATATATTCTGTTCTAATTCCCATTGACTTCTTGATACTGTCTTTTTATGTGAGAGGAGACAGGCTGATCCAGTGATTCAGGAGAGGTGTTCCAGAACACAGTCTTTTATCCCAGTATGGAAAACAGGACACAAAGACAGTAACATAACTTAGTGCTTTGTGTTCATCTGCAGGAACTACGTAAGAGCCATTTTGACGTTGGAAAAAATGGCTATGAAATATCAAGTATATCACTGACTGACTGTGCAACTACAGCATGAGATCTGTGGACTTGCTCTTCCTTTGCCTCTTGCTGCTCATAGTGGCATAAAAGACTTTGGGCTGGAACCTCCCTCCAGGGTCACCCTTGCATCTCACGTGAAATAAAATCTCGTGACCTCTTACAGGATCTGTATCTGTCACCCCCCTTCCTATAGCATATTGCTTCTCTTCAGTTTTTTAGGCACGCTGCCAGCTGGGAATCTTCAGTGGTGCATGTAAAAAGCTGCAATACTGATTCTTTACCCAAGTAATACCTCATTGCCTGTCAGCATTTTCTGACATGCAAAGAAATAAAACAAAGGGATTCCCTATTTGAATATTTCCTAAGGTGATACAGCTACTGAAAATGAAGAAATTCCCCACATCTGCTTCACATTTTGAAACATCAAAAATAGATTAGGAAAAGGCATTTTTAAAGTCAGCTGTAAAGAAACCATATTGGACAGTCCTACTCTTGATTTCTGAGATTTTTCCCCCTAGTGCAGGTGTTTGTGAGGTTATTTCACTGTCTCCAATTACCAGTACTCCCAGGGGATGAACAGAGTGGGTACATGACCTCAGACTGGGTGAATTAGAGAAATGGTAATGTTCAGAAGTAGAACAGCCACATTTCATAGCATCCTATAGCAGTAATGTTCCCAAAATATCCTAGTGGGATATTCAGCTGTAGAAACTACTAAGTCTGCAGTGCAAAGGTATGGTAAAGCTGAGCAAACAGATCACACTGGGACAGAGAATATGCCAGATGTCATTAGAGCAACTGTCAGAATGCCCATCTCTAAATATGAATAAACTAATAATAATATTTTATAAGTTAATTACAAGAATAATTATAAGCAGGTAGATTAAATAAGAGATGAGCTAGCAGGAAGATCTGTAAATCAGTTTCCTTTGGAGACAGCAAATGAACTGAAACAGATAGTCATTTTATTGTCAAAGCATGCTGTGATAAAGACAATACACATCAGCCTTTCATAAGATTCCTCATGAGAATCCCAAAGAATACGGCTTTTGAAAGAATTTATACAGCCTCCCAGCACAGACACCATATCCCAAATGTGAAGAACAAAACCTAATTTTCCTTGGACTAATATTGATAAAAGTTACAGCTATTTGAAAGAATTCTACTGCTGAAAAGAGTTTGGACAAGGCAATTTTTGCTATTATGGGCAAAGCGTGATTCTTTTCTGTTTGACTTTTGAAATCACTTTGCAAAGCTCAAAAATGATGTGTTTGTTGGATATGTATCTAAATGTTAATCCTGTGAAAGAGATCCACAAAGGAACTTCTATTTCTATACTTTTCCTTCAGGAGTAAATTGCCTTCTCACCCAGTATTTCTTATAATCCAAAGCTGTAAAGGGAGATTAAAGTCTCTCCTGCTGATTTGTGCACACACATAGCTATCAATAATTGCACCATTGATCCCTTTCATCTGTCTAAACTTGCTTATACCTATCTGAATATATTCAAAGAGTTTCCTTTAAAAACTCCTATGGCTCACCCCTACATCATGTATTCTCTTAAGCATTCAAATACACACCTAGTTTTGTGTGAGTCTACATATGCAAATATATTAATTTGCCTTAGATTTCAGACATAAGTATCCCAGGCAATTAACACCCCTGTTCAAAGCTAGGTCTTACTCATAGCAGGGTCAGCAAGAGCTGTTTGCTAAGTGTCCAGTTGGGTTTTGAACATCTCCAGTTGTGGAGACTCCACAGTCTCTCAGGGCACCAAGTGCTTGACCGTCCTCTTAGGAAAAAGTTTTTTTCTTATGTTTGGACAGAACTTCCTGTATTTTAACTTCTACCCATTGCCCCTTGTGCTGTCACTGAGATCCACTGAGAAGAGTCTGGCTCGGTCATATTTACTCCCCTCATCAATCTACACATTGATAAAATCCCCCAAGCTTTCCCTTCTCCAGGCTGAGCAGTCCCAGCTCTCTCAGCCTCTCCTCATACGAGAGGTGCTCCAGCCTCTTAATCATCTTTGTGGCACTTTGATGGACTTGCTCCAGTATGTCTATGACTCTCTGGTACTGGGGAGCTCAGCGCTGGACCTGGCATCCCAGACGTGCCTCAGTAGGGTAGAGTAGAAAGGAAGGATCACCTCTCTTGACCTGCTGGTGCTGCTCTGCCTAATGCAGCCCAAGGTGCTGTTGGCCACCTTTGCTGCGAGGTCACATTGCCGCCTTGTGTCCAACCAGGTGTCCACCAGGACAGTCAGGGCCTTTTCTGCAGAGTTGCTTCCCAGCCGGTCAGCCCTCCACCTGTACTGGTGCATGGGGTTATTACTTCCCAGGTGCAGGACTTGGCACTTCCCTTTGTTGGTCTTCATGAGGATCCTGTTGGCCCGTTTCTCCAGCCTGCCAAGGTCCCTCTGAATGGCAGCACACCCATGTGGTGCATCAACCGCTCCTCCCAGTTTCGTATCACCTGCAAACTTGCTGAGGGTGCACTCTGTCCCCTCTTTTAACTCACTGCTGCAGAGGTTATCTTACCTTGATCTTGGCTGTCATGGTTTAGCCCCAGCCAGCAACTAAGCACCAGGCAGTCGCTCACTCACTCCCCCCACACCCAGTGGGATGGGGAAAGCATCGGAAGGAAAAAGCTAAAACTTGTGGGTTGAGATAAGAACAGTTTAATAGAACACAAAGGAAGAAACTAATAATGATAATAATAACAATAATAAAATGACAATAATAATAATAAAAGGATTGAAGATACAAGTGACGCACAATGCAATTGCTTACCAGTTACCGACCAACCCCCAGTTAGTTCCCAAGCAGCAATCCCCCCAGCCCCATTCCCCCCAGTTTATATACTAGACATGATGTCACATGGTATGGAATACCCCGTTGGCCAGTTTGGGGCAGCTGCCCTGGCTGTGTCCCCTCCCAACTTCTTGTGCTCCTCCAGCCTTCTTGCTGGACATGAGAAGCTGAAAAATCCTTGACTTAGTCTAAACACTACTTAGCAACAACTGAAAACATCCCTGTGTTATCAACATTCTTCTCATACTGAATCCAAAACAAAACACTATACCAGCTACTAGAAAGAAAATTAACTCTATCCCAGCCAAAATCAGGACATTGGCCTATAAAATTAGGTGACCTGTTCAGTGTCACTCATTATGAACCAGATCCACTGGATGCAAATCCTGGGTGTAAATATAATCATAAACTATCCTCCTACCCCTGAGAAAATATTCCTTGCATGAAGTATGAAAACTTCCCCAAGTACTGTGCATTTGATTTGAATTTGAAACAAAGATTTGATAACTTTGTTTGCGCAGCATCTTTCCAAACAGTTCACCATGTTCCCACAAATGTACAGTCTGGATTGGGAAAAAAAAGGCAACGTTTTCAAATTTGAGGCCCTGATGATAGGTATTTAGCATCATATTAAAGTCTTTAATTAAGCTAATGGATTCTTAGCTGTGTTGAGCATCTCCTGTCTCTTGTGAAGGCTGAAGAGATTAAGACCAGGCTACTTATTAAGATAGAGAAATACGAAGATAAGTGTCAGTCTTGAGAATTTTTCATATTTTTAACTAGAGCTCTGATTAATATTAAAATTATGTGATGTTCCCCTGTTTAGCCCAGTTCGGCTGAAGGCTGCCAAAAACAGCAGTGGAAAGGGGATGAACTTCCTACACTGTACATCTCAATGAGACAGGAGCTTCAAAGACTGTGTAGGCAACTCAAAACCTAATGCAATTAAAGTTAATCAGTTTATGGTCCCTTTGACAGTGTACAAGAAAATGTAGACTTTTTTCCTCCGTTATTAATGGTACATTTAGAATTCTATCTTTGAAATGCACAAAAGGGAAGAAAATGAGCATATAGAGCTCACCTACTTCACAAATATTGCATATTTTGCAAAACATATTTTTAATGTGACATTTTTTCAGTGCAATGAAAGATGCTTCTATGAGATACTTAATTTCTTATTTCCTGCCTGTCACATTTTAATCATTAATATAACTTGCTGAGTAGCTAACTAAATGGTAATTAAAAGCAAAATTTCTGATTCCCTTCATGATGTGTTTCTGGGCAAATGGTAGTGTGCTTTATCTTATCTTAGCATTTGCCTTCAGCCCTAAATGGAGCCCCCACTTCATAGTGTTTTTTTCCACAGTTCCTGTATTCCTGAGATAGTTTCTTAGAATCACTAGGCCACTAGTGTCCTTTTACCACTGCTGAAATAATTAATCATTATTATTAATAATAGCTATTAATATTATTTACATGTAAGAGAAAATTCAAATGTCTACTGTTTCGAGTAGTGGCTATCAACAGTATTAAGAGAAAAGTCTTCAAAGAGAAGTAACTGCAATCTGGTAATTATTATTACTCTTCTCTCACATACCACTCATTCTCATAAGGATTTGGTTTTTATTAAAGAAGAGTTTCCAAATTAAACAAGAATAGGCTTCAGCTTCTGAGCCAACCTCTGTTTCATGTTCTGCAGGTGACTATGTGAAGTTTTCTGTGCTTATAAAGGGAAAATCTGTCATTAGCTTCACATCATATCATTAGAATCATGCATCACAAAAAAAATTAAGACTTGCCCTTTTGTTCAGTTCTGTTAGACAAACAAAATACATCTACAAAGTGGATGGAATAGCACGTTGCACACCAGATATGGTGGAAAAAAAAATGGATCAATGCTTTCAAAGCCAGTGTGTGTTGGCTTGCAACTTCCAATATTTCTGTCAAGAAATTCAAGTTAGTCGGTGTGATGTCAACTCAAAAGATCATGTAACATGTTAGAAAAAGCGCATTTAAAAATTCATATTTCCTGCAATTTATATGGATCTCAAATCTAGAATCTTCAGGTCTTGAAAATTAATTTCCACATTAATAAGTGAGTATAAAGATGAATAAGCTTGTAACCAATCACAGAAATGTCTTGCTAGTGATATTCAACTTTGTGAACCTGTTCACACATTGTCAGTGCTTTCATTTATGCAAGCGTGATCACAGGAAATGATGAAAGAGCAGTTTTAATAATTTCTTGGTGACTGTCAAAACTTCAAATCCAAATCCAAGCCTGGCAGAGTGAATGCAACTCTTCAGAAGCTAATGAAAGTGAACCCAATTATATCAGGCTGAATTTGGTCCAGAGACCAAATTGTTAACTCCATGTAGAAGCAACCTTTCCTTTCAGGTTAGGGAGAGCTATGTGTGACATTTATGTCCTTAGGGGAAAGTGACAATCATCTCTAGCAGATTTACTCCTAATTTTGTCCCCTTTTAACCATTTTCTTCAGGTACCATAATTATGCCTGTGTGAATTCATACTCTAAGTCTCCCCACACACAGCCCCAACCTGATGTCTTGAAATATTATCAAAGTCATTGCAGTAAACACAGCGCTAGACAATTTATAGAATATTTCTTTCAAGGAGAACAACAATTTTTCTTTAAGTATGTGTTGTGTACTGTGCTATGTTCTCAGTTAGGAAAATATTACCATCCTCTTTACAGCCTTGATTAACTTTCACGTGGGATTATTTTTGCATAATTTTTCCTACTGTTAATTTACTAAGACCAGAATCAGATAATAAAGACAAATTCATAAAATTCAGAATACACAAAGTGCACTTTGATTCGCACTATTGACATCATTGTAGATCACTTAGTTTCTGTTAACGATGAGTGATGCTCCGTGAGAATATTGCAACAAAGCTTAGCTGGAACTGGTTATGTTCTCTGCTGCAAGAGCTTCAAAGTTGAGATTCTTTCAGACTGATGAAACAGAGAGAAAAGGAAACTACAAAGGATATGAAATCTTGTTATCAGCAGAAGAAGGCATAAGTTTTGTAGAAACTAATTTTACATTATTTTACGGCATTTCTTAGGGATCTTGATTTTGGTGTATTCTGTTGCTTTACTCATCTATTTGCAAGCGCTCAATCCAATTAAGACCATAAATTCATGGATTAATATTCCTTAATATTCTAGCCCAGGCATATTAACATCTTAATCACTTTCTTAGAGCAGAACCACCCAGCTCATGCCCCCATTAAAGATGTGGATTAAGAAAACATTCCCATCTGCAGTGAGAACAGTTTACTTCAGGAACTTGTCATAAATAGCATTAGTTTCTTTCTAATGCAAATGGTGCTCACTTAGTCGCTCTTACATTCACATATTAAATGAACTTATCTTCTAGGATAGTTGAATAAATAATGACGATAATTTATTTTTAACAGCAATGCTGGCTGCCTTCCTCCTCTACCATACTGCAAAAACAAACAATAAAACAAGAAAGAAATCTGAAAGGAAATCAATAGAAAAAGTGGGTCTAGCTCTTTTTCTGTTAACAATTTGTCCCAGGCTTCAGGTTTCCTGTCCACAGAACAACTGTGACTAACATGCTCTTCTCCCACAGTGAGACCAAATGGTGGCAGCATGGCAACACTGACCATTAATGCTAATTGGAATAAGTGCATTTAAAGGAAATCAGTTGTGTGTCACAGCAAGGACATGCTTTGGCACAGAGAAGGGTAGAACCTGAAAGTACCTATACACATGCTGGCAGTGAACTGCCCAGCTACATTTGTACCAGGATATTTCCTTGGCAACATCCTAGATCTGTTTAATCAGCTAATTATTATCATTCTTTCCTATTAGAAATATCGAATTTATCATATTTATTTTCCAGATGAAGAAACTATAAAGATTCAGTAAACCCTTTTCCCACCTCTCCCAACCCACTTTTGGCCCTCATACTTCCAGCCAGCTCATTCAATGTGTTCCTAAACGTGAACACAGACAGACCACGCAACTAGCTGAGTTTTTAAAATTACATATCCTCTCTACAAGGATGACTCACTTTTACTTAATTATTGACAAAGGCTGTTGGAGAATGACCAGCGTTTCAGCTCAGAAGAAAGCGAGAGAAGTGATACCTTCGCTTCGCTGGGGCAAGTGGAGTGGTACGTGCAGCGAGTACACCAGCCCTGCCTCGAGGCTTTGCAGCAGCGTGGGCTGCGCTCCGTTTTGCTAGGGATGCAAGCACTGATTTGGGGGGATCCATCCCTGTCTATCCCTCCTCCCGGTGATACCAGCCACTTGGCACCCGGGTGCCTTTCCATGTGGCATCAAGAGCAGTGAAGTGGGCCTCTCGGGACGCTCTTGCAAGCACAGTGCAGAGAAGGGTCATTAATCACTTTGCTGCCCAAGATATTTTGCCTGTGTCTAGAGCAGCTCCACATTACTTGAAGGATGGTCATGGAATTAAGTGCTACTTGTCCTCACCCAAGTCAAAATGAATAATCTCATCCTATAACAAACTAATTTGAAACACTAAAAGTTCCTCCATGCCTTCCTTTTAATCTCTGTATTTGAAAACATGTCATATTTTCCAATAACGCTAAAGTCTGCCAAGAAAAAGAAATGGCAGGGGCTTTAAGTCTTCCTCTACAAAAACCACAGAATAATGTCATATGTCCAACACATTCATTCGCATTCACAGGCACACTTGAAAACACAGGGAAACCATTTCCCCAGTAAGCTGTCCCCAGACAAAGATATCCACAGATAACCAGCCTGACTGACGAGAGCAGCATTTTGGGCCTGCACGTAAGCTCCTATAAGTAATTTGCATTCTTTTTCTAATTAATAAAATAGATATTGATTAGCTCATAGGATTTCAGGTTTCATATGTCTAATTATAAATTAATATTAAATGTTAATATAGAAAATTATATTCACATATATTAATCAAGATTGAACAAAGCTATTAATTATGATTTGAGTGGGTTGAAGTGCTGTTGAATCATATGTGATTCAGTTATTTGCCCCACTGCTAAAGCAATGGGTTTTTTAGCAAGGCACTAAGGATTTCTTACTGACAGCCCACAGCACTTTTCACCCACTCACCCTACATCCTTCTATCTTCTCCATCTGAGACTAAAAATGTCTCATGCATTAAATCTGAAGGTCACTGATTAGGTTTAATTCATTGATCACTACATAATTTCATTTGCTAACTGTTTCTGTTATGGGAAAAATGGCTCAAAGCCTCTACAAGGCTGATGGCTAACTCCTATGTTTCACAATACTTCCTGATGTCTCTGCAAATCTTAGACTCAGTTTGTCAAACTGCTAGATTATCAACTGAAGTTTAAAACACAGGAATTTTCTAGCTCTTCAGTTCAAATAAGCATGAGTACCCTCGATGCTCAGAAAATATGAGCCATCTGGAAAAAAATTTACTGTTAAGTCATTGTCATCATTTTTTTGAAATTGCTCTTTTTTAAACAAAAAAAATCCTGGAGGTTGGCCAGGCTGTTATTGGGTGTTTATAACTGTGTTATAAGGCCTCTCAAGCTAAATTGTCTCAATGAATGGACTTAGAAAGATCACTTCTCCTTTCTGTACTGCTGTGGATAATAATGGTATTTATCTCTCCCTGGGAAGTATTTGAGGATCTACTTAAGTATCAATAATCTGTCATCCAAAGGCTCTATAGAAGTGCAAAACGTTGATATAAGTAAGCGATACTTACTACTTAACTATGGTAGGCATAGATTAACTTCTCAAGGGGTGAGATTTAGACACTGTATGTTATGTGAATATCCCATATGTTTGCCAGCGCAACCAGAAACTGAACAAAATTACAAGAGCCTTGGGTGACTCACTGATACTGTTTCACATTAAATAAAGACAACAGCAGCATTGTCAGTGCTGCATTTTCATGCTCACTGTGCTCTGAGAGAAAATGGCCACAACCTGAGAGGATGGAATTGCCATCCCAGCTAAGCAATTAGTTTCTCATTTAATATTACTATCGTCAATGCCCTGCATGTGCTTGGATGGCCACACCATAGAGCAACAGCAGCATTTTAAATGGTGTGGGGGGGTGTTGGTTGTCTGGGTTTTTTTGCTATTCACTCAATTTGATGTTTAAAAGACTAATGATGCAGCAAAGTGACCAGTTTTCTGATTTAGCTAACCAGCAACAGAATCAGTCTATTCTGATAACAGGACGAATTTAAGTGTTGTTGCATTTTCATCTAAATTTTTCTTTTTAATGCAGTGCTCTGTCAGGGGGAACTAAAAATCTAGACAAAAGCCTGGTTTGTCTAAACAATTCGCCCTGCAGTTTTAAAAGTAAAGGTAAGCTTCTCACAGATTAATGGAAAATAAAGCCATGCAGTAACAGGTTTCAAAATACAGTCTAAAGTTTAGCTGGCTTCTAACCGATGCCCTGATCCATGAAAGGACTTCAGCTTCCACATGAGCACCCAGCACCTAAATCCACAAGTGTTCTCCACCGAAATCCCCGCTTAAACCTTGAGCCTCCTTGGGTGATGATGAATAAAAGCGGCAGCATCGCTGCTTATCCTCTGTGGAGGCAGCACCTTGGCTCTCCTTCCTTCCAGCAAGCACCTGGCAGGGCTGGGGACCCAGGCAGTGATCTCGGCAGTGATTTGGTGCTGGTGTAGCAGCTGGGAGGTCACCCGGCTTCGGTAGCTGCAGCGAGAAAGCAGTGTGGAGGCTGAGGTTCAAAGAGGTATCTTAGACTTCAGATGCTCCCTGCTTGGTTTTCCACAGTTGACACATTTCCAGGGCTATAATACCAAAATTGACGGTTTATCCATAAACAGCAAGTTATTGTTTCTGATAGTTTCTTCGTTGTGTTTAATGGCTATTAGGAGGGAAGCGGGGAAGGAAGCAGAAGGAAAGAAATACGTGCACTTCGCTCTTGCTGTAATCGATGGCACACTCCCCTTGACTCAAGAAGGAGCAGGATGAGATTAACTGTAAGAAAGCTGAGGTGATGTGCAATCAGAAAGAGAAAGACAGGTGAAAATACGATCCCAAGCCTAGAAGCCAGTTTGATCTTTTTCCCCTGTATCACTTTTCTACTTGAATTTGTGGGGACATTGTATAAGATTAGCAGTTCCTGGCATTTCTCCAAAGTACTCGCCACGGGCCAGATTTCTGATCTCTGTTGGGATGAACTGATGGTGCAAATCAGTGAATAGTATTTTAATATGCACTAAATAGTATTTTAATATGCATTTCAATATATATTGTTTCTTGTTACAAGACCCTTTCATTCTTTATGAAGGTAAGCTGCCAAAGAGGGAGAGGGGCAAGGCAGCAACGTTATATACATCTAGAAGACCAAAAAGAGGAAAAGGGAAATGGAGGTTAGAGGGAGACAGAAGAAGGCAAGTAAAAATGAAATCAGTGCTGCCAGGAAGAGAACCAGCTACATGACTCTTTACAGGAATTCCTTTCTCATTAGCCAGTTAACTTTAATACCATGTTAAAGTCAGGGTCTGCCACAACTGTTGCATGTAGTAATTGGATATATTTTTTAAAATTTTGGGGCAGTATCTACACTTTCCTGCTTCCTTTGGTGAAATTTCATTGTTGGCAATATTTGAAGAGTTGGAACTCCTACAAAAACATCATTGCCCCATCTTAGATCCAGGGTTTTCTAGCACTTAAAAATTAGGAGACTGTTCAAACTGAAGTTTTTAGTTCAGCTTCTAACAGACATGAGGAATAAGAAGGCACTTTGCCAGAGACATGGAGATGCCTGAAGATGGAGTCTCTCACCACACTATTTGGTCTGAACACCAGGAAGGAGACGTTGAACACAGAGAAACGGGCAAAGGGAATATTGGAGATAACAAACAGAAAAAGGAGATTTAAAAACTCACAGCAGAAGGAAAACTAGGAAAGGCTTTCAAGTCTTCAGTAGTATTCTGCCCACCGAACTCGACATGTCTGTTTCAAATTTAAAATATTTGGGACAAAAAATAATGGGCTTGTCATTTCACATTATTTGGTTTTTAAACGTACACAGGAAATTCTAGGCCCATCTCTGCCATCAGAATAACATAGTCCCAGCTAAGGCCAGCTGAACAAGAAACCTACTCGGAGCTGGAGCCTCTGCTCCAGACTGTCTCTGCTAGAAGCAGCATTTTAAAAAAGTAAATGAAGATCAAGGAATTTGAAGCTGCCCAAGGCAGTTAATTTTTTTTTGTTTAAATGTACTACTTTTCATCTCTACACATGAAAACAGAGCCATTAGTGATGATATCGTGTACTGAGATCTCTAAAGGGTACTGCGCACGACAAACTGGTTTGCTTTAGTTTATTTAGTTTGGTTTAGTTATTTTAGTTCACGTTAGGACACCAGACTTGTGTAAAATATTATCATAGCAGGCATATGCTTTTCCTGAGCTAGATTACAGTTGCTTTTATCTCTCCCCCTTTTAAAATAATATTTACATAGCATTTAAATTACCTTCTGATCACTTCAGGTTTATGGATAATTCACCATGATCAAAAATGAGGTTTCCATTCCAATTTTTGTAGAAGAGCGTTGTTGCTCGCATTCGTACCTCAGCTACCTTGTTGGTAGCCTAACAGGAAGCTTTCACCACAGAGGTGGCTGCTGTGATTACATTTGATCAGCCGTAAAAGGAATTTCCCAGAACAAGGAATGGAAATGCTTTTATAGCCTGTTAGGTAATGTCAGGATTTTTTTGTTTTGTTAATATGAGCTTTTGCCAATCACTAACAGCATGATCCAAATCGCATTTGAAGGCAATGGAAAGTCTCCCATTGAGTTTGATGGCCTTTGGATCAGTCCCTAAGTGCATTTAGACTTAATGAGATGTTAATGTGAATTTTATGCTGCTGTGTATATGAATAGATTTTCCAAACTTTTTTCCCCGCTAATGCAAAAAGAGTGATCTGCCTTTTTAAATTTTTAAATTTTATTTTCTTGCTACGATTGCTACGCAGGCAGAAGGAGAATTTATGCAGCTCGTTCCAATCCCTACCTTCTCCCCCCCACCACTCCCCGCCCCGCAAACCTTTATCGGTGACAGACTGCAAACTGCGGAAAACATTACCCGCTCTCGCAGTAATCTAAATGAGCAGGAAATATCGTCCTCCCGATTCGCGTCTTTATTGTGTTGGAACTTCGGCTTGAGGAAAGGCAAAATTAAGACCTGGGGGAAAAACAAAACACAACACAACACAACACAACACAACAAAACAAAACAAATGCACCACAAAACAAACACAAAAACAAAAACAAACCCCCCCCCCCCCAAACCCCCCAAAACTAACCCAAAGCCCAAACAGAACCCAGGGAAATGGGGAAAGCCATATTCTTTGTTTCTTGCTCCACCTGGCGGAAGATGGAGGCGCGTCCCTCCGCGCGCCAAAATAACGCCCCGCGCGAGCGGGCAGGCGGGCGGGGGATACTGCGTGGGCTGTGGGGCAGATTCTTCGTCAGGTGGGGGCTTCGGGTGTGTTTTTGGGGGGGTTTCACGCAGCCAGGGGGGTGAGGAAAGAGGGTTTCCAGTCAGGGGTGGCGTGGAAAGTGGGTGTGAGCTGGGGGGGGGGTTGGGGGGGGGGGTTGTCCTGCACTGGTTTCACCCTCGGGGTGAGGTTTCTTGTTCGGTGCAAAAAAAAAACCGGGAGGGGTGCTGGTTGTGGCGCTCTTCGGCGCTGTCGGGGGAGTTTGACTTCCCCGGGGGTGTGGGGACGTTGCGTGAGTCGCGGCGGCCAAAAAGATTAACCCGTTCATTTCGGTGGCCTAGCGCACCACCTGATGGGCACGCAGGAGCTTGCAGGGTTGTATACCTATCGGGCGAGCGTTTCGCGTCCGAATACATAGAAGTTCTCAGAAGAGGAAAAATACGTCTTGTGGTAATGTCTCAGTCGCTCTCAAGAAGAAAAAAAAAAAAATCATTTGCTTCGGAGCAGTGACATTGATGACCTAGCCAGGAATGCTCACCGAGTGTGGAAAATTGGAGGATCAGGGCAACATCTATGGTAAGAAGTGATTTTGACCAGTGTGAGTAATTCCCATACTTCTCAGAAGCTGTTATCAGATCTTAAATCTAATCTTTTATAAGCATTCCGAACACGGACAGAAGTTAATGGCAACATTTTCATGGCCTTAGGCAGAAAGCGAGCTTCCTCAGGAACATACCGCTCTGCATTTTTAAAAATCTCGGCAAGAGACTCACCCCAAGCTGAACTACAAGTGAAGCCATGGCTCCAGGTAGGCTGGAGAAGAGGGTCTGAAGTGATACATCCTCCCTAGGACATCTGTCCCAGCAAGAAGGTGGGAAGTAGGCTTCAGGCTATGTGAGTTATTCTGGTTGCTCACAGCCTAAAGGCCTGCTGGCTTTTTTGAGCTACCTTGGATGTGGCACTGTGATGAGGCTTCAGGGTCTCAGACCCCTTGCCGGAGACGAGGCAGCACGTTTGACAGGGCTGACATGGTGATGGTGACATGCACATGAAAGCCAAGGATTACGCTGTGAACTGAAGCACACGGAGAGCGGGATCTGCATCTGGCCATGTTAGAGGGACATATCCAGCTCTGTGATGACCTATATGAATGCAGCCAGGACTGCATAACAAAGACTCTGGGCATACATTTAGATACATGGAAAGAAGAGGGCTTTCCATGGATTCATAGCCAAATCCCATGGCCTGCTTTGGCAGCAGAGGCGGCAAGCTCTGGTCTAGGTATTTGACTCCACCAGGGTGGAAGTAGCTGCAAAGTTTCATAGTTTATTAGTTTCCTCAAGCCCTCATGAAGGAAAAAAGTACAGTACAGATTACTTATAACAATAGTTGGTTATTTTCTCTCCATTCCTTCAATACCTGCTTCTGTGGTAAAGGCCAATTATTTGGCAGGCTGCAGAGTATAGATTCTCACTGTGTTGACTGACAATTGAGGTATCTGTAAGTCAGCCTCAATTGTGTAAAATGTTTGGCGTGCCTGACTTTTAAATACAAACTTTCCTCAAGCAAGCATCTTGGGAGGCCATTACAAATCCTCTTTTCCCCAAAAGCCTGAAGAGAGACACACTATCTCTATCTTCCCTTAAACATCATCAAACTAAGTCCATTTATTACACATCCCAGATTCAGCATAACAGCTTCAGCATGATGTTGTATTTTAGGAGAGTGCTGATCTCTTAGACTGCTTGAAAACACACTGTTCTTCAGCAAAAAGAAAGAAAAGTACACCCTGTGTTAAAACCCAAATCAGAAAAACTTGCATTTACCAGAGAACTACTATATTATGCTCTTTGGCCAAGAATTTTCTGATCTAGCTGAAGTCTGAGTAGCCTTCAATATTAACCACTTGCAGAGCATACTGGAGGATGGCCATGGGTAGCCATAGTAAATTTTAGATCTGAAATCACATCCTCAAATAGATAATTCTTGCAATCGGCCAGTCGCGATAGCTCTGTCAACTCAAACATTCAACCCACCCAGATTGTACTGGTCTCATGAATCCCGTCAGAAGCTCAGGAACAGCAATAGTGCATCAGGTGAGCTGTGGCAGAAGACATCTTTTATCTACACTCGCAAGCTGATCACCCTGGCTGTTAGGTACAGTTTGTTTACTCCGTGAATTCCTCCTTGTGCTTCCCCTCTTTGCCCTCATCTGCGCTGAGCAAAGTAAGTATATAAATGAAAAGGAACTCAGGCTGACAGACCACAAGTTCACTGCCAAGGGAAGATTAGTTCTTAGACATGTAGAACAAGAAGACATTACATTTTTTGTTATAGCTGCGCTCAGTGAGCGGAGATTATTTACAAGGTCCAGGGTATAAGTGTGGCAGATGGATGCAGACTAGCAGTTCCCACGAACAAAGATGCCGTTTCAAAGAAAAGGTGTGTTCAGCTTCTGGAAAAGAAATTTACCTCTCAGCAGGGCCTGGCAACTCTAATCTTATTTACATTTCTCACAGCAGTGGTACGCATCTCTCATTCTCAGCCCTAACTCTCCCTGCCAGCTGAAGCTGTGCTATACAGATAGGTAGTAAATAATGTAGGATTGTGCAGATTGTCGTGAGGCCTTTTCCTTCTCTCTGTGCTGCAAACTCCTCTTCAGAAGCAACAGTTAAGCTGTCAGCAGAGCGGGATTACAAATCTGATACTCAGTACACTTTTGGACAGTTACAGCTTTCAGGCGTTTTCCATGAATAGACACCAATAATTTCACTGCCATGCTGGCAAGGTGCTTTGTTGGGTTAGTCACTTTTCAGACAAGGATCAGAGAAACAAGCACAGGAAGGTGAAAACAGATATCATTTGGTAGATTCATGTAAGGTACAACAAAAACTAAGGCTGTAAGTCAACTGCATTTTACTCCTAGGCTTTGAATTAAAGTGTCTTTCAACCTTATTTAAGGAATTTGCAACGTCAAAGCAAAATTCCTGAACATAAACACTTATTGCTGTAAATATTTAAAATTCTGCTCTGTGAAAATACAGAAGAGACATATTAGCAAACATAGCTTTGTGTCTCATTATGACTTCTATACATAATGAAAATATTAAAAGCAATACAGTTTCTTTTAAAATAATACTAACACAGAGTATAATGGTGCACCCTTGAAGACGATGTTATTTTACAAATGTTCATCATGCAGGCACTCATACTAATGCTTGCTGTAATAAAACAGAAACCTGTACTGTTATAAATTCTCACTAACACAATTCTACTTAGAGGGCTGGAAGAAGTTGCCTTTATATTATGTTGTTCATTTTAATGTCAGTGTCGCTCTTCATTCCTCTATTCATATAGCTTTATTAATAAAAATATTTGTCTGTTAGGTGGAGATGAGCAAACGGCCCAGATTAAAAACCCATAAGGCTCCAGTGATCCCACCTCCACTCAGTGCCTCTGAGCAGCTACCTCTGCTTGAGAGATTTCGGCTCGCACCCTGCAGGCACTGATAACGTCAGGAATCTCAAGCACAGTAATAGGGGAGGAGCGCTCAGGTTTTGAAGAGCCTTGTGGCTCTGTTATACCTGTCAACAACTGCTCCTGGGGGAAGGAGTTACAGCATTGCTGGGCAGTGGAAAATGACTAACCCTAATCCATAGGTCAGAGACCAAAATTGCTGGGGCTTACGTACATCACAGGGCAACACTGCTCCCTGCCACCAGCCTGACACCGTGTCACCACCCACACCGGACAAATCAACGTGATCCTGTCCCACAGAGCTCCCTTTTGATGGTGTGGGGCTTTGAAGTAGAAACAACAAAAGTCACAAGGCTCATGATAAAAACCTGAACTCTGGCAACAAAGTGCCTGCTTTCGGTTTTGATTAACAGCACAACCAGCAGTGGAGCAAGATACTAGCACAGAAGGTGGAGCTCTGGGTTGCGGTAATAGGGTAATAGAGTTGCTCCTTAGCCGTAGCTAAAAAGGCTACAAGGACGGGGACAAGGAAGAGAAATGTCTTAAAAAAAAAAAAAGAAAAAAAAAAAGAGAAACCCTGAAAGCTTTGAAGTCAGAGATGATTAGAATTTGTGTGGTTTTTTCCCCCATCATAGTGCAATCAAATCCACTTACCATCATCTCAGCTACCTCACATCCTGAATAGTTTAGCACGATATTTACAGAGAAACAAGAGGGGGAAAATGCCATGTCATCTTCCAACAGAAGGATCCATTTTTTGCTGGTTTTGCTGAACTAGAAAATGTGCATTTGTTTTTTGTTAAGTATTGTCATTAAATGTGTTCTCTAAAATAATGCAGATTATTTCCTGGAAAGGGATCACAAATTCCATAGTTTCCATAGTGTAAAAACCCCAAACAAGTGCAGCCTGTCTCTCCACCATGTTTTTCAAAAGCAATGTTCCCCTAAGACTCTGCGCAGAAGATGATAGTGGAGAGAATGTATCTTCTAATGGCTGATTGGTTACCACAGAGAAAATGTGAATTACAGTGAAAGTGAATCAAAGAAACAGTTTAAGGGCAACATGTTTCTTTGTCCTCAGTGTCATATATGAAATTACAACCTTAAAGTGGAAATGTGGCAGGTTGCAATAATTTTAACCAAAACTTTTGTCATCAACAACAATCACATTCTCTTTTGCCAATAAGCTACTTCTTGTTTTACTGCAACTTTTCTTCACTCCCATGCACCATGGGTGAGTTCTCAAAACATTGCCTTACGCCTTTAATTATAGAATGCTATGTTTTTTAAATTACAGGGGAAACATTTTTTCCTCACCTGTCTCTGTGTATACTTTTCTACAAATAAATCTGTACTCAGCTTTCACTTGAGCAACTCCTACTAAGTAACAGCACCGTCATTATGCCAAGGCCATGATGGGATCACATTCTCTCAGTCATTCCTTGAAGCTACCAACCACACCACACAATCAAAGCCATACAAAACCAACACCTTTCTACTTATTTTGGTTTTGTAATATGTGGGAGTCATTCCAACTGCAGGTGTTCCTCCAACATCTGTGGCAAAAATTTATATGTATTCACATAACTCTGGAGCTCCCTTAGAGAGTACTTTAGTCATTCAGAAGCTTGAGCCTTGCCCATGTTCAAGATTTTTTAAAAAGAACATTATTACTAGATTCTTCTCTTTTCATATTTTGAACTTTTTAGTGCTATGAAATTAGTGCTGAGATTAATGAAAATGCTACTGCGTGGAGGACTTTTCACAGATGCACAGCTGGGGAAATAAAAAGGAAACCTTTGAGCAAAGGAGCTACTGGCTGACAGCACGGAGCAGAAGTGCGAGAGAAGTCAGTGAATACCAAATAGCACAAGCATGGTCCAAATCCAGCAGTGTGGAAGTTTTCACTACCTCAGAGTTCTGGCTTTTTTTTTTTTTCTTCTTACCATGTATCCTTTCATTTGTCAATCACTTCATGATCTTCTGACTGACAGGAGAAGTCAATCTCTGTACCACTATTCTGGATTATTTTATTACAGAGAATTATTTAATAACAGGGTATGTTTTATCTCTACTTATCTCTGTTTTAGGTGATCTCAGTGAGAAGCTAGCAGGACTCGAAGGAACTTGAAGAAAATGAGTAGGTAAGTGCAAAGGGAGAATGAAGGTAAGCTACAAATGCTCTTTTGAGGAATGTGAATGTATTAATAGCTTCCTTCTAAACACAAAACTGAGACATGACCGTGATGTCAGGATTAATGGATGTACACAATGTTTCAGGAGAGTGTGGGTGGTAGAAACAAGACTGTATTTTGATTTTCTATAATAGAAAGCAAAATTAGAAAATGTAAGACAAAGAATAGTGTTCAAAAATCTGTTCTCTACAGACTGATGAAAACTGGAAAAGAAAAAATCCACACATTATTAAGCTGAATTATTTTTCTATGACGTGTTTGAGCAATGAATGAAAAATTTCGCAGTTAAGTTCTTGAATTCACTTTTGCTGCAAGCACACGTTTGCCAACATGTCAGTGCTGCCTTGGCTCTGTGTCAGCTACTTTTCTTCAGAGGGTTGTGTCTGAGCCTCTTCCTTTCCATTACCATTTGTCATCTGGTAGGTAAAACTCTTGATTTCTGAGCTTGATAGGCTGCAGGTTCAATACCAAACAGTCTGCTGGTTGATGTAGTGAACTTTGACAGGCTGAACAGCAACATTGTATTAGCTAAGCAGTGCTGGTTTGTTTTGCTCTAACCGAAAGGCAATCATTATAAATCTAAATGCAGATATTTCTGGCCTGTGAAAACCTAACACCAGTTAATAGGGATTTTTTTGTTTGGTTGGGTTTTTTTTTCCAGACTATTAATCAAAACTTGTCTTCTATCTCCAACACATTTTTCATCTTGGTTGGAGATTACAAGTACAGTATCTCAATGCTTACATTTCTGTAACTTAAAAAGAACGTGTTCTATGCTTTCAAATGTAGAAAAGGCATTTGTTCTGCGTATACATGCTAGAATTTTATATCTCAAATCACCTACAATTTTCTCTGGTCTCTGCTGCACTCCCTTCCTCTGCCTAACCACCATGCTGGTAGCAGGGCTGAGTGCATTCTTACGACATAATGGGTTTGGGCTTTTTTTAGTTTGCTGTCAGGAGATACAAAACACAGAAGGAAAAACTGGGTACTGGAATGACTTTGGTAGGACTGGCTTGTAGTTACTTCCATGTATTTGTTTGCTTTTGTGTCAAGAATTTGTGAAAATAATAGTGAAAATGAGAAATTACCTAATATATCATGACTCCATGAAGAGCCCTCATTGAGCTGCTCTGAGATTCATTCCTTGTTCCTTGTGATCCTGCTGGGCAGTTTGTGTATTTCCATTTGCAGCTCTCTAAGGAGCACACGCTGCAAAACAATTACATGGATAGCAATGACATCACTCTTAGTTGAAAACAACCACCTATAATCTTACCTATTAATTTCATCAGACATTTCAGTCTTCTTCTGATATTTACAAAGATTTAACTAGAAGCAATTTGAAATGGTAAACAGAAAACATAGTGTGTTTAGTCACTGCATTTTTTTAAAGTCAAGTAATACAAGGTTAAACTAAAAACATGAAGCTTCAGTAGAACAAAATTGTGCTTAGTGGAAAAATATGAGAAATTTCCCCTTGACCGAGTCTTCCGTCTGTATAGCTACTGTGTACACACTTCCTAAAAGGACATTATTTCTTTGAGGCCTTGAATTTTTTTCTCCCAAGCAGCAGAACACTTGGGAAACTCCAGGTAATAGAGAATGTAACTGCACGTCTCCTCAGCAGCACTGCTACCGGGAGCACATTAAGCTCATCCTTTGCTCTTTACAATTGCTTCCCATAGAATATCAAATCAAATTCAAGGTCTCGGCACTTATCTGCAGCGCTTAGATACCCAAGGCTATATCCAGAGCAGTGAGCACAAAGCGCGTGGGAGCTTGTGTGTCCTGATAAGATCCTGCCTCCACACCAGGGTAATATCAGGGCATGCGGAAAGCTCCACTTACCACTCTATCTAGGTTTCCATAGGAGAGAAACCTGCATGTGTGGAGGAGTAGAAAGCAGTTGCTTCAGATGAGACACAAAGCAAGCTAAGGGGTGTAACTATATGCAGACACAGGACTGAAATTCTTTCTGATAGATACCTTATTCTGGAGCTAAAGAGCACAGAAATAACACCCCCATAAAGTAAGGAGCAGCACAAAAATTGCAGCCCAATACAAAAGACATAATTTCGTGCCATCTTTAACACAATTGCTGACACAGTTACATGCTTACCAAAGAAAAAAAGGAAAAAAAAAAGAAATGTACAACAAAACAGTCCATTTACTGTTCTTTTGGAAAGACTAAGTGATTAAACACTGCAGTTGAGGCCACCTTGCTCTGCAGTGTGCAATGCTCATTATATTTCACAGAGTTTCAAAATATTTTTTCATTATGAACTATATAACAGGTTTATTTTTATAACTGCAGTCTAATTATTTGTGATGTACTGAACACTATTATATTTTAATTAAAAATACTTAAAATTACTGGATAATAGAAAGTGACAAGGACTTGTACTTTCGGGCTGCCACATTTTTAACACATTTTTAACTCCAAGATGTAAGAAAGATAACACACTTTAAAATGTATCTTAGAAAATATTCTTTTCTAAAATGCAGTTTGGAAAATGTGTCAGATTCGTAACCTGCATTTTAAATGAGCTGACATCATTGTGACCTGTAATTTCCAAGTCATGACATTCTTAATTCTATGAGGAGTGCCACTAAAATCAACCAAAGCTACTTGTGTGAATGAAAAAATATAGAGTTGTACTCTTAAGCTTGTTTGTAATTTTTGTTTTGGTAGAATTTGAAATAGTGCTGATTTTTAAGCGTGGGCATTTTGTCTGCTGAACTGAATATCAAAGCTCAATGTAGGCAATAGGACCTGGACATATAGAATGAAAATGCAACTGTGAGCTTTGAACAAAAAATTGCAATCAGAACAAAGCTTTGGGTTTTCAAAAGTTGTGTTTCATTTTACAATACAAATTACTGCAGATAATAATTCCTGGAACCAGAATGGGATTCAATTCAGTTCTTCAATTGATTGCAAAATTGGGCTAGAAATGTCTTGGGTAGACTTAGGCAACTGGAAGTAGGATAAGTACCAATACTTTGAGTTGAACACCTGATTCTTTGAATTTCCCTTTGTAATAATTTCTAGGGACCAATGGAGTTCCTGAGTCTTTTCTAGGTAGATAGAAGATTCTTCAGGTAGATGTTAATGTGCAGGATTAATTTTGCAAAAGATCAGTAACAAGAAAGCAGTGATTTGAACTGAATGATGAGATGCACACTTTTTCAATACCACTTTTCAGTTGATCAGGTTTGAATTATGAGAAACCACAAAAGAAGAAAATTAGATTATAAAATTAAGGATGAACTTTTTCTTTCTATTTCCAAATCAAAGTTTGCAAGAATAGGTACAGAGCTGCAGCCACACAACTTGTTATACACTGTCACTTGAGGACCACTCAAAAACCGTATCACAACCTGAACACCTTTTGCAGATGCCTCCTTGTTGTGACTTCCTTTAAAGTCATAGGTCCATTAGCAAACTTTCATTACTCGAATTATAATGCCATGAGAAGTCAATGGTCTTCCTTCCATTTTGGAGCTGACTGGAACTGCCTGTGTCCAGCATGGAGCAGTCCCTGGTCTCTTCTCACAGAGCCCACCCTGCAGCTCCCCCCACTCCCTGCACCTTGCCACCTACACCTCGTACGCTTCTGCGTTTTTGCTTTGTAAAACAACAAAGTCTTTTAAAACTTACTGAAGAAGTTTTCAGCTCTAGCACAACCGTATTATGTGATCAGGCAATGAAAGTTGTAGGGAGAGTAAAAGATTCTGGGAAAAGAACAATAAGTAATTCAATAACGTCATGTAATCTTTTCCATGCTTATATTATTCTTTTGCTTTGGTTTCATTTTTGTAAACTTGCCATCTGAAAAATTAAATGTATGAAGCAGTTCAACCTTTTATGCTGAATGCCCCAAGCAAGAAGAGATGTCCATCAGCAGCCACCCCATTTCAAGGCTATTTGTACATATGAACAGGTTTTACATTGCATTTCACCATAAGCTATTGAGCAAACACTTATCTTCTCCATGCATTTTCTCTTGTTTTCTTTCAGTAGCTTCTGTCTTGTTTGTCTATTGCTGCAGGCTCCAATACAGATGAAGTTCCTTGCTGAATCTGAACATGATAAAACCCATCCAAATTCTCTACACTATGTAAAGACAACTGCCACAATTTCTGTTTTATCTTTATGTAGGATCTTAAATTGGTCAAAAAAGCCTCTGAGAACAACTGCACAGAGGGTTGCATTCCCCCCTCTCTGAGGAAATGGAGTTCCTACTGAACGTGGCTACTTAACGCAGTAGGGACTGCAGCAAAATGAAATTGGTGAGTCCCTCTTCTCTGGGGTTAACTCCTGCCTTTAGAGGTGGGTGATTTGGGAACTCCTTAATTAAATTCTGAGTGCTCATACCCATCCCAATACTTGGCTTGCAGAATACTCATCAATTAGCTAACTTGCCAAAATGCTTAAAAAAAAACCATACAGGAGAGGGTCTATGGCAGAGGAAGAAGACAGGTAAGAACATGTCTTCTGCCAGTTGCCTCTAGCAAGAGTGTTCAGTGATAATACTAAAATGCACAAAAGCTAGAAGTGAGCTAATGTAAAACTAACATAACTTCTGACACCAGTAAAAATCATCAAAAGCCTGCAAGATTCGTAGTGTTTTACTCTGACCTATCTCCTTATCAATAAAAATGCAAGGATGAGGTTTGTGACTATATCATCCTCCCTACCAGCAGCTTTCAAAGTGATGTTTATAGCCCTCAGAATTTTTAAATCTTTACTTTCATTAATATGAAAATGCATTTTCCACTTTTTGCAGACACCTATTTTTAAAAAAGAAGTTCAAACTTTCAGATCCTATTAGAAACATTGTCTCTTTTTGCTAAGCCTGAGATCGCTGTAGTCAGGTAAGACAGCTAATGTTTAAACACAAGGGTCAAAAGTTAAAACAGCAGAAGTAAAATATAATACCAGAAATCTGCCATTTTTTCAGGTGCAATTGAGATTAAAATATCAGTTCTTGGGTTAGTACATGTTTTTTCATGGCAAGATAGCCTTACATTATTTCAGTTATAAATTCTGTTTGTAGAGAAGCATATAAAACAGCACTGAGGGCAGAAATGCTGGTGGTAGTGAACGATTGCTTTCCATAACAATTTACTCAGCAAAAAACATTTCCTAGGAAGCTATTGCATAATTAGATTGAATAACAAAAATAGGCAGATATTTTAATGCACAAGCCATAATGGAATGGATAATATTATACAGCAAAGGCTTGGTTATTATCGTGTCTTTGCTAGACTTTGACATATTTTAACAAGCACTACATCCTAGAGCTTTTTCTATTAAAATACAGTTTTATCAAAAATATTAAGTGAAGCACTCCTTGTTTTCAGAAAATAGGATTGAAAATCTTGGGGTTTGTCATGAAAATAAAATGTTTACAACAGCTTTTGAGAACTTAATATATTACCAAAAAAAAGTAAGCACTCTGTGAGAGTGTTGTAAACTGTTAAAGTATTTTCATTAAGATAATATTTTGATAAATAGTTATGTCTAAAATACACAGAAATTCTAAAATTCCAGGTTAGGGAAGGTGAACAACATCTTTGTTAAAATGTCTGTTGGTTAAGTAGAGGTGAGAAGGATCAGCTAAAGAAAAAATTCAGAACCATCTTCAGGAGGATTAACCATCTGCATCAAAAAGAAAAAAGAAAACCATATGCCCTGCTAATCCCTCATCTCATCTATGAGCTCTTTGTTTGTAAAATACATGAAATGATAATGGCAGCATCAGAATATATCAGTGCTGAATATATCAGTGTTTATCCAGGCACAGTGCACACAAGGCAGATGTTGGATTGACCCCTGCTCAATGAAATCTGTTTGATGGTTTGGTTGTTCTTCTCTACTCATTTGAAACGGCCATGAGGGAGAAAAATGTCAATGGTGCATCTTCAAACTTCAGGAAAAGAGCTACCCACACACCTCCTTGGGAGGACGCCAGACCCAATCTGAGACAACACCATGGCAACATTAGCTTAGAGCATGTCTCAGAGTTCGTAAACAGCGAAGATAAAAGAAAAAGAATCCGAGAAAAATGGGGTTATAACATTGCTTTCCAAATGTTACACTAGTGTGTGCTGTTTCAGGCAGGATTCAGGAAGAGAATATGGGAGATGTGCTATTTTATGGATTTCCTTCTCAAACTGAAATCGGTGATGGGTAGATAAACAGGGTCAATGAAGGGGGAGAAAGAAGGGAAAGGAAGGAAACAAAAGTAAAAAAAGTCTCAAAATCTCTACTAAGGAAAAAACAACACTTATTACCAAAGAACTGCTGCTCAGTGTAACTTCAGGTATTACTGGTAAGAAAACAATGTTGGAGAAGAACAGACAGGCTAGGGGAAGGAATAAAGCATGTCAAGAAAACAATCGGTAGACTAAGAAAGCAGCAGAGAGTATTATAGAGGGCAAGGGAAGGAAAATAGTGGATCAAATCGGCCTTTCAGGTTTGATGCAGCTTTGAGTGAATAGTAGTCTGTGTGTTTGGAGTGGTATACACTGCAGGCTTTGGGGCATTTCTAGGCTATCGATAGTTTGCCACAGCAATTTAATGTGGCATTCAAGAACAACCCTTTGAGGCAAAAGTATCACTATATGCCAGTTAAATTATCACAGGTCAGTGAGCAACAGACAACTGGCTACCAGTTTTCCATTCTTAACATAAAGGAAACATTTAATTCTCTGTCTTCTTCTCCGTTAGTTGCCTTAGGTATAAGAAACATATCTTGTAATTGTAATTTGTTAAATTTTACCTCTATAAGTATACACAACATCATCAAGGTCAATAAATATAAGCAGTATGCCATATACTTCTACTTTACCTGAGAAAGGACTTTCCACCAGAAGAGAGGGAAAGCCTGCATCCAAAAAATGGCAGGCACAGGCTATCTACTGCTCTCATGATTTGTAAATAACTTGGAAAAAAAAAAATAGCTGTTCTTTTTTTTTATTTAAGTGATAAGTAAGAGGTAGCGGGAGAATGACTGTGAGCTCTACTGAGCAGTCAGTTGTTGCGTGGATTTAATATGGAAATTATGTTAAAGGGAAGCTGAAAGCATCGGAGAAGCTGTTTGAAGATGCACAGCTACAGAAGAGGGCTTTGTTTTCCAGATAGAGTTTTATTTCCCTGCTCTATTTATGCTCTTAGCAGATGGTGTTTGCTTCTTGAAGCTCCAGAGAGTCAAAGGTAAAAATAACGCCATACAGGAGTTGTGTTTCAAAAGAATTTTTAGAAGGTTGGTTTATCCTTCACCTATATCTTTCTTCATTTGTCTGAACTCACTGTGAGTTTTCAGTTGTTACCAGTACGTTCTCATAATTGCCCTAATGCTCATATGGAATTAGCTTTAGGAAAGCAGACCTATAAAGTATTAGGCCACTTCCAACAAGTGCATTGGTGGGTCTGGAGTGGGTTGTCAGGAGTTTAGGAAGAAATCTGCCTTGAAACCTCAGAAAGTAATTTAATTTCTGCTGCCCTTTCCTTACCTTCCCGCTGTCTTACTGCAAAGCAGCAGTTCCATTCCCATTCTTCCTTTTTATTTTGATGTTGAACTTGTTTGAAAAAAAGTTTTATTGCCTACATTTCTTGTAAATAGATAGATGAAGAGTGTGGGTTATACTGAGTTATGAGTACAGTTGATTGGTGGTAGCTGAGACAAATACAAAACAGAGAAAGGACAGAGAAACTAAAACAAATATGGTACAAATACAGTTTTGTTACAGATCTTTTCTAATATCTTTACAACAGAAGAACCTAGGTCTGCCCCCATTCTTTTAGCCTTGTCTATGTTAACATATTGCTTGCACTATGAATTAATACACAATGCAATGATTATTCATTAAACATTAATTTCAGAAAATTCCATTGAATTATGTTTATATTACTGCACCAGCAGTATCATAGCAAAGACTGCCTAAGTTTCCAATAATAACAATTTACTGAATTTGGAGAACAGATCTATAAGCAGAAAAAGACTAGTCAGTGGAAGTCAGAGAAATGGCTCACAGATCAGCAACGTATGAGCATGAAGGGGTTTTTTGAAGGTAATATTCTCAGCCAGAAGCATCCAAATAGCTGTCAGTCTTAGCTTTCTGCATCACTTTCTTCACTGTATTACTGAACTAGCACTGAAGAATTTTGTAGCATCAGAAAGAGTCACAGTCACAGAAATGTGATCCTTGGCTGAACACGGCACTCTGTGCAATGAAGAAGTGGGAAGCAATATTTTTTTTCCAGAGCTTATTGTCTCATTTCCCACTGTTTCTTTTCCAAGGGAAGCACAGTTTTCTTAATGACAATATAAAATGTAAGAGACACCACCATAAGCAGCAGAGCTGTGCAAAGTGGGGTATTCTTCAGCCTCAAAAATGTTTGCTTCGAACACCAACTTGGCCCCATCCTTCATGGTACTGCAGTTACAATGGGGAGAACATACATGTCCTCTCTGTTGCAGCAGCTCTGGAGGCCTCTGAAATCTTTATGTGCTTGGGGCTGCCTGTTCAACAGCTAGGTTTATAAAAAATGTGGTGATTACTTCAGTATAAGGGAATGTTAGTTCTATGAATCTTACTGATTTGGCAGGCTTCTTCATTACACTTTTGTCTAGAGATTAATCTACATCACTTGAAGTCTGAGAAAACTTGGAGCTGGCCGGAGGGGTCAGAAGAGCCCTACAAAGCCAGAGCCCTTTTCTACCCCTACTTTTCTTCTGACGCTGATGAATACCCTGAAAAAATCAGGTCATATTTTCACCTTTGTAAGGTTCAGAACATGCTTTTGCGGGGTGAGGCAAGAAACAGTTGCTCACATAAGCTCCCAACCTTCAACCACTTGGTGTTTAAGAGTGACAGAACATCAACATTCTCCAGTGCTGTTTCTAAAGTTAAATCTCCAGGAGTCAAGTTTCAAACAGGGCAAGCCTTTGGGGATACAAGCAACCTTTCTTTAACTTCGAGTTTCTGCAGGTAGTTAATTCTCTCTCTCTTTTTCCTATATACACAGAGATATGCATGGTTTCATTAAATAAAAACATGTAGATTTTGGGAAAATACACAGGTGATATTCATTATAAAATCCATTATTGAACATGGGCTAAATTCTGTATCCATTTAATATGCTTTAAGAGAGCAGTGCTGTGAGTGAGAGTGTTGGTTTCTGGGCACACTCCCAGGAGGTGTTAGGGTATATGGAGGCTGCTCTACCTTGTATCTATAATGGAGTGTTTATGCCTTTACATTAAGTGGGTCTATCAGAGCACAGGTTAGCTTTCTAATGTCAAGAAGCAAGACTTATTTGAAGGTAATTATGCTAGAAATGATTTTGACTTTCACACTGAATTTGCTGTTTTCATACCAAAAAAGAACTCTTCTTTCTCACACCTTTCTGCCTCTGATTGTGCCATCATAGAATTGATGTAGTAGTATTACGAAAGGCAGAAACAAGGTATAGTAGACAAATGTCTAACCCATGAACTACTAGACATCCTAATTCACTAAAACTTAAGGCATATTTATTATTTCAAGCATGTTGAACAATTCAATTACTTGTTTTTTAAAGGATAGTGGATATTAAGATAATTTTCATACCTTTTCACCTGCCCGATACTCTCCTTGAACAGTTAAGTCTTTTGGGCTTGAGGCAGCTTGGGATCCAAGTGGAGGAAAAAAAATCTCACATACAATAATTCCAACCTTTTAAGTTCTACTCTCTGCTAAGGTCTTAAGAAGATTTATATAAAGCCTACAAGTTGTTCCCAGTTCAGGTCCTTGGCAGCGTACTTTAATTTTAAAGCTGCTCATTTTTTGGTTTATCAGTTGAGCTGGGAGGGGGGAAATAGTGACTCACTTAACCTCCTGCTTCTGCCCTTCTTTATCAGAATTATAGCCAGCTCCGCAGTCTTCTTGAGAGTCATCTGCTTCATTTCTTGACAAACCTTAGCCTTGCATTCTCTCAGGCTGATCCCTTGTCTTTCTTCTTTCACATATCCCTAATGCTCTTAGGAACCTTTGTCAACCTCACAAATCTCGCTAAGAGGCAGAAGTAGCCCATAGTGAGGACCCTGCTTCCATATGCATCCTTATCACCAAAGGTGCCAAACTGTCAGGCTAGCATTGCACTGACAGAGATATTAAGAGTCTTTGAGTGGAATTTTCACTTGCAGAAAGTTTGTTTAAAAGAAAATTTTAATTAAAATGTGATTGAGAACATTTTAAAACACAGACTAGGAGAAACATCCATAAAAGGGTAATGTTTTGAGCTACTGCTTTCACTTTTCAATGCCTCTGACATAAGATTTCAGTAGTTTATTCCAAATTCATCTATATTGGAAAGATTATTGTTTACCTGTCAAGTTTTGTTTTTTTTTTTTTTTTTTTTTTTTTTTTTTTTTTTTTTTTTTTTTTTTACATATTTCCTTTACTTCACTTGTCCATGGTTTTTGTCCTTCTCAACTTAAAAAGTGCCAGCCCATCAAACTTCCAACTGGATGTCATATGCACCTAATGGGAGAATTAAGGTGACCTCACATGGAAATGTGTGCAGCCATAGGAGTCTTACCATGGATAGTACATGGTATTCTTGGTTTTGGGCATTAACACCATCATCTCCAGATGCAAGAGACACTCTCTGGATTCAAAAAGCACTTCAACAGATTGATGTTAAAGAAGTTACTAGAAGGTGATTTTCCCTTAGTTTTACTTTGTATATCTTTTCCATATCTCTGGGCATAAAAATTTGTGTTGCCATTGTTTCTCTGCTGGAATTCCATGCAAGGCACATTTACAAAACCAGCAGCTGTTTTTTGTTTATTGCTGTTTTGAACCTGGACCTTTTCTCTGACTCATTTTCCAGTATGGCCCAAGAGAGTGGCAGTGCCTCAGGCAGGGATGCAAGACTCTTCATATTGACTTGGCTGATAGAGGAAGTGCTTCTAAACACTTTCACAAAGGCTAGAAACTGAACCGGTCTTGTAGCTAGGACAGATATGGAAAACTTTATAATAAAATATTGTTTTGCAATACAAGTCATTAGCTAATAACTACTTCTATAGATATAGGCTATCATGCCAGAACCCAAAGGCTTCTTGGTCTACTGGCCAGCTCCTCTACAATGTGATGCTGTGCATTTCAGCGTTCAGTCTCAGAAGTCAATCAATTCAGATGCAGACATAATGCTTTCATTTTTAAGCTAATTACCGCCATAGAAAAATCTTTTAGAAGACTCAATAAAACCTGGTGTCCAGTCAGGACCCAAAATATACAATATTCTGGATTGAGCTGGGTGTGCTGTATGGTTGATGTATTGCTTCAGCATCATGTTTACCTCTTGTATCTTAAAGGAGTTGTGATCCAGAAATTTTCCTTTTTACCTCAGTATATATTCTCCCGTAGTCTGTCAGACTCTATTCGCTTACAGCCACTTTTTCACACATTATCCTTAGGTTAAGTGCTGTTTTTTTCTTACAGAATGTCATGCAATCCAGTAGTTTGTCAGTTCTTGAAAAATAATTGTTCAATTTTCTGTTAACTGAGAGGGATTTTCTATCTGTCAACACACTAGACTTACTGGGATAGAATGTTGACAATGTACTTTTGAAGTAATGCATGCTCTCAGGGTTTTTTTTGCATTTGCCCCTTCACAGCAGGCTGACTGTACTTGTTTGCATCTGATTCTCCCTAGAAACTCTTTCCAAAGAAAAGTCATATCTGACAAAGCATTTCCATGTCTAAAGAGGTCATGAAACTGAGGTAAGTGCAGATGTGACAGCCACCACATTGCCAGATAATGGGAACACAGCCAGGGTACTCGCAGGCTAAAAGCAGCAGTTTCTACAACTTTTATTAAAATGTAAAGTGGCATATGCAGGACTGTTGCAGAATTGTATCCCTTGTGAACTGGGCACAGAGGTGAGTACATAACACTGTAATTTTAAGAGACAAAAAAATCTCACCCCATGTGTTTGATAAGCTACTGCTCACTCAGGATACTGAATGAGGGTGCCATAAGGTATCATGCAGTCTGTCAGCCTGTTGAGCTGCATAAGCAGGCTCCCAGAATCTCTAAAATTTTTCACCTCCAAGTGCTCAGCAATTTAGAAAAAATTAATATTTCTTTGTTTAATAAAATACATGCATATTTGGACATGCATATATATTTTCCCCTTTCCTCATAAAAAATAAATTGTCCATTCTCTTTCAAGGGACATTATTATGCTTCTTTCTCTTGCTGCAAAAAGCTTGCTTCTTTCTTCCAGAACAGTGCTTTCCTGGGGTATTTTATGAGTATTTTCTTAAGAGTCCTATGATTTTCCTGTACCATGCCATGCTCCTCGTCACTCTCCTTAAAGCCACCAGGTAATACAACAGCATCCTTATTAAGATAAACAAGCAATATTAGAAAGACATTTTCTCTGGTCATTTGAACACAAACGTTAATGCTGAGCTATTGCTAGCTGCCTGAAAGCCATACGATAAAATCTATACCACTAAAAATCAAAAACTTATTCTGAAGTGCCAGCAGGATACTGTCAAAACAATAGGCTTTTAGTAGCCTGGGAAACTCAAAAGACAAAAAGAAAAATTCTATTGATTTTTGCAAGTTTATCAGACCAAAACCTTGTATCAGCATATGTACAATACACATCAGTACACAACTATCAAAGCCATAGGATGCTTTAATGATGCTCATAGGCCCAGCTGGGTAGTTGACTCTCTCATTTGCATTAACCTCATTTGTTCAGAAAAATGAAAGATACTGCATCAACTCCAAGCCTGACTGAGCAGAAATAGGTACCCTACACACATCATGTGGGACATAAGCAGCTATGTTGTAGATAGAAGAAAATGAAGTAAATTAGATGAGATGGTAGTGGTTTACAAGTTTCACGTGCAAGATTCTTTTACATGTTACAAAGGAAATATACCATGCTTTGTTATACACTATGCCACTATTATGTATCCAGGTATATCTATAACACTATAAATTAGTTCATGTGTTTAATACATAGTTAAAGGAACTTTCAGTTTGATTGCACCTTAAATATACCAACATGGAACTTAGAAACCTAAGTATTGAAACTGCAACACACTGGGGAGCAACGATCCACCCATGTGATGGCAGCATGGGAGAGGTAAATTACAGAAACAGTGGCTATTGCAATCTCTGAAGTTTCTATTTGGTCAACATCAATGTAGCAGATAATCCATAACAACCTGTCTTTTATCAATAGCAACATCCTTCACCTTTGCCTCCAGAATAAGAACTGTATCTGCTTGACATTACAAAATCCATGGAGAAAGACTGCTTGTACCACTTTCTGGAAGACTGATGTTGGATACCCAGTCTGTCACGTACCTGTCCATGTTAGATACCTTGGAGAAAGGACTGCGTCTTCCCTGCAGCAAGGAGATAATGCATGGAAAACTAAAACAGTAACTTGGATGCAATGCCTTAAAGTTTCTTCTGTGTTGTGGAAAGGATTTTGAGATCTGCCAGATCAGAAGGCATAAAATAATTATTTTAACTGGATAGGTACATCCTCCCGAAACTGGAACTCCCAATAGGAAATGTTTTGGAAAAAAAAGGAGGGAAAACACAAGCCTCCAGACAGGGCTAGCAAGAAGTCACTTTCCAAACACCTAGGAGAGAATAGTAGGATTGTTCAGTAGGAAACCTAGCATGGCAAAAACTCCCCCAAAAAGCTGAGAAATAAGGATGGAGAAAAGTGCTGTCTCTCTCTGCAGTGGCAGTCAGAGCTAGCTTATCACTGACTCTGGTCCACTCAGGGGAGCATAGCACAGCATTACCCACCTTTCTCTGTATGGGGAGGTAGAAGTCTGCCATGGCAGGATGCTCCTTAAACTCCGTGTGGTATGGTGCGACTCCACTCATGTTCCTATTCCCTGTGTCTTACAAATAAAAGTAAGAATCTAGTCCTGATCAAAATTCATCCTCAGCTGCTGCTTTTTTCTAAACGTTTGCATGGTCTTTTTAGTGTTTGGAATGGTAGCTGGTCTTTGGTATCAGAGCTTTCCATCTTGCTTTCACAGCCTGCAGGGAATCAGTGTTTATCACCAATGAGTTATATTTTAAACTAGGTCTACTCTAAGCAAATTTCCTAGTAAGGCATTCCATCTAGCTGCATCTTGGTATAGTCAAATATGTATTTTATGCAACGCTTTCATCTAAACATCTGTCTTTTCCTGGGGAGGAAAGGGAATGTCTTTTTTGAACTGTGTTTCTTCAGCCTGTGAACACTTCGCCATTCTGTCTGCAGCCCAATGCAGCGCTAAGTAGTGGTGGTGAGTGCATTGCCCTTCATCATGTTTTGGGAGAGGAGCATCACTCAGGTGCACTCACTAAGGTCTCTCTGGAATTGATGACAAGCACTGTGTGGTCAGACTTAATGAGTCAATTAGAGTATCTGAACAGGCAGCACAGTTCTGAGAAGCAGGGACTTGGCCCTGTCTCATTACAATTTGGTTGAGAATAGCCTCTGACGCAAAGTAATTAATTTTCAGATTCATGTTGCTGCACTACCTGACAGCTTTCTGCTGTTTTCTTCCGAAATGGCTTGACTTAGAGGGACAAATGTCACTTGATAAAGTGGCAAAATGTTGTTTATACGTAGTGGTTTCTACAGAAATGTTACCTCTTTCCTATGATTTTCTTTGCATGCTTTGGATAAAGAAGGGTTGATCAAAGGTCTAGGACAGCAATCATTTGTCATGCAGACAGACCTGATAACTCTACAAAAAAATGGTGGAGGCAATCACGTTGTGGTTTGATAATAGAATTCTGAGAATACAAAATTAATCACTACACCTTCATTGGCAGCAAAGCAGGTTTTGGACTTGCTCTGGTTTCTTCAGTGCTTGTGCTCCTCTCTAACATTAAATTCCAAAATTTAATAAATACCTTGGTTTTTAAAGAAAGACTTATTAAATTAAAAAAACCCACCCATATTCAAGTCAGAAACTATCAGTAGTGATTTACCTTCTTATCTAGCCTTCTTCATTTTAAAAGGGAATTCACTCTTTCATCTTTGGAGGCAAAAATGAAAGTTAATTTACTACCTGAATAAATTTAGGAGGTTTAATCTTTAATGACACCTCAAATCATGATGTATGCAAAGACTTCGTGGCAAGCTAAACTAGCCTTTTATCAAGAGAAAGCCCTGTCTGGAGAGCTACACTTGAAGCATAGGATTGATATTACATGCTTTTTGTCAGGGGAGGAATACAGTCTTTTTTTACCAACTACTGTGATAGTGTCCTGCAGTTGACAAGCTAGTGGACAAAAACATAAACCTCACTACTTGGCTGAAGTTGTTGGTCACTGTTTTCAGTTACTGCTACCTAAATAAAGGAACAGCTAAAAGCCTTCTTCGTTGTCACTTTAATGATGGCTAAATCAACAGAAAGCCACTGTTTAATTGGAGGTCTTGAAGCTACTTTTTGTCTATGCAATTTAAGGACTTCCCAGGAGCCTGTTAAAAACCTCCAGGCCAAGCCTTTGACTTAATTGCTGCTGGGCATCAGCCAGCCGGAGACAGAACCAGAAACAGCAGTGAGAAAGACATGAAGATGGCCAGAAAAGCACACTCAACCTGAGAAAGAAGACTGTAAAAAAATATGTTTATTAAAATGGAGAGTAGCTTGTACTGGGGAAAAAGAAACCTCTGGTTTTGCTGCTGCTTCCTTTTTTCTTTCTAACTTCTACAGCGAGGCAGTGAAAAGTGGTCATATCTATGTTCCCTGTAACAGATAAGAAGACTGTATCAAAGAGGCCCCTCATCAATTTATCTGTCTAATGGAAACTGCACAAGAACTGAATTTTGGCTAATGGTTTGGGTCAGAAGAGGTAGAGCTAGATATATTCACAGCCTGCACGCTTGCTATTGCTCAGAGATAGATGGCCACAAGGTACCGTCTAGGGTAATGACATGCTGTTTCCGTCCTCCTAATTAATTGTGAGGAGAAAGGTATGCATTCAGCATCAAATTCCTTCCACAGCACTTTTGTTTGTGTGTTTGCTTGTTTGTTTGGGGACAAATTATGGAAAGTTTGCAGCTCCTGTGAAAGGGAAGGTCCAAAGACCTGTGTTTAACAAACATAAAATGTATTTTTCAGCAACACTGAGCCAATAGCTCTAGGCACCACGGTTTCTAGGGCTTTCATGTCTCCAGCTCTCTTTGAGCTTTAATGAACAGATACAGAGCAGAGAGCCTGAGAAATAACTAATTTGGGAGCCTCTGAGCTTCAGACCTGGGCCAGGGAGAAAGGAAGGAGTTTCACAAGCATCACTGTGGAAATTCAGAGCTCCTTAGTGACAGCTGAACTTGGGGGATGCTTGAGCACCACTGCGGACTCTCAGACTGTGGTTATGGGTGGGACTGGGCTGCACTGGAGGGTACTTGCTCCATTTAAGAAGAACCATGGGATGAAAACTGCCTGCAGGAAGCCGTGTTAAGGCAGAGGAGAGTCTCACTCTTGATTCAGGGGATGGTCGCCTTCCTTCATCCCACTTCTGCTCAGATTTCAATTTGGAAGTCCAAAGTCCAAATGAACATTAAGTCTATCTAACATTAAGATGCTAAGCGAAGTCTTCACAGGGTGTCTTTTAATATTTGGCCACCAAATGCTCACTGAGCTATTTCAAAGCAATGTTCAATTTGTCCCTAGATCAAGTGATTTTTAATACTGAGCAAAGACATGGATTCCCCATCTTATGTTTCAGGTTTGGTTCCTACATACAGCACCCACACGTTGATTTAAGCTTCCAGTCCTAAGTAATTGCCAATACATGAAAATGCATTTCCTTTCATTGCCTTTGTTTATTTATTTATGGCATTTGAAATCTCTTTATTTCCTTTCTATTCCTTTCCTAAAGACACATTTATTTGATGGGAGACTGGTGGCTGCAAAACCAGCCCCAACAAATATGACTATTAGCTGCAGCTGATATACTTGTTTCTTAATCAGTACATGTTGGACCACCTATTATTTAGCTTTTTAATATATTCTTCTCTGCACATTCTATCTGCATCATCTTCCTGGTTGGAATACACTCTTTTTTCTTTTTTTTTCTTTTTTTCTTTTATTTTTTAAATAAGTTACACTCTTTTCTGAGAACAGGCTAGGTGCTCTTTTTCTTGAAAATGATAACATATAATTTGCAAAACAGCAAAATACACTCAGTGAGGTGATTATATTACCAGAACACGGAGGCTTATCAGGCAGCCCAGGTTACATATACACTTACGTGCAAAACTGTTAAAGCAAGGCAATGTACAAGTCTGCTTGTAAACTATTTTGGAAGGCAAACCTAGTTCTGTACTCCATTCTTGATAGGGATTTTTTTGGCTTGAAAATCATACTGATTGCCAACTAAATCTTTGTTGAGTAATGTAGCCAATAATTTCATACAGCTTTATTCAATCTGTAAATTTTTGTAGAAAAGGTCCCTTCTTCCCCATTAATAAAGATTCTGTTTAAGTTCTGCTTTACCACTGGTTGGTGCTCTCGACATACAGTAGACAGCCAATCCCTGAAACATGCTAATCTGCTCCTTAGTTAATCAGAAGCAAAAGTCGTTTCACATGAATGCCATCTATGAGATTAGAAAGGAAACTCAACAAAAATTGCATTCCTTTCCCTATGGCAGCAAAGAGGGGTGGGAAGGGAAAATTTTGTTGGATCAGCCTGACAATCCTTCCATGAAAAAGTGTATTTTGCTGATAAATACCCCAACCGCCTCCTTCAAAAATGCATGTATTTCTACTTAGCACACATGAGATGACCAAGAACATTGTCTTCATTTAAAGCCTTCCCAGGCATTTCAAAGGCAGCTGGCCACCACTGCTGCACCTTGCATTCCTCCCTGGTGTCTTCAGCACACCAGCTTGTATGCTCCTGCAGCCTGTAGAGCTGAGCAACCTTCTGCTCTCATACTTAGGGTATTTGTAATTTTTAGGGAACTGGGCTTTTTATTTTTTTGAGGGGGTGGGAGCATAAAAACTGGCAAAAGGAGTGTCCCTTTTAAAAATCACAGGGACCTGCCTTATATGAAAAGCAGAGTTAGGAAGGTAATAGAAGTAGTGCTATGCAAAGGATTTTAAGTTTTTTCACAGTTGTTTTTGCTGTAGTACCAAGAAAGCCCTCCAATTTTGAAGGTATCTGAAGAACACACCCACAGCTTTTAAAAAGCCAAAATAAAATCATTTTAGGTTGATTAAACCATCTCACTTCCAAGAAACCAAAATGTACACTGAGTTTTAACTGATACTCTGTAAACCAAATTGAAAGGAAAGGTCATTTTGACCAAAATGTTTCTATTGCTATTGCCTTTAAGAGCAAGGAAAACCACAATGTGAAACAGTACTTGGAAAAATATAGAAGTCATGGAAGAATGGATTCACTGTACTCTATTAATATTTTTGTCAGCTAAAGAAGTACAAAACATTATTAAGAAGTAAAGTTTAGTATACTTTCTGGTCAAAAGTCTTTATTCTTTTAATGCATCATATTATGTTTATGCTGGGACGAGTCTAATCTGAATTACTCTTTGGATGGTACCAGATACGTAACTGCAGCATAGACACCATTCAGTGTCTGTTTTGAGAGGTATGGGTTAGGGATGGTAAGCTCCAGCCTAGTTCTTCACTTCATTTGTCTTTCATTTATTATGAAGTCCTGCACATCTGTGACCATGCATCAGTGCTATTGCAAAATCAATCTTTCTTGCAACTTTAAAATACCTTCTTCAGTGGTGAACTTAATTTGCATCTTAGAGATAGTAACGTGTTGTAGAATACTTCTGAGACCCAGGATATCTGTTTGCATGTGTAAAATGTCTGCTTTGTGTCAATACAGTTAATGATAAATCTTTGTTGACATTAGGTAACAAATTACATGTAACTTAAGGTTTTAAACAACTTCATATGTATATTTAATGACGGGAATGCAACAACTTTCTTTTTGTCCGATGTCTTTATCACAGTTTCTAGTGATATGGCATCAAGGCTTATTTTTAAAAGTTGCCATTTAATTTCAGCCTGACAACATAATGGCATTCATAGAACATCTCTCAGGGCTGCTGAACCAGCAGAGGCAACACTTGATATGATATGTGTGCTTAAGCTTGAGGGTGCATAATAAACATGAGAGCTTCATGCCCTGAAAAATAATCACTGGGACCACAGCACATAAACTGCAAGCTAGAAACTTGTTTTCTTCTGGGCTATTTTCCCAAAACAGGCATCAAACAATAACATGGAATATAGTGTATTGCAGTGTTTATTACTTGAATTTTAGATTTACTTTTAAGAATATAATATTTACACTCAGTTTCACAGTATTTTTTTTTTTCTTTTCCTCTTCCCCTCCACATGATTTAATATAGCAGACTTGATCACGGTGGAAAAAAAAAACCTACCACATTTTCCTCTTTGACAAGAGTATCATTCTCTTTATAATGATGATTCTTTTCCTTATAGCACTTTCAGAGAAATTATGCACATGGGACACAAAATGCTCTAAAATGGCAATGAAGTCCTTAAAAACGCAAGCAGAAAACCGTACAAGGTTACAGTGGGACACAAGTGATTCACAGTCCTTGTCCTAGCCTTCACGATAGTGTGGGTTTCCTCCTTCCCAACGCTGCAGAGAACCTGCATGTGTGTTCTGGAGGCCGTGGGCACGCAGCGTGCACGTGCTCCGAACCCTCTCTGGGGAGTGACAGCATTGCCCGAGTTACCTTTGTGGTCATGAATCAGAACGTGTCTGACGGAAATAAGTTATTTTAATTGTCACCCATTTCTCACATCAAGCCACTAACATCTGAACAGTGGCCATCTTCTCATTTTATTTCCTTACTCTCCTTATCAGTATCACCCCACCCAATCTTATAGCTCCCATACCTGAAGCTTTCCTCTCCAAGACTCAGTCTGCACACCTCTGCATTCCCTGTATGATAACTTTCCATTCCCCTCTGATAAAAGTTACTTAATGCTTGCCTCTTCTTTGTTGTCCCTTGTTTTTTAAGAACTTGTGGTGGGGCGACCAGCACCCCTAAATAACCATTCCATTACATTTACACACAAAACCTAAATACATGCATATTCTTCCTAATGGTTGGCTCTAACACAGGTTTATCAGTCTATTGCTCTTCACAAGAAGTATTTTACTGAAAAGAGGGTTCAGGAGAGGAAAAATATAATTATCTGTTGAACAACTCTGGAGTCGACCAGTAGGAAACAAAGGCAACAAACAAGTATTAGAGGCCTTTCCAGGGAGGAAGAAAGAGACCATGAACAATCTGAATAAGCTTCTGTGTTATTTTCTTCATGTTCACTAGACCATACCAACAAATGCTGTTCAAAGATGAAGGGTGAATTCATTTCCTGGGCAAACTATTGCCACTAGAATGGGCAGAAACATAGATTGCCTGACAACTGCAAGTGCTCTCGTAACAGATGCAGCACAGAGAGGACAAGTTCTCTTTTACAACTAAGTTAAAAAGTTCCATTAACTGAATAGAAACCAGTAAGATAATTGCATCTCTGCCTGCATTCACTACAACAAAACCCCCTGTAGATTATAAATGTGTACATTGGGCCTTGCTGACAATGCTAGTCATGTCCTTTGCAACCCTGTTTCACACAGCACACCATGATTTCTTCCATAGTACAGCTGTGCTAAGTCTAACACACACATAGGGAAACCCAACCTCCCTCCCCTTCCATTCCTCAGTTTGCCTGATTAATTCTCTATCACCTCCACGTATGTATTCAGTGTGTTTCACATGAGGCTTTGGCATGTAGTGGGTATCTATCATGCATCCCAAGGCCCAAAGGCTATTGGCACCTCTGTTTTCAAAGCAGAAGCTTACACTGTTTTAATCACTCTGCCTAGTCTTTTAGAATAAAAAAAAGACAGTGTTGGACCATTTTCCTTGTAATCAACTCACTTTTACCTCAGTCAAATTCACAAACTGTTACTTGGTTATTTGACTTACTGAAACCCCCAAACGTACTGTTTTATTTAAGTGTGAAGCTTTATGGACAGTCATAATTATTATGGTCTCAGTATAACTGTGTGTCCAATTAATCACTGAAAATCTATCTGCATAAATGTTTGAAGAGGTATTTCCAGTGGGCTTGAAGGAAAAGGGCTAGCCAGCTTCCCTTAGTCTGAAGCTCCTTGAAGAGGCTAATTACCAACATCACACCTCAGTCAAAAGCCAGTAATGAACTCTCCCATTTATATGTTTGTACTGAGTTTTCTGAACTACAAGATTCAGCATTTCACCATCGATACCGAACCAACCCTGAGACTCTTCACATTGAAAAATGCTCTCCAAAGAGGCAGGAGGAAAGAGAGTTTTTCTCTCTCACTGAAAACAGGGAGACAAACACAGGAGAAACATAGGAGATCATCAAACAGGGAAATACTGATATTACCAAAGCAAAATGACACTTTTTTTTTTTTTAATTAAGAAGCAAGATAACTTTATCTCCTCCATGAGAAAAACAAATGTATTTCAAGGTGAAAAATTAAATTCATCGATAAAAGCTCCACCGTGGAGAGGCATTCTGTAATAGGTGCCAAAAAATACAGTCCCTTGTGTGACTAACAAGTACGTTGCCTAAAAAGGAGAGGGACATTTCCAGTTATTTTAATTCTCAGTGAAAGTAGATTATGCAGCATCACCTTTTATAAACATTTGTAACCGTTGTCTGGTTTGGATGTTGTAAATAAATTATGCTGCTTGCATTTTACCTTAGCCTGGCTTGAGATAAGAGAAATTTTAATGTAACTGGGTAGCAATAAGATACCTGCTATCCCAGGCATCGATAAACCAACCACTGGGATGCCTTAAGTATTCTGGTTCCTCAGAACATTCTCCAGAGTATTGAAGAGTCACACAACCGATTCCTTTAGAAGCTGCACTGGGCAGGAGAAGAGCTCATTTTACAAGGGTCAGGAGGACAAGAAGGAGGAGAGAGGGCTTCCAGTTGCAGGGCATAACCAAGAAGGCCCTCCAGCATGCAGTGAGATGGAAACAATGGCTGCCAAAACATGGAAAATCGTGCGTGCACAATGCCAAAGAATTTGTGAGATTCTCGTGGCAGAGAGGACAGGAAGAAGTATAACAAAGAAACAAGAGCAAAAAATGCTGCTTGATTTTACCAGAGAAAATTGTCATTACTTCTAACTGCTGCAAGACTAGGACTGTAAACTGAGCTACTCTTTATACCTGCACTATATATACTGCTATACCTAAGAGGAGCCTTGTGGTCTTATTAGCAGATGGCGTCTCAAAAAAGAGCTATGCTGTCTTCAAATCACAGCCACTGACTGACTGGAAACAGAAGTTGGAAAAGCAGAATAGATGCAACCTGCAATGTTTGGGTTGCCTTCACAGAGGTGAGATAAAAACTGCTGAATTCTCACACCTTTTTTTTTTTTTTTGACCTTTATGAAACAGGCATGCTGTGGTGAAAGACAACCTCATATCTTCTCAGACCAACAATCAGATTAGCTTTATTTGCTCAAGAGAGTATATTTACATGCCAATATAGAACATTTGACAACAGCTGAACTAACACATGCAGCAAAGTTTGGCAGCTGAAGGGCAAGTAATTCATTAGCAAAGATGAATGGAAAAATTTTACTTTTTTGTTGTTCTTGTTGCTGCCAAATAATGCCAGCTGGTCATGACAATACTGTTTATGAAATTGGAGATTTTTCTTTACTAATTCAATTTTTTATGTGTACTTCTTTTTAATGAGAAAGTTGGGGGACACACAATCAAAATAACCTTTTGCTATAAAAAGGAGAAAATTAAGTTCCAAATGATTTCCAATAGCGGCTCACAAAAAGCTGATATTTTGATTCTATCATGATATTAAAAAAAATTAAAAGATACAAATAAAACAAAATTCATTTAAGTCTATGAAGTACAAACAGTAAAACCAGTTTTCTTCTGTGATTTTCTGCATTATCAAAGGTAAAAAGCATACTTAATCTAACAAAAGCTACAAGCTGCATGGCATAAAGCTTTTTTAAATCTAGCCTTGAGATACTGACAAGGGCCATTTTCATTTTGTCAAAGTGCAACTGGCCATGCATTTTGTGCAGCTTGCGAGAAATAAGGGAAAGCTTTACCAGCATTTAGAAGTATCAAACAGTGCCAAATACCTCTTCTGCTGTAGCTAAGGCCCTGAAAAGTACCACAAGGAATACTAAAGATGCAAGACTTCTCTTGTTGCGTGTTGTGGAGTATGTATGCCATCACAGCTCCTCACCTGAGTTCCCATCTGTCCCAGCACATCATCACTGATGATGCCAGCAGAAACAGTGACAGAGTCAAAGCACAACTCTTCCTGAACAGAAGGGACCAGACACCAGGAAGGTACAGCCGCAGTTATCAGCAGCCCATTTAATTATACAGCTTTCTTATCCCACAAGAGTAACACTTTCTCTTATTGAGTGGGCCTCCTTATTTTGCTATGGACTAACTGCACTGTATCTATATTAAAAGCCCACACCGTCACAAATGCAGTACTCCCTTTAGATTTATGTAACTTACAGGACTTTTACTCCCTTGGAGCTGAAAAATCTATTTAAGTTGCCCATTTCCAACAGATCATATATGTCCACTACTCCAAGCAGGTTCCTTGGACCAACTCTATTTGGCTTGTGCAGCTTTTTGGGGGTAATTTTCAGACAACTATACTTTTCAAAGGCTTGGGTGATATAATTGTGAAAGATGTAAGCACACACTCAAGGACCTGAAGTGGTCTGAACAGGCAGAGCATATTCTGAACTTGAGCCTCCTGCATTTCACGAGAGCATCCTGGGTGTGGGTTTCACTCTTTTGCCTGCCATACCTTGCCCATCAAGGAGAGGTGTTGTATGGCCCGTGTGTTTCCATGGTAAGACAAAAATGCTACCAGCCAGATATCTAAGGCTTTCTCAAAAATACTTCTAGAAGTTGAAACTTCTAGAAGGAGTGCAAAAGAGATTATAACATTGGCAGAAATTTCCCTTCTCTCCTCTGTGAGAACATCACTTGTATCAGCCTTTACCATAGGCAGAACGTAAAGGGAAGGTGGTTTTTAAGGACAGCATGGGCACAGCACCCAAACCAGCAGTAGCCAGGGTCCTCCAGAGACTTCCCAGCAAAGAACACTGGAGAAGTCTTAAGGTGCAGACTGTTCTTGAATATTAAGTGTACTTGTCTTCACTTTGGAAAAAATCAGTTCAGTGCAGAAACAAACCATATTGCGAGAGCCATAAGACTACTAGAATTTACATCCTATTTATTGCAATAGCTGCAAATACCCTTAATATGAAGTGCACCAGTTTTATTTCAAGATATTCAGAACACAGTTGTTGCACTTTGAAAGTGCTAATACATTAAGTCTCTGGCCATGCAAGGAAAAGAAACCCTTAACTAGTTAAACTTCCCACACATAAAAATCTCTAGTAGATTTGAATGGTATATTAGAGGCAATGTTACAGGTATCAGAGCTTGTTAAAACAAAAGTTTTTGCTTGGAAGGGAGCTCTGCTGAAATATCCTTTCATCTTCAAATCAAAAGTAAATACATTAAAAAAAAAAAAAAAAAGAAGCCGCAGTCTTCCAAGAATCATTAGAATCATTAAAACAAGTGGGATTTTGGACAATTTAAGGTACCTGTTAGAACAACAACATTAAGAAATCGGAGTTCCCTAGGTAGGTTTGATAATTAACTTTTGTGACAATAGTCTAAAAATAACCTTCTGTTCTCATGTACCATTTTGTGGCACTGACATTTTCTAGTGAAATATCGTACTTTCAGAGTTTTCAGTCGGTACCCTGAAGTAGCTCTGCCAGACCCTGTACATGTTGGCTTAAAAAGCAAAGCATGCAGCTCTAAGCTATTGTTCAATTCTCTTTCCTGTGAAGTGGCTGCTGAATTTTCCCTCTTAATACTACAGTCTGTGCAGGGGAAGTTGAAGGATTTGGTAGTGCTCCCTTTAGCATAACTCATACGCCATTCCTATTTTGGGGTGGGGGTGTACTTTTTTTAAAAGGCTGTAATATCCATGTAAGACAAGTAGAATCACTGTGGGAAGACATAATTGCACTCGTTTCATGGGGCACTTCACAGCACTTCACTTTAGGTGCTGACTGTACCTGGGTGCCCCAGATGCCAGCAACAGAGGAGGGGACCTTCCAGAGGGTGGCTCAGAGCCAGACCCTAATGCAAGCACTTGTCCTCGCTTGCTCTCCACTCACTGCAGTGGGACTCAAGGGAAACAAGACAGATTACATTATCTGGCTTGTTGGGTACCTAAATTTGGATGGCATGAATGCTAGCACTGTGAAAACATAGTTAAGGGACAATTACCGTCTCCAAATGACCCTGGAGCTCCATTCTAAGGACCACCTTGTGAAAGTCCAGGTTTTGTGACTGTCAAATTGTTCAGGATCATTTTTAGGATGGGATGTAAGAGAGGCTAAACAAGTTTTTGATGTATTTCTTCTGTGATATAAACAAGCTTTCCCCTTCTTCCCTTTGATAGGAACAGAACAGTATTTTCACGCTTCCAAAAAGCCCCTCCACTTCTTCATTCCTTGTCCTGATGGTTAACACTTGCTGATAAGAAACTTTTCTCCTTTGTCTCATATAGTAAGTGTCTGAACCACTCATTACCACTAAGTAGAGCTTCATCCTTGAGATCTTTGACATCCAAGTTTGTGGTAGGATGCTTGGCAGGATGAAAGCGTACCAGCATACTTACATAGGAATAAGATGCATGAATGGTTTGGGGGTAAGCTGCAGACCTTTCAGGACACCAGTCAGACTGAGATAAGTATGACAAAACTACCTTGGAGCTCCCCTTTGGTCTCTTTTGACTTCACAGCAGTTTCTCAGTTCTATTCAAGCACCAGATTTTCAAGGCAAGTTGAACGAGGAGCATTTTTGTAGTGCCTGTACAATTGTCTCAGAAGTCACGGCCTTGGATTTTGCCTTCCTTGAATGGAATTGTAACTCAGGTGAAATTTGCTCTCGTGCTCACTTTAATAAGGCTTCTGTTGAGTGTTAATTCATCCAGAGAGATACCAATGCTCAAAACAGCTTCAAGCAGAGAACCAGCTCACATCTCAGATCCTGGTTTCCAGGTTCAGAGTTCTCTCAACACAACCAAGTCAAACATGGTGCCAGACATACCTTGGGAATCCTTTTTGCTGGTTGTTAGGCTCATCCCTTTGCACCCCCCGACAGTGAATCATCTTTTCGTTCAGCGGATGGTCCAGCAGCACTCCTTTATCCAGCAGCAAAGCCAGCTCGGGTGATCCTGCCTTCCCCATATCCCTCTGCTGCAGCTGCTCATTTCTACCTGTGCACCGCTGTTTCTCTCTTTTGTGGCTGTACAACAGTGTTTTGCTGCTGGGAAGAATACACTGAGCTACACTCTCAACAGAACTGCAAAAAGCACAGTGCCAGCCACAGTATTTGGTCTGGAAGTATGCAAACAAATTACCTTCAATGAATATTCTTCTTCCAACTAGCTGTTGAAAGGGACAGATTTCTGAACTCTAGGTTAAACCTCGCTATGCATTAGGCAGCATGTACAGTGAAAATTAGTTTTATATAACATACACAAGAAAAATAACCAAAGTTCATCACTAACTCTGTTTAGAAGTTATTTCTACAGACAAACAAATTTGGAGATGACAAAAAAAATCTGGAAGAGGGCACTCCAAAGCCTGCTTGCTGCAATCAGGGGAAGGTGCTTCTCATTCCTAATCAACTTGCAATACTTACTAGATGCTGTACTATTTGAGAATTTAATGATTATAAAGAGTTAGGCTGATACATTCAAAGGCATGTTTGAGATTCAAATGTTCAGTTCTCACCATGATGGAAGATGGAAGTAGTAATGCTTTGCATGACTACTGCAGCATGAACAGGCAAAGAGGCCTGTGAATGGGGAGAGCAAGGCAGTGGCAGGCAATGGAGTATGACTGACAATACAACAGTGACAATGGTAATATTAGTATAATTTACCAGAGGTAATTTGCTGGGAAGTATCGACATTTAATCAAACAAACACTAGAAATGAGGATTCCTCATGAAGAGGCTGCACGCTCATTCTTAATTCACTGTCAGCTTAGTTGTCAAGAGCAGAATTTGCTTGGTAATAATTTTAAATTTGGAATTCAGCTATATGTCAAGTTGCTTAAACATGTATTACACGCTTCTTCAGGTGGTAAGGCCTGAAATAGACTTGGAAGGGGACTGAATTATTAAATACTGAAGTAAGTGTTCCTGTACAACAAATAAGTGTTTTCAGAAAGTGCTAGCTATTTTCATCAGGCTTATCCATTAGAAATATTTATATATGTTTTCCAATTTATATACAGATTGGGCTGCAAGGTAAGTCAAGCTTGATATGTAGTTCCTTTTTTTAAATTTTTTTTTTTAAGTAAACAAGGGTAGGTCCAAGTCTTTCCTCACTGACTACTTTCTGCCTTTGGTGGGCTCTGCTCTGCAGTGAAAGCTGTAAGCCCCAGCTGCTGGTTGGACCCTGCTGCTGTTCTGCAGCCTTGAGTTTTTCACAGTAAAAATGATCTGACGCTTTTCTGCAACTACAGGTCTTTAGTGCAAAACCGCGACTTTGCCACTGGATGGCGCTCTCAACACACAATTGACATTTCCCCAAAATGTGTGTGCGCTTGATCCAGCAGTGAGGGGAGGGAGCAGAACCCAGTTCTGCAAGCAGGTAAAACCAGTGCAGGAAGAGAGCTGCTTACCTTTAATCCTGCAAAATACGGCCTGTTTGTTACTGTTTGTATTAGCCACACAGAAATGAATGGGGTGATAACACTGAAAGTATGTATTACATGTATGCATGGCCCAAAGCAATGCCTCAGACATGGTAATATTTAGGAAGTTAACATAAGGTCTCAATAGGCAGAAGAACAACAGATAGCTCAGAAGTAAGGGAAGTTGTAATTCTGTTCCTTCACTTTTTTTTTTTTCTTTTAAAATATATATTTCATTTTAGGTGTTTGTATAGTTCATAAAACCATAATACCTGAGACCCATATGGTTTTTTATTTTATCTCTAGAAGTAGGGAGATACACTTATTCCCATTTTACAGTTGCTGAACAGACACACAAAGGGAGGTTTTTGGTAAAGGTCACGGAGGAAGTTCATAATAGAAAAGCAAACAGTGTGAGCCTGCCAGGCACCTGCCTCGTGTTTGCACTATTGAAACACCCTCATTCTTACTGTCTTCTAAGTATTCATCTCCTGCATTAAGAGAAGTCCTCTTTGCCCCTGGTGTTGAACACCACTCACGTTCATTGTTTATTAAAAACAAATAAATTGCAATTCTAGTTTGCCCATGTAATACTGTACATGGAATAACTCAAAGCTGCAAATATGCTGTTCAATATACTGTGCAGGTTGAAGCTTGTGAGGGAGGAATAAACACAGGAGGGAGCTGCACGGCCTGTGATGGCTTCTAACTTTAACAGGAGCAAACAGAAAGGCAGCAGAAACAATTCTGCTCTGATGCACGCTTTACCTATGGCTCTTCTATTTCTCCTACTTTTGCTATGAATTAGTATGGAGGAGCTTATTTTAGTTATTTTCTGATGAGGGTTAGGGATCTGTGGTTCCTCACGCCTCCACCCCAATCAATTTTTTTTTTTTTTTTTTTTTTTTATGGTCATTCTTCAACTTCTGTCTCCACTTATTTTTCCTCGTACAGCCTTGCCCATTTTCTGATGTGGCAGGTTTAACACTACTAGATAGGATGCCACACACTTATTCTCTTTCTATTGCTAAAATTTCATTTCTCTCTCTGTTGTCATCTCTGCATCTTCTTCCTTTCTCAAGCCTCTGCCTTAAACTGCTGCCATTTTGGAAAAAAAAAAAAGAAAAACAAAACAAATCTCATTTCACTAATACTAGAAGTTAAAATTCATTCCTGAAAACTTGTCTAATTAAAAAAACTGGAATCAAATGGAATACAGCTGGGTATAGCTTTTTCCCAGAAATCTCCATGGAGTTGATTTTACCTTGTGATTGCTCAGTAGACTTCTGTTTTCCCATTCTGCCTCCTTAAAATGTGCTATCCCCTCACCACCAGTGTCGTCTTTCCTTCTAATCTCTCCTACCATAAAGAAACTTCCCGTAACAGACCTATGTACTATAGGAAGTCAGTATACTTTGGGGCTGGAAAAGCAAAACCCCACAAATTACATATTCATAGCAATTAGGAGCTGAGGATAACCTGCCAGGACAGAAATATTTCCTGAGAGAAAAATTTGAGAGTCAAGGGTAATGACTGCTGTTGGAGATGCAAGAGACTCACTGGCAGCCTGGAGAAGATAGCCAGTATTTCCTTTATGAGGAAAGAAAAGAAACGAGAAAAAGCTTCAGCTTCCAAAATTGTTTTAGGTTTACTTATACCTTCCAGTAATTCAGCTTCAACAACCAAAACACATTTGCTGTGGGAAAATACCATCGTTCCAGTTCATGGAAATGGATCGCCGAAGACCTGAGGGCAGCCTGGGCACCCACAGTCATGCTGCAGCAGAGCTGCCAGTGCACCCTCTTGTTTGGGGGCAAACACAGGGAATGGGTCTTCTCAGCCAAGCAAAACGCTTGGTAGCTGAACTGCAGTTAGCCAACAGTGCTGACGAGCAGCATCTCTTTACCAATTGAACCCTCAAAATAATGGGCAGTCATCGACCACAGTTAGGCAGTCCCCCTCCCAGTTCCTGAGTGTTGTGGAAATTACTTTTGTGGTCATAGACCCATTGCTTTAGGCAGTGGTTAGTATGATCCCTTAAAACATAATCCCTTCCACAAACTTTCTTGGCTCCTTCATGAAGAAAGCTAGATTTTTCCGGTCTGCTTAAATTCTTCATAGAAGCCTCACACAGAAGCTTGCTGTGCCTTGAAACTTATTTCTGACATTCAGACTGCACTTATGAATGGCCACTGTATAGGCAGTGTCTTGTGCCAATCTTGCCTCAGCATGGACACCTGTTAATAACTTACCATTAGTTAAACAGCTTCCCTTTAGCCTAAACTTACAGGTTTCTTGCCTAGCACAAGTTCACCACTCAGTTTCTCTGCTAATCCCCAGTATGTTCAAGTTGGTTAACATGTTCCACATTACTGAAATCTTTGATACAGTGCAAAGACTGAAACAGTCACTGCTGGATCATAGGTGATATGAAATTAGTCGCACAAAACCTACTTCTGGCCAATCCAATATTCTAATTAACCCATTTCCAAGGAGTTCTTTCTTTAGCTCTTTTTGTGCCCCAGAAGTGCTGCGTACTATTGATACTGGAATAATAATCTGGTATTTGCCAGATTTATTTCCCCTTTCTTAAAGGCAGCTACTACATTTGCTATTTTCCAGCAGTACAATACTACTCTGACTCAGATTTGTTGAAAGCCCTCCTGCCAGCTTTGTGTGCCAGCTCTTCAGGTTTCTGTGGTAGATGTTACCCGATACATCCCTACTAAATGCAGTGCATGAACCTCTGAATTTTGCTTCTTCGTCAGGCTGATCATTTCCATTTCCACACCCACCTTTTAGCTAGCCGTCCTGCCTTATCAAAACATCCTCTTACTGAAAACCAAGCCAGTATTTTTGCTTGTTTATAGGAAATAGTCACTGGGCTCAAGTTAGGGACTGTCCTCACTGCATACAGCATTTCCCCCCATCACTCCTAAAAAGTTACAGGGTTCCAGGCCTGTTATGACTTCTTTTCTTTTCACTGGCAATAAAAAGGTGAAAAGTTCCTTGTAAAAGGGAATATTGGATTTCTGAAGGTTTTGAGTAGTGTTGCCTAGCTATAAATATAAACAAATAAATGCTCACACACTCTTCACAGAAAAATAGTTAGATCAATGGCTTATTCAGCCACATTGGAACTCTGCTGTGACATCAGCAGTGGATCACGTACGCTGCTCGGCAGAGCAGAATTTGACATGTGAAGGATGCATTTTTAGTGGCAGACTGTTTGGAATAGTTCAATTACGAACAGTACTTCCCAAGGATACAGCCGCTCAGTGTAATGATTTCATCTGTTTCCTTGGGGGAATTATGTGATGAATCCACACAGAGCATCTGATTGCATTTACCACCTGCAGGTGTTTTTAAAGGCCTTTCTTGGTTTTAGGAACTTTAGAGCTTCACATATCCAATGGGTCTGATTATGGGTTTTAGAAAGGGTAGTAAATTATTTCTCATGTATGGGTATTACTATACCAAACTCTATTGGTATATCAATTGGCAGAGCCCTACCGATAGAGAAATATATTTCTACTGTGGATATATTATTACAAGAGAATGCTGAGTTTCTAAATGAGCCCAAACCTACTTTTTAAATAGAGTCTGTGGAACCAGCCGTATGGTAATAAACCTCTCTACAGAATATTTTGAGCTTTCTAAGGATTCCATAACACATATTGAAAGAGGTTTATTTGTACTTGTGCATCATGTCTGCTCACATTTAAGTGAAGGAAGATCTTTCCTTGGTATTACAAGATACATTTCCATCTGGTGCCACGCACTCAAACCATTATATATTATGCAATTGAGAAGTATAGCCCCATTCCAACATTTTACACTTTTACATTAGGCTGTGGTCTTTGAGCGCACGCATTCCCTCAGTTTTAAGATCTGTGACTTGTTTACTTAGGAGACCTCTGCTTAGTTAAAGAACAAAGAATATGAGCACGACAAACTCTCATGGACTTGTTATTTTAGTAATCATTAGGATGTCTTGTGTGCCTAGAAACTAAGACAAATACTTTAAAACTAAGCCATTGATTAAATCCCTGCAGGTGCTATAGTAGGAAACTTTTTTTGCAGACTTCTGCACAGCCTGTAGAAGTAGCTGAACAAGAAGAAAACAAGTGCACTTTTGAACACTAGCTTCCTTTTATTTTGACTTCTTTCAGACAGTATCCCTATGGTTGGGCAGATTGTAAAAGTGCAACCACAAAGCAGCACAGAAATATCTAGACAGTCTGAACATTACAGAAACTTTCTAGATCATCAGTCTGACAATATGTTTTAGACCCCTCTCAAGAACTTCAGGTACTGTAATCCTCGAAAAGCAGAACAGGTCTCTTGTAAGGATGGCATCTATGTTAGAGCACTTTTAAAAGAAATGCCTATAAACTTGAGCATTATGAAATACCACAGGAAAAGAATTGTGATGAACCATCTATATCCCCCTTAAGCTGTTCATTGTAAGACAGACACTAAAATAGCTGTGACTATGGTTTGCTCTGCTACTAAGCAATGAATGCAGTTCTTGATTTGCTAGATTCTGCAAATATGAATTCTCAAATTACCAACTCAGCTTTATTCCAGTTTTCTAAAAAGAGCTATATTGACAGAATATTTCTACTCATCAGACTTTCAAAGCATCACTTGTGCAGGAATGTCCTAGGTACTTCACAAAGATTACAATTACTAAAAGTCTCCCTTAATCATGCTTTTATAATGGATTACCTCATATAGTATATTTTCATTAGTTATTGCATTACATGGTGAAGGTGTTTAGGTATTTCGATTCATTCTTTCTTCTCATTCGGGAGTCTGGCAAAGAGTGGAAGTGAAAAAAGTAGGCTTATGTGTGTCTCCCCTCTCTGTAACACAGACAGAACTACAGGAAACCTGTACCTTAATATAGGCATTCACCTGACTCACACAAACTTGTTCCAACTTCTTAGTGCAGGCAGTCATCCTGGATGCAGTAAATCCCTACGCAAATGTGGGACAAGCCTGTTCTGACAGCAGGGGAGGAAAAAAACACTCTGAAAGCTGAATGGGAATGAGAGTAGGTTCCTGCATATCCCACCAGAGATTTGCCATGTACTTTTTCCCACTCATGTCTGTGTTTTTTCTCAGCTGCGTGTCACAGAGGAGCATGTATAGGGCCATTGGCTTCCTTTCTTGGATGGGAGTATTAAAAAGAATAGGGAAATTTGTTCCAGCTATCTCTCCAAGTCCCTTTCTAATTCCAGTTAATTGCGTTAGTGTTTAAACTGGAGATGGTTTTGTTTTACTGGAAAAAAAAGGTGAGCAGATTCTGCATGGAGATATGAAATCTGCTACATCAACAAGCAATCTGCTCTAACTACTTCTTCGCTACATTCATATTTCATTTTCTTTATGTCATGATACATCTCAGAGGGACGAGCCGATCCAGTCACAGGAACTGGACCTCAGCTTGGCTCCAGCTCCTTTTTCTAGTGGCCTGTAAGGCTCCAAGCCTTAAGGAGCAGGTCATGTGCCTGTGAAACCAAAGTGTCTCAAGTCCCATGCTCCCAGCTGTCCTGGTTTTGGCTAGGATAGAGTTAATTTTCTTTCTAGTAGCTGGTATAGTGCTGTGTTTTGGATTCAGTATAAGAAGAATGTTGATAACACAGGGATGTTTTCAGTTGTTGCTAAGTAGTGTTTATACCAAATCAAGGATTTTTCAGCTTCTCATGCCCAGCCAGCAAGAAGGCTGGAGGGGTGCAAGAAGTTGGGAGAGGACACAGCCAGGGCAGCTGACCCAAACTGGCCAACAGGGTATTCCATACCATGGGGTGTCATGCCCAGTATATAAACTGGAGGAGAGTTGGCCTGGGGGGATTGCTGCTCAGGAACTAACTGGGCATCGGTCAGCAAGTGGTGAGCAATTGCATTGTGCATCACTTGTTTTGTATATTCCAATCCTTTTATTATTATTGTTACTTTATTATTGTTATTATTATAATTATAATTTTCTTCCTTTCTGTCCTATTAAACTGTTCTTATCTCAACCCACGAGTTTTACTTTTTTTTTTCTGATTCTCTCCCCCACGCTACTGGGTGGGGGGAAGTGAGTGAGCAGCTGCGTGGTGCTTAGTTGCTGGCTGTGGTTAAACCACGACACCAGCCATGGGCACAGAAATGGCAGCTTGTAGCTGTCAGTTCCAAAAAAAAAAAAAAAAAAAAAAAAAACCAAAAAACCACAGGCATGTTAGGAGCCTCTTAGGGCAACTAGCAGATTTTCATTGTCTTCTCCAAAGTAGAGCTGGAGTCTGGTCTTGACAGACTGACACAGCTCTTGAGAGGGATTGAGGATGACAAAATACAGACATCTGCATCTGATTTTAACCACAAAAAGCAGTCTTGAATGACAATGGAGAGAAAGCAGAACTTTTAGGATATGATTTACGTCATTCTAAAGATGTGGGGGTTGCTGTCTAAAAAAGGAGCTAGGGATGGATGACCTGTGTTCACATGCACACAAAACACTGTAGTTGTCTAAAGTTAGTGAAGACTAATCCCCCTTCATTTCTTCTTATACTTGAAAGCTGGGGGCTAAACAGAGGAGACACACCCAAGCTGGCTTTCCCACAGATAGAAAAGCAGCAGCATAAGGTCAACAGTCATCGATTGATAAGTTGAAAGCCTGGGTTGTGGCCAGGGTTCGCTACTACTTCTGCTACATGGCTTGTTTGAGTGTACACTTACAATGAGTAGCCCCAGTCTCAGCAGTCAAACTTACTTTTTTTTTTTTAAAGTAAAGTCAAATTGGGAATATAATACACTAATTACACTTCTCCCCTCAAATTATTTTCAGAAGCACTCAGACCTTTAATCATGATCTATAAGAACTACAGGACCATAAAATGCTTTCTACTTACTGAGCTGTATCAAGCTATGTTTATTTTATTTTTATATTTCCCAAGAGGTGCTATAGTGGTAGCCGATTTGTCCACTGCTAATTCCAGTTTCTTCAGTCCAATAGCTATGACCACATAAGCTAAGTAGTTTCAGAGTAAAGTTAACTATTAAAATGCAACTCGTGTTATGTCATAAAGATGTTATAAAGATTATGGGGAAGAATTCAATCTTGGTTCTTTATTTCCACACAATATATTCCATATTTCTAAAATTCTTATTCTTGCCCTGACCTAGTTTGCTGCATGGAACCAATCTATATATGAGCCATAAAACATATCAATGTGTCTATAAAATGAGCAAGGTAGTCTTAAACCTTTTTTTCCTCCCTAAGCGAGATAATCTCATGTTTCTAAATAAACAACCTCCATGTAATAGAGTCTGAATTAGAAAGTTTAATAACACTATGTTAGGACAACGTTTTGCTATTAAATGTATTAGCCAAGTGATTCAAAGTTCTTACCACCCCACTCTGTATTCAAAATTCATCTTTCTTCATAAGGCTGCACATATTCCTAAGTAACAATTTTTAGTCTGAGTTTCCTCCAAAACTGAAATTCTCTTAGATCCTTCCTCCATGCTCATTTCACCTGCTCACATACAGGTGTGTGTTCCTCTTAAGCAAGTGCTAATAAACAGATCTGCTTGAATTGTAAGATGAAGTCGATGCAAGAGGTTCAAATGATTCCTAAATTTAGCACAGAATTATGCACAGACTCATATAAGCAAAGTCAGCTCATGCACAATATCAAGGCCTTAAAATGTATACAATTCTGGAAAGAACAAGGGCATTATTTGTTTAAAAGGCTAATAAAAGTAACAGTTTAAACTCTTAACCACAAAAAGTTTTACATTACACATGGCAAAAGTATAAAAAGGCAATAAAATATATGAAGGGCAAAAGATAATGGGAAGGTGTGATACTTTTTTGTTGCCTTCTTGTGGTGGCACTGGTCTGAGACAGGAAGAGGGAACTCCAGCACTAGGTGACACCAGCCTTCACAAAAATGATCCTTGTTGGAAAACACTTTCAAGCCTCTGCTACTTTTTAATATATGTCAAATAGAAAACCCTCCCAAAATGCTCACAATGCTTTTTTTAATATGTCCATCTCAGATGACAGATGAGAGAAGCATCCCTACATCACAGTCCACCTTTTTCAACAAGCCACCAAGGCTTAACAGTGAAGGAAGAATAATGTGAGCTCGACAAAACTCGACAAAATGTGAGGTCAAACATTTAGCTAAGGATTAGGAAAAAAAGTTTACAAGCAAAGATACATATAAAAGCACTTTCACCTCAATTGAACAGTACTTTTTGTACTCTCACTGGTGAGAAGCCGTCAGAGAAGGAAACACTCAAATTATATGGCTTAACCTCTTTCTGGATGATGTCCTCAGTTTTACAACTCTTTTCTTCACCCTGAACTATTTAAATACCTTTGTGATTAAAATCTAAATTACAGATGTAAATGTCACTGTAGTTCTCCAACTGTTTTACAGCTTAATCTGCAATTTCTGTGTTACTTATTATACATAATCTGCTGGATTAATACAATATGCAGGCTATTGCAAACATTATTAATGACTTGGGTTTCTACAGAGTTTAAGTCCAAACTTTTCCCTCCCTGCCTATACTCTTCATTTTTGTTACCAACACATCCTTGAGAACAGGAAACATGATTCCAGCTACATGCATATTTTGTGAAGCTCAGCATCTTCAGTACATTATCAGTTTTCTGCAATAGCTACATATGACAATACACAATGCACTTTGTGACAGAGCATTTTCTCCAACCCCCTTTCCAAACAGGCACTGCAATTTTTAGCGGTCTGTTGTCAGATACAGTGAAGGGAATTAGCTATTCTGAGCTATTTGTTACTTAGACACTTAAGTTGTTTTTCCCCTATTGTTTGGTGTGAAGACTTTTTCTGAGTCCTCCTGAATTATTTGACTGACATGAAATTATTTTCCTCTAGATCATGCAAACCAAATAGAAGGTGTGATATATTGCAACACCAGGAGAAATAAATTGAATTTCATTCCTTTCACCCCCTATTTCTCCTTGTAATCTCATCACAGCTAACCATAATAGTAAAATTTTATTTCATGGGGAATTAAACATGAGCTATTTTACACAAAGAACAATCTAAGCTGAAGAACTTGCAAGCATTACCTGAAGTCTGGAGTGGCTGAGTTTCTTTGCCTGTTCAAGTAATAGTATGGAACTATTATTGTAAGTTCCCAGCTGATTAAAATGCTTATTTCACCTACCTCTAAAACTGTGATAGTCAGACCAGCTCCTTTAAAGTGGCCCCAAAATATGTGGTACAATTTCAATTAGTAGAGATAAGCCTGACCAGTTAAGGAGTGACCCAAATGAAGCTTTTGCAAAAATTTAAAAATAAACCATGCCTCTTTTTTTTTTTGAAGTTAAAGAATTGCTGAAATTATCTTCTCAGTATTCAACATTGTATTTCTTAATATCTGGGTATACACTGCATGACAGTAGGTAATGGTATAGTACATCACAACGAAGAAATTAATCACTAATTAAAAGAGTACCAATAGACACAAGTGAAACACAAACAAGACATTATTGCACTTCATGTGTTTATAAGCTTGTGTAGCCTAAGACATCAGTTCATATCTTTTATCATGAAAACTGACTTCTAATAGTGTTGGATAAGATGGATCATATATGATTGTGAATGAACACCTCAGAATGGAAACCAGGAAATACCACTTCTCCCTCAGATTCTTGCTTCAGAGCTTATAGGTCTCCCTAAAAGATTGGCATTTTAAACAACTAAAATAGCTAGGGTAAATTTAACAGCACTATTTTTATATTTAAAATTCAGCAATCTCCTCAAGATCTTTGACGGAGTAAAAACAGGCTGCAGCCTACTGGAAAACATGAAGTATCAGATGTCCAGCAACCCACCTTCTACCTGGTTAACATTTGGTTGATCAAATCCTGTCATTTTAACCAACTTCAAAAGATGCTGCCTCCAGAAATGTCAACCTGTAAGCTTTGAGCTGTAAAAAAATTATTTTATTATCTCCAATTTCAGTAACATCACAGTTCCAATACATCTTAGTAGAATTTGATATGACAGGTTTCCAAAGCTCAGTAGTACTAAAGGCAAGGCAGAGTTAGGGAAGGTTTGAGCAGAAGAGTTGAGTAACTTGAATGAGTTGTAGGCATGTACACTACATAGCGATCTTCTAATTCCACATCTATTTCATCATCATTAGAGAACATTGACCTACATGATTCACTGAATAAAAATAAAAATCCTCTGAGCCTGGCTACTTCCCTGTCTTATGGAGGTGAGGTCCCACTGCAGCCACTTCCTTAAAAAAGATGCTAATGATGTCTTTCTTAAGCTCTCTCTCCTTTTTAACTACACCCTCATAACATCTATAAAAATGTAGTAGCATCTTTGGAACCTGTACCCTCAGGTCAAACATATGGCAAATTTGTCAATGGTTGCAAACTTGGGAAGAAAGGGAAGGAAAGAGGAGGACCGGAGACCAACAGTGTAAATGTCTAACTCTGGTTTCCTTTAGAAAACAGACTGAAAGTATCAGGAGAGAAGTTAAAGCCAGCGGTAGTTAAAGATGAACTAATTTATCCAGTAGTGCTTAATATCAATAAAAGGATTGATTCTATGATTGTGCTGAAAGATCCTCATCCATACTGAACCTACTTTGGGCAAGGTTATATACCAAATGCACAGGAGGACTTTCTGGGTTTTTTTACCATGACATGTATTAGTATCTTGAAAGAAAAGAAAAGAAAAAGGAACTGGGAAGTTCTATTTCTTCCTGTTCTCCAGAGAGTTCAGTTAACACTTAAGAAAACACCTTAAAACAAAACCAAAAAAACCCCATACCAAAGAAAACATAACCTAAACCACAGTACAGCAAGCATCCATAGTAGGTGAGTTTTCCCATGCTTATAATCCTGACATAATGCAGCATTTCTCCTCCCGTATTTTCTGGCTGCATATTAGCTTTTCTTTTTAAGAGATATCTAGAGGAAAAACTCCTTTGAAAATTCTCTAATTTGTATGCTTTGGCAACTGAAAGAAGTAGCTGAAGTCAAAGAATACAAAACAATCTCCAACTCAGCTTTCCAGAGAATATTGTTAATAACCTATCAAGTATTTCACTGAAAGTAAAATAGATCCATATAATACATAGGAAGTCTGGGGTCAGATTTTGGAGGTCTTGGTTTAAATGAAATCTTTGCATAGTCTTATTCTGGGTTATGGAAAAAAGGTATTTACCTTAAATGAGTTCATTGCAGGAACAAAATTTAAAATCATTACTAACCCAATAACACCCAAATTAAGTTTGCAGGGCTATGCTGACCATCCAAAAGTTTCCACATGCCTAAGAGTAAATCAGTGTAATCTGAATTTTAACCTGTGGCGTCATTACAATAAAAAAAAGGGCTGCAAGGCCAGCTCTGTAAGTACTACTATAGAATCATTTAGGTTGGAAAAGACCTTTCAGATCATCAAGTCCAACCGTTAGCCTAGCAACGCCAAGTCCACCACTAAACCATGTCCCCAAGCACCACATCTACATGTCTTTTAAATACCCCCAGGGATGGTGACTCAACCACTTCCCTGGGCAGCCTGTTCCAATGCTTGGCAACCCTTTCAGTGAAGAAATTTTTCCTATATCCAATCTAAACCTCCCCTGGAGCAACTTGAGGCCATTTCCTCTCATCCTATCACTTGTTACTTGGGAGAAGAGACTGACCCCCACCTCACTACAACCTCCTTTCAGGTAGTTGTAGAGAGCGATAAGGTCTCCCCTCAGCCTCCTTTTCTCCAGGCTGAACAACCCCAGTTCCCTCAGCCGCTCCTCGTAAGACTTGTGCTCCAGGCCCCTCACCACCATCTTGGTTGCCCTGCTCTGGACATGCTCCAGCAACTCCATGTCTTTCTTGTAGCAGGGGGCCCAAAACTGAACACAGAACTCGAGGTGCAGCCTCACTGGTGCTGAGTACAGTGGGACGATCTCTCCCTTAGTCTTGCTGACCACACTATATGCTCTAATTGAATGGTTACACATAAATTAGTATCCCAGTAAATATTTATGACAGGTAGTTTTGGCCTAGCTAATGACAAAATTTAACTGTTAGTTGCAAATCACAATTCCAGGAAAGAAAGAGAAGGAAAAAAATATTAATACAGATAAAGGTAATTTTATAATAATTTTTAGTGTGAAAAATATTTGATAGACATATCACAGAAAGGCTATAAGAATTAATGTACTGTGTTCATTCAGAAAAGGAATCAACAATCACCATTTTTTCCCTATACTTTCTTTTCTACACTCAAAAGTTTTCGCTATTGAGTACCTAGCAGGGGTCCATTTCTATGCCTCAGAAAACATGAAAATGGGTCCACAGGTTACATTTTTGAACTTGGCATTTAAGGTTCAAAATTCACACAAAACAAATCTTGAACTCGGACATATATTTAAGAGGATTTCTTTCCTAATAGAAGGCTGAGGGCTGACAGAGTTTTACTTTTTAAGAGGTTTAAAGAGAAAAGATGAAAGAGATTTACTCAGATATTCTAGACCTACACGAAATAATAAAAGGAGAGCCTGAACAATAGTACATGCCTGCAAAATCCGGATTATGTTATCAGCACTAGTAGCCATATTCAGAAGGTCTGAATTCCTCCCAAGTCTCTCTAGGAGACAGTGTGTTCCCAGTGTTTATTACCAGCTGACTGCAGGTCTTCACAGACTTCTAGCCAACAGCTGGTACCGTGCCAAAAGGATTAGACAACCTGAAGATGTCACAGGGTGTCAGGCAACTTTGCATGCTGTAGAGGTGCTTTTAAAATAAATAAATAAATAAAGCACCGTGGTCTATACTTTAATCAGTGTGTAGTCATCTGTTCTTCAGGGATGTCAAGGAAAACTTGACAACATAATGAGACAACTCGCTGTTGTCTTCCAGAGTTTGCAGACAGCCTGAAGCAATAGGTCGGATAAGCTGTGACGCACCCCAACACATTTTGCTCTAAAATAATCTGCTTCCCTGAGAAGAATACTCTGTCAGGAGTTATAGAAAAAAAAGTATTCCATTTAGAGTCGCAGGCTTAGGGAAAAAAAATTGGTATCATAGCTATGCTTATAGTGATGGAAATGAAAGTAGACTCTACCTGAGCTCGTGAAACTGGGGGAAGAAATAGAGGGCACAGAAAAGGTTGCAGATGGCTCTACTGTCACAAATGAGAAGTTCAGTCTGCTTACATGAAAAGTAAAGTGCTACTCTAACAAAGATGGAAGAGGCAGGCTTATAATGAACTTCTTGAGTTACCTCAGAATAGGCCTTTTGAAGGAGCTGGGAATAGAGTTAATTACTTGCCCTTTGCTTTGTCTTTTTTCTTCCCCTACACAAACTTCATATGGAAAATACACCTGTGGAATAACAAACCCCTTGTGAAGTAAAGTTGTAGCATATGTGCTTGCAGGCCATCAGTATGCTTTTATTCTGCAAACCAATTCAAAACAGGTTTAAGCTTAAACAGACCTCCTCTCAACTCGGAAGCAAATTAGAAATCCCTTCTCAGTCTCATTTTGCAGACTGCTAAATAAGTTGAGCAGAACCAAATTTTCATATCTCCCCTCTTTATACTCAAAGGGCTCCAAATTAATAGTTCATCTTGATAGTTCATCTTGATGTTGCAATATGAGCCACAACAGTAAGAATCATAAACACTATAGGAACAACTAAACACAGCTTTGGAGGGGAAGAAGGGGCAGCAGAATAAAGTTGACCTTAGAAAGCTCCATCGGGGCTGAGCCATGTCCGGTACCTTCCTCACTGCTGCAGAGATCCCCAGCCACGTGTGAGAGCAGGGCAGGCGAGCCCCAGTAAACGTTTCTTTATATGGTCTTACAACACATTTCTGTCTGAAGCAAGGGGACCCATTTTATTTCATTCCCTGGGCTTCTTTTAAGCAGAGACTGCTGCTTTTGCCAAACAGCTGAACTATGTAATGATTCTGCAATATCCACAAAGAGGGATTGGAATGAGAGCCTCCAGCTTATTTTCATTTGATGGGGTTTAAATACTGAGCGCAGTATTTAGAAATCAAAGGCTAATACTAACTTTCTTTACTACCTCTTTCCCTGCCATATGTGGGATTCCTGTAGTGAAATTGCCTTTTCAGGATGAAAATAGGAATTTAAATTGGACAGACTTCAAAACAGGTGAAAATTGTGTTTGTAAAGAAACACTGGTAACATAATTGTCTGTTGAGATCCAAGTTTATTTTCCTGCTTTTTCTGGCAACAGAAGTGAATTGTGTAAAAATTTATTTTCTCCACCTTGCAAAAGGAACAAATATTAACTGGCCATAAAGTAAGCTGTGTACGTTATTTTCCAAATGTATTTAATCTTGTCAAAATCTATGTGTTCTATATAAGACTGTGGAAGGCTACTTATCCTTTCAAATAAAGAACTATTTTAAAGATACAAAATTCTGTGCAAGCTGTTTTTTGTCAATGTTCTTCTTATTGTTTTTTCAATTTTTGTGTAATAAAAGATCACTAACTTAAAAAGCAAACACCACCCCACCTGTCACGAAATGGAGTGTTTGGACAGCTTAAAGAATCACCTTCAAGGCTATTACCAAAAATTATTTAATAGGAATTTATAAAAGCACAACTTCACAGAATTCAATGGCAAGGTTCACTCTATTACTTGGATGAAATGTACAAAGGAAAATTAAGTTAGAATCAAACTAAAACTATAAAACTGATGATGCAAAAAGGTAAGAGAGAAACATACAAAGGAAAATTGGGTTAGAATTGATTTATCGTCATTGGTACAGAGATAGAAAATGTAAAGAGGTACGGCAGACCCTCCTGTTGAGTCACGAGGTTCAGAGAAGAACCCCTTGCTTTCTAAACTCCTATTGGAGTCTAGGTGCAGCTGGATCAACTCCTAGTCCCAGACTTGGTCAATGGTTTATATCTAAAGGAATTATGAGAGATCCATTCACAGTTGAATAAAGTTCACAACAGTAACTTACATATAGATTTGAAAAGCAGTATTTGTAACATACTTGCTATAGAATATTCAGGTTAGTACACACACATGCACAAAGACACCGAGAGATATACAAAAGTGAGTCAAAGAGGTATACCTGTTAAAAATTCCCCTCGAGTTCAGTGAAAATATTCACATCAAATGCTTCGGCATCTTTCTCAACGGGTGAAGGGTTGAACCTCAAGGACTGAAGAATATCAGGCTAAGTCTTGTTGGCTTTCTGCAACGGACCTCCAATCTTCACAGACTGAAGAGTTTGCAAGCTCTGAGAAGCGTCCCCCTCAGAGGGAGATGCTGGTTGCAGCTTGATGCAGTCCAGGACAGCTCAAAGGGTCTCACTTAGTACCACTCTTTATAGGTTTGTGAGATGTTTGGCTTTAGTCATCAGCAAATTACTGGGATTCCAGTAGCACTGGCACCTTTTCACATGAGTTACAATTCAGATAAAGAAGGCTCCAAGGCTGACAGAGAATGGCTGAAGATTCAGATACAGGATGCTCCAAGGCTGTCAGGATGGGACTGAGATATGTCCCAAGGTTGTCAGGAAATGACTAATTATCCCTACTCTTATCGCCAGCCTCCGCCAGGCAACAGGAGTCCTTGGCACAGTCAGTGCAGCTCCCTGTCTTAGCCATGCAAGAGTTCCTGGTATAGTCAAGGGACGCTTAACCACCCAACTCATTACATTTTTGCTGAGGCCTAGCAAGACTTCCCGAGTTCATAGATAAGCCCAGAGAGAGGGACAAAATGCACCACCACACCATCCCAGTCCAAAAAAACATCCAAAAAACCCTATGGACCCATTTTTCTGTGCTACAGTTTTTCCATTTGGATAGAACGATAAAGCACTTTGCTGTTGAATAAACAAGATGCTACTATTTTATAAGGTCATAATTTTACTCTTAGGCTTACAAATTTTCCAACGTAAACAATTAAACAAAAGAACATGACCCAAAGCCCAGCAGCTGGTGTTGACAGGAGCAGTCATGAGATGGCACCCAAATATGCTACCAAGGGTTTCTTATGAGTTATGCAAGGAGAGAAAAAGAAAAGACCTCACCCATATGTGCATGATGCATTTTTGCTTTGTTTTGCTTTTTAAAACTGTTGTGGTTTTACAGGTCACCTTTAACTCCTATGAAAAACAAGATGAGTAACACTGCTTTGGTAGTTTGCCCAAGCATAAATCTGCTTCTTTGTTTTTTATGGAATTAGGAAGTCAGATATATTGCATTTAAAAAGTGAAAGAATCAAGAATATTGGAGGAGACGGAAAAAGAAAAAGCTTGTTTGATTCTAAAATATATTGTGGAAAGGTCAGGCATGTATCAGCCTCCTGCTTTGTTATGTTATTAGTTCCCATTGACGATGACCTCAGTGGACCAGTCTCTCTTTTAATGTGAACATGGTATACTTTTGGTAAAGCTGTCTCAAGGAATTTTGATTCCACTCAAAGGAAAACCTGCAGTAAGGCGTTAATCTATATCTCATTAGAAAAAAAAGTCTTATTGCTGAAGTTACTGTTGCATATGAAAGGGGAAAATCTGGAAGACAGCAACCTACCTTCTGACTTTGTTTTATGAAGCACTCGGAGACAGCTGTAGACTATGGTGCCACATGTGTGCAGCCAAATTTGGTATGAAATTTAGTTTGTACCTGTAGCTGAAAAGACTGTCACAGAAATTAATCTCATAGTTTATCCAGATTCTGCTGGCTTACTGGTATTAATTGCCAACCTACTTCCACAAATTTTGCCTTGGGTTCTCTAGAAAGGCAAAGTTATCCACCAATTTAATACACCGAACAGCACCACACAATATGCAATACAGATACAAATATTTTTAGCACACTCGGTTCTACTGTTCACATAGTACTTGATTACTCCAATTCCATTCTTTGGTAGCTCTACTACATGGTTAGCTCCATTTGAAGTTTAGTTCAGGGTTCAGCAGAGCTGGTCCTAGTAAGTGTCCCTGAAATTGCATCCAGCAGTCCCACTTCTGGAGAGCCTTCCACTGAAGCAAGAAGGATACATATTTTAGGACTGTGAAAACATTTCCACATAAAAGGAAGATTTTTTTTTTTTTTTTAATTTTGGGGGGTATAAAGCTTTGCAAAAGCAGAATAGCTTTTTATTAGGAGCTTGCACTCATGCATTTTCATTAGTATTGGTGCAAACATCAGCAAAATAATCAGCTACCTATGATCTGATTGTACAATCTTGATAAATCGTGACTTTTTTCCTCCCTTTTCCCCACTCTCATCCTTCTTCCCAAAAAACATTACCATAGGTCAGAATAATAGTTGTGTAACTCAGACATACATTGTACTTTGACTCAAATCTATTGCAACCACAATACTTGATTTAAAGATAATTAAAATAGTCTTGTCCTATGAATATACACAAAGTCAGTAATCCCATTTTACATCATATGTCTGAGAATAGGCTTTTTAAGAAAAAAAAAAATTTAACATGGCAAGTGCCATGCTCAAGAAGGGATTGCCATAGAGTGCAACTGCACAACAGTTTCAGGCAACTAGAAACTATTTGGCAGTATTCTCACATGCATACAATAAACATATATGATTTAAAGGTAAATTCAGTGGAACAGTAGACCCTCAGCAGCAGCTGGAGAACTCCAGTAAAAAATACAGCTTGGAAATCCTTTGAGTTGCTTGAGTTGCTTTGAGTTAAAGAGTTGCAGTACAGTGTTTTGGCACCGTTCTGTATGAACTCACACATTTAGAGTGTTGTGTTAACAGGATCAGCATCACACATAGTGGGTGCCTCAAAGAAGATACAGTGCCAGAGTCCTGCCTTTGGGTCTCCATCTTGTAGTCTTTGTCAAGTATCCCTGATGCCCTTTGCATTTAAAGCAAAACTGAGAGATTAAAGCCATGGGAATCTTTCAGGAGGCAACACGCTTGCAGAGCCTTCACAGAGTAGCGAGAGCTGAGCAGGTAATCCACCAACAAATGTGTGTATATCTGCATATATAATACTTTTCATCAAGCCACCAAGTTATTATCATAACAAAATTATAAACTGGTATAAAAAAATAGCAATAGCTTGAGTTGCATGGAGCATATTCAGTCACAGTAATCCTATGTCTGTTTTATCGGTTTTGTTAATGAGTCTATTCATAATCTATATGAATAGCAAGATGCAATTGTTAATAATGTAGGCTAATTGGATCCTACTTTTATCCAAATAACCTTTGCAAAGGATTAAAGTTAACTCTCTCCATACAAAAAGTGTGAAGTATCAGAATTATTCAGTTAGGTCAGAGAAATAAGTAATCCAGATACTGAAGTTCTTCAAAGGATCTAACATTTTTAGTAATTTAAATTAAGACTGGTGGATAAATTTGCAAGTGTTGAGAAAATTAATTTCTTACTCAAAGAATAAATGACAGCAAGTCCGAATGATTTGCTGGATTTCTGCATAGATTTAAATGAAAATATATTTAAATGAAAATTGTAATGAAATTTCTGTGAAAAATTAGATGAGTTTAAAAGTACATGCAATCTGACTACAAACAGATTGAAGGGGGAACTCAGAACAATTTACTTGCATTGGTAGTATCTCATAACATTTTGCATAATTTTTTTTCCGCATTTGCCTACCTTCAACTTTCATGTCTTTTGCTATAAACTGTGCCTAGCGTAGCAGCTGTGTGCTCATAAATAATTACCGGGGAGAAAAGAGCAAAGTAATCTGAGTCTTCATGCAGTTCATCTATTTGTCCTTTAGGAGTTAGTTCAGCATGGAGAAGTGGAAAAAAAAAAATCTGTTTAAAAAATAAAATAAATCAATATTATACACACCTAGATTTCTTGAGGAAAGAGAAATGCAGCATGCAGCTGACTAGACTCAAGATGAAAGGATGATACTAACAACTACAGTAAACATGAGTGAGACGACATGAGGCATCAGTAAGAGCTGACCAGCCTGCAGAAAAGAGACGGGAATAGCCAGCACCAGTCCAAAACGAAACTACAAATTGGTCCTTAAAACATAACTGTGCTCGGTGTTGTCCTCTCTACCTAGAAAAAAACGTGTGCAAATGTGCTTATGGTACACAGTTGTGTATTTGTGTGATCCAAGACAGATTCCTACTGGCAGGATTCTATCCTAAAGTGTAACCAACTGAAAGAGCTGCAGGATCCCCCAAAATACAGTCAAGATGATATTTACTGATGAACATCCACGTAAAAAAAAAATAAATTAAAAATCTGTCTTTCCAATGCAATTGAAGATATGTCTTAGAATTTTGGCTAATTATTAAGACTCCCTTTGAAACAGGAACTGACTCAGAAGGGCGTTGGAAATTCTAGCAAAACACCTTCATTTATTACCATAAACCTAAAATAAGAGAGTGTGAACTGTACATTTGAACTTCAAATTCTATCCTCAGTTTGGTGGCTCCCACAAAATATACCATCAGAAACAATCAAGTTTTTATCCACATACCTAGATGGAGACAAATTCAGTACCAAGATTATGACTCAGCAACCTCAGAAGTCTTGCTATTTGCTGAAACTTTTAGACACATTACTACCTCTTGTAATAAAGGGCAGGTAAAAATCATTATATTTTTCTCTAATTTACATAAGTTTTGATTAGTGAAACAAAAGCACAGCAGGGTAAACTATATCCGCATGGTTAGCTGAATAGCATTGTTCATTTGATGAGCACAAATCAATATAGGGGTCAGGAAGTAAATTCTTTATATGCTTGTCTGGAACCTGCTACACATTGTTATAGAGTATTAAAACGGTCTAAGAGATAAGGCTATAGATTCCCCTAAAGACAGTTTGAAGCTGACCCACTTCTGGGATAAGGAAATTCAGGTCTATTTTGTTGTAAGGTTTTCTTAATCCATATCTACATCTTGAGACACAACGCCCTATGCTCCATCCCCACCTTCATCTCAGGCTGCCTTTGGTGTTCAGACTAAATTACAGGGGGCAAAGCTGAGGCTCTCTCCTGGTTCTCTCTGGCAAAAGCTATTCTTCTGGCTCCACAGAAGCATCCATTGAACATTTTTTTGATACATTATGTAGAGTTATTTATCAGAAAGGCAGGATCCCACACCATCTTTATTCCCCATGGATGAAGTTTTCAGTTTGTTTGCTGCAGTGCTTGTGTCCGGGGTAACAGCTGCCCAGGCAAAGACTGCTAAGGGGCGACCATTGGGGAAAACAAAGTGTTAAAAAGCAAAACAAAAGAAAAACACCACCACCACACCCACACACAAGACACCAGCAAAACAGGCTCTCTCAAAATGAACAAAAGCAATTCTCTGTCCCGACTAATTAGTAAATTTGTTGTGTAATGCTCAGGAAAAGAGGAATACATTTATTTCCCAGAAGGAGGATCTATCTGAAGCCCTATTCCTTGACCTTTTAAGTAGCACATTAGGGAGAAAATCGGAGTTGCTGTATCTTGCAATTTAATTAGGTGCATGTTTAAGAAAAACTAATTATTTGGTAGACCCTTGATCTGCAGTCCTCTCTCATATGAATGCGTAACTGCAAGATAGGTTCCTAATTATGTCTTATCAACTGTTCAATCTATTTCATGTCCAAAAGAGAGGGGTGTATATGTAGTTCCTTCAATGCTGGTATCCTCTATTCTTCTTTGTATTTCTTCTGTAAGCTTTCTAGAGTAGAAATGCTAAATAAAGCAGTTTAGCATAGCAGGCCAGAGTGGAATATTGGGCTTTCCTGTTTTAAATTTTTTGTTCTTTTCCAGGCACCTTCAGTGACATTGCATGCACTTTTGACATTGGTTCTTGTTATTTTTCTCAAATAGTCAAGGAGGGATACTGCTCCGCTGAGCAAAAAAGTATTAATAAGTCTACCTCCATAACATTTTTACTGTCGGTCACTGGAAAACTGGCAGAGTAATTGGAGCTGGGAGTGACAGGAAAAAGATAGATTTTTGCAGTGAAAGAAGTCAAATACTATGAACACTAAGTAATCCTCTTCCAGGCTTTAGTTTTACATGGAGAGAAATATGCAAGATAATTTCTTCTAACTATAGTATTTTAAAGCCTTCCAGAAATGAATCATAATATCTGTAATGTGCATACGCACACTGTAATTTAACTGGTCTTTAGTACAATGAATCTCTAGTGTGAAATTTTCCTTGTTAATGATCAGCATAAGCTATGGTTCTTAATGCAATTATGAATCCAAGGCTTACAGTCTATAGGCAACAGACTAACAAGATGATATCATTAAACTTCTCATTTCATTCGCTCATACCTATAGGGGAAAAGCAACCATTATTATAAGCATCTTACTTTTTCTATCAGCAAAAGGGACCCTAGCATACATTGAATTACTTATTATAGGCTCTTCATTCCCCAGGTAAATAAATAAACTGTTCCAGCGTTGGCAGTTTCTCTTTTAAATGGGTTTTTATTTTGAATAACATTGAAGGAAAATAAGGGAGTCTAGATAAGGAAAGAACATTTCTTGATGCCAGAAGCAAGCAAGCCCTTCAGCCCCTTTGGAGAGGCTCTTGTCTTTGAAGGAAGAGCCAACCTACCGCTCCCATCAGTCATCCGAGGGATCCATAAGCAGGACCCTTCCCCTACCCTGGGCTGCATTCTCTGAGGCCCGGGAGCTGGCTCTGTCCCAGAGAGTTTTCCAGGAGGGCTTGGGTAGCTGCTCTCCACAGCCTCCAACAGTCCCCGTAGATGCTACAACATGACTTCCCCACCTCAGCTGAGTCAGTAAGCTGACGGGAAAGGTGCAAAATCTTTCCCATCAGTAGGAAAGCTGGACTTGCTCTGGGTGGCCCTGGGCTGATAAAAGGCTGTGAAGGCCTAGAGCAGAAGCATCAGCTGTTGACTGTCAGATAACGTCTTTTTCAACAGCCCACAGTCTCTCAGAAGGGTAAGCCAGCCTTCTCTAAAGGCTTTCAGCAATTCATTTTCAAGGCAAGCAGCCCCTCGCTGTTGCACCTCAGTATTTTTCCCCTGGGAGAAACTTATGGCTCAAAAAAAGGTGGTGTGTTCCCTGTCCACACCCTCTTACAAGGGAGTCACTGCAAGACCAGAAGTTTCCGTGCACATCGGGCATCGCCAGGACAGCCAGGCTTATTAGAACCACCAGTTCATCAGGTGATGAGCAGAGCATTGGCAAATGCACGTGCTTCTGAAACCAAGGGGAACAGCCTGGGTGAATAAGCACTGTTCTGTCTGGTAAATCTTATTCTATGCCACATGTCTCAAGACTATACTTTAAAAAAAAAAAAAAGGTATACACCCCAAATATTTTTCCTACCCCTACAGATTAAAGAATGTTTGTTAGGCCCTTTACTTAAAAAACCCCTGTGTGATAAAGACTAGTTCTGTAATAGATCCCTATAATAAAAATTCTTCATACCAAACAACCTTTTTTTTTTGTCTAGAAGTGCTGTTTCTTTCAGAAAAGGACAAAACCTGAAGGAGGGAAAATTCTCCTGAAGTTCTCTGTGAGCTTTGGGCATTCACATTAGCGTGTCTAAGCTACACAATATGCAGTATTGTGGCATGTACATTACATTTCAGATTTTTAAAATTCACAGTTAAAAATGAAATTATTCTTACCCTGCATAGAATAAGATAGGGTCATTTTCTTCAGTGAAATTTTAGTTCAGGACCTACAAAGAAGAGTCTCCTTCCATCCCTTTTAGGAACATTCCTAGTTTCCAGATATTTTACAGTTACAGTTTGTTTTCTTAAACTTCATTATTTACACTCTAAAAATATGTAGCTTTTCTTTCCATAACAAATATTGAATTAGACTTAGGTAGTAGAATATCCCGAGGATGAAAAAGTAATATAACGAGTTTTAGAACAGAACACATTTAGGTGTAGAGAGTATGTAACAGCTTTTCTTTCATTGTTTCTATCTGAATACCTTAATGCAATTTTAAACCACCATAAAACCAGCAAAATACTCTCACAACGTCAAAATTTAGGGAGAACAAACTATTGGGGGGGTACTATTATTATTTTTTAAAACCTTTACAATTTTGGCTTTACATTTCCTAAAAGGACAACTGACCTGCTTAACAGCTAATACCTTCCACCTAAAGGAGGTTCCCTACAGCCCCTTTAACAAGATTCACCTGAAAGTGAAGGTAGCTTCCTCTAACAGAGGTGGGATTTTAAAGGTCTGCTTGAGAAACTGAGCAGTGCGAGTTTTGGGTTAAGAGCTCTTTAACACATAACAGCTAAAAGAAAAATGTTGTTAAAGAGGAGCTAGTACCTGGATGGGTCTGTTCTCACCTATCAGCATTCTTCTCCCAAGGTAAAATTTTCATGCATGAATGAATCTGGTCTTAATTAATCTTAAGGCTTAATCCTAAAGATCTGTTTTTTTCTGTATCAGAATATTAGGATTGTCTTCACATTTTGCACCTGCTTTGACTAAATTCTTAAGACCAGCTGGACTGAGAAAGTCAGTCACTACTGTCAATAGAGCAGTCCTTATTGCTCCACTGTTCAGATGGAAAATCTATGTTGTCCTCCCCCCCCAGTTATCACAGAGGACAAAATTTGAGGTGGAAGAGCACGTTGCTCTTTCTGTGGCCTATGTTTTTCTAGGCTGTCTCCCTGAACCCAAGATTTCCAAATCGGAAACTGAGTAAACCCAGAAAGGTCTTTAGAAGATTTTTAGCTAACTAAATGTCAGATGTTTCTGATGGATAATTGTTTAATCTTTTCTGTGAAATCTCTAGTGATGTAGACTCTGTCGCCTTCTCAGGCAATGAATTCCTTTTATCCTCACCTTTATAGTCAGCACAGTTTTTCTCTACCATCTAATCTAGATCTTTGCTGCAAATTAAGTTTGTTACTTCCTGTCTTATCCTTTGGAAAGTCTATTGCCTTTGAACTTGTAGCAACCAGGGTTTTATATAATTGAAGACTGTTATTACAACTTCCCTTTGTGCATTGTCCTCTAAATTAAACAATTCCAGGTCTGTCTGTCTTTCTTTCTTCATACTCCTTTTTTTCTAGACTTCTGATCCACTCTTGTTGTCTGCTCAGGATTCTTTAAAAGGTCACAAGTAGCCAAACACAATAATTTGCCTGCAGCCTTATTAAAATGGAAATACTCTGAGCTTTACATGCTCTTTAGACAGCCTAAGATTTGGTTTTTTAGAAGCGACATGACACTGTTGATTACTACTCAATCTGTGATCCACCTTATTCATTCCAACTCTTCTTTTTATTTAGACATCTTGTACTTTGTACATGTTCTTAATTAACTGTGTTTTATTGCTTTCAGACAGTTTATCCAGTTCATGAATGGACCTCATGTATGGGAAAATTGCCTGAAAAGTGAGTACGTAAGCTGACCATCATGTGGCTGAGGAGAGGAATGCTTGCAAAATGACCTGTTAGAAACCTCACGTAGTCAAGCTGCCTGAAATAGAATATTTAATTAAATAGAATATTGTCATCTCTTGCTGACTTCTACATACAGTCAAGTTTGAAAAACCAAAGGTAATATTGGTGCTGTAAAGGGGCAGCGAACAAATTTAGTACAGTACTGTGTTTGACCGAGGGGAGAACGCTGTAACCAATAACACTGTCAACATATGAGTTTTCATATTCAAAACATTCATCTGGCCTCCCATATATCAATTTACTACAGAAAAAAAGGGGATTTTACCCCAGTACCATGAGGATAAAGCTGTCATGAAAGAGTGCTGATTCAGATCCTATTGCAGTGAGGGACGAGAAGGAGCAAGAAAAGCTACCTTCCATGAAGAGAGGTGTGGATGGCAGTAAATATTTTAGTGCCACAGGCTACATAGCTTTGCTCATCAAAGTACTTAAAACGTTTCCTTCTTAAACTGAAGCTTTTAGATCTTCTGATCTTAAAAGTGTCCCTAAGAGAGCCCTGCAACTCTTTTCACAACTCTACTCCTTCATTTTCCACCTTTCTTCAGCATCCGTGTTAATCTTTGGAGGGGAGGAGCAGAGACCAGCTTCTAGCACACGGCAATCCTCTTTTAGTCGCTATTGTTTCCTAAGGAAAGATTGGGGTGCGCTTTTTTTTCCTAACACCCTGACAGCCAGCACAGATGGCCTCCTCCTCTCCTTTTGCAGGACAGACACTGGCAAAGCGACGATGTGGCCAGACAGCTAGCAGTGGTTTCTTGTGCCAGGGCCACAACTGCCTCCTGACTTGCTTACCCCTGCTACGTTTGCTGCTTTCTAATTGAAACATACCCTGGAGTTTACTCCCAGGGTTCAGGGATGCTATATGGAAACTCCTGTATGTGTGAATGACCCCTGAGAGAATAAACAGAGTGGGTGCACCATAATAATTTCTAGATTTACATGATCAAAGAATAAGCCCTTTTATGTTTACAGCATTGAATGATTGATGCTCTCAAAATCTGTTTTAATATCCTCCTTGAAACATCTTTCCTTTATTTAATTCTTTGGTTTATTTTATTTCAGCAGCTAGGTGCATATAATCTGCTGCCTTTTACTGGTATTTGATAAAATAAATGTAGATCTATTAAAATACGGTTCATTTAAAATAAATTGCACGCTTCCATAAAGAATGCTTTGGCACTATGCTTTTACATAAAATGAGATGAGGTGACTAAAAGCCAGTACCGCAGTCAGAAGCAAGCAGCATTCAGCCAGTGATATGTTAAACAAAAATATTCTAATACCTACATCTACTGACTCAGACAGTACTGAGTTCCTGCGGATAAAGTTTCATGCTATAGTGAAGCACTGAAAATTTGCAAGATGGTGTTGGGATTGAAACACATTTGAAAGCAAAGGGCACAGTCAGCGTTAGAGAGCTTATACAATAAGGACAGTGTGTATACCCTAGACTTGAGCCTCTGGGGTTTTAGCATGTGCTATGATGAATTGAGCAGTTTCAGTGAACATTTCCATCGGTAGGAACTGAGGATGCAAAATATCTGACAGAATTAGAATCATGCCATCGCAAGGGTAATTGTCCTAGAGCTGAGAAATTATTCTAGGAACATTTTTATTGAAACTGGTATAATTTCTCAAAAAAAGATAAAATAATTTAAATTAAGCAGTGTGTTTTATTTTAAAATGTTTTCTCAAAGAAACTTCAGCCAATGCCTTATTCTTTTTGCTATTTTTTATTATAGGGAAAAATGTGAAGTCCTGCACTGAAACAATTTTCTGACAGTTTAGCAAAAGCTGCTGATTTTACTAAAAACTAGATAGGAAAGTCTTCTATAAAGTAACTAATGGGGAATCAAGTCATATAGCCTGTAGCACTATGCACATTATTAATGAGTCTTTGCTGGTGACTCATTTTTCATGTTAGAAGTCATCATTTAGCAACACTACCATTGTGTAAGCCATAGTGAAACTGCTAATAATCTTCCTACCTAAAGACTAAACACCACACCCCATTAATACATTATAAGGAAAGAAAAGACTAGAAAACATCTTGAGAGATAGCTCTTATGGTTAGTAAGTCCATTGGGTAGTGAAGTGGCCTCCATAAGCCAGAAATTTTGTAAAACAACCAGGAAAAAGCAATTATAGATGGACTTTGTTAATTCGAAGGACTGTAATAAACATTCAGAGTCAAAATAAGCCATTTTGTTTGTTTTGTTTGAACTGATTTAAGAGGAAGCAGAGGAATCCCTGAGACAGAAAATAATTAATGTAAATAATGCATGGGAAGCTTTTACACTGATGCTTTCAATTGAAGAAATGTGATTAGCGTTTCACTCCTTAATTGGCAGTTTTAGGTCACTGGCCTAGTCTAGCATGAATAAAATCAGCAAATGAAAAATGGCAATCATGAAGCAAAAATTAAAGAAAGGCGATTTGGAAAGGGAACTTTTGCTACATCAAGTAAAGAAGATTAAATTTAATACCTCATTTAATGTCACCATTAATCTGTCATTGCACTGGGTCACTACGTGCAGAGGCAAATGGAGACAAAGAGGACACTAAGGGTAATGGGGCTTACGTGCATTTCCTTCACTTGGAAAGTTTGACTCGGTAAAGATTAAACAGACAGAAAATGATTACTCCTGCCCTTTGCAGTGCCCTTGAGCTCTGGGGTCCTCCCTAAATAACTGAGTAATCATAGATTATGACATTAGGCTCAGCAGCACAACCCTTGGAAAAGCAATGCCCTAGTACAGGTAAACCTTCCTGCCAGTGGTTTTCAGGTTCTGGTAGAGCTGAGGATGTGGAGCAGCCCTCCAGGTGATATATTAAGCCCTCCCAAGAAACTGAAATAGTTTTTTGATATCAATGATGTGATGCGCTCTCAGTTCATACTCTGACTTACCTCCCTGAAAGTCCACGTTTTTCATCTGTAGATAGATGCAGATCTGCACATATACATGCATGTGTGCATATATGTGTGCATATGTATAGACACAAACCTCCCCATTTATGAATAAATTAAAAAAGCACATCTACACGCTCAGCTTCAGGCATATGTTTAGATCACAATGACTTAAGTGTGTCTACAAAAGCAATTTCTAGAAATGGGTCATGCTACCTTAGGCTGTAGGTGTTGCTGAGTAGTTCCCAGTGTTATTTATAGCATTTATAGTAATTATTTATAGTAAAACTAATCTGTTCCTAAATCTTTAATATAGTGTACTCTAAGAGCATTGGTTCCTGAAAATGCAAGCAAGTATGGGTCTTATTCTCCATTACTTTTCACACGGAATAGCTATTTAAAGTTTTCATTTGGTGTTTGATCACAGGTACAAATGACTACCTTAAGAACACAAGAAAGTCAGCCTACATGCACATTTAAGTGGCTTTTTTAGCGTATGATGATGATAATAATCAGAATTCCCCTTTTACATGTAGCTACGTATACAGAAAGAAAAAGATTTTCTGTAAGTCACTGCAAGCAAATGGGAGGTAATTGTGGGGAAATAATGATAGTAAGCAGTTTGTGACAGAGAAACATAAGTAATTTTTAATGGCTTATCATGTGAATTTTTGAGCATTTGCAAATATTGTTAGTGTGAATGTGGCCTTGGAGATCTTGAACAGCTCTTGGACTTCGTAGAGACAGGACTGAGTTCTCTGATGAAATGAAAATTGCTATTTCTAAAAGAAGACTACATACATAATTCTCGCTAGAAAGAGAAATTTCATTTACCATTAAGGGTCATTAGGCTATTCGTCTAGTATGAAAGGGATTAGATGAATAATAAGACCCACACTCTACAGATAAAAAATTTGAATAGAGATGGAAACTCCTTTTTTTTTTCTTACATTGAAGAGGTAACGGTGATACGGAAACACACATACCCAATACAGGAACCTAAAGGAGTTTCTTTAGACCCCAGTCCCTCAGTTAAACTATGTTCTTGAATCAAATTAGAAAGATGTGTCAACATAGTGTTAGAGACCATCTGTCAAATCTCATTAGTATCACCTACTGATTTTCTGAAAACTGGCTGGAAAATTTTTAGACTCAAAGTCTCCTGCCTTTGTTTATTACACAAATAGAAAAATTTGTTGGAGAATCTGAAGGCAAAAGAGGAGTTAGGAACATATACTTTTATTTTATTTTTTCAGAACAGAATACTTTCCTGAGCATGAGAAAAAGCAATAGGAAATACCACAAGCAAAATAGACAGAAGATACTTATGCCAGTGGTCACACACAAGATTAGGCTTGAATAGGGAAAAAAAAGTTATTTTTCAGTAGGAAACCTGATTTCACTGATGTGTGTGTGAAGTACAGCAGAGAGGAATACTAGATGTACATGACTTACTAGATAACAATATTAAGTCTGTATCTTTGGTCTCTGTGGGCACTTGATGAATAGATTCCCCCAAGAACTTGGGGAGGACTTTCTACACCTTCTGTGGAAAGACATAGACAGTCTTACACCTTGACTTTACTTGAAGAATACTTTCAAAGTCTTTATGGGTGGTGTTTTAACACTAGCTAATACAGCCGAAGCACTGAGAGGCATAGATCTTTAGATATTGCATCTCCCTTGTGACTGGTACAGGTTTGTATGTGGTTGCAAATTAACAAATATACAGTGATAGTCATAAAAAATATTCGTTCTAGGCTTGTATTTCCAGGGGTTTACACTCATCAAACTTTCATCTGTTGTGCCAAACCCATCAAGGCCTGCTTCTTGTCAAAAGGCTGCTTTTATTTAATTATTTCTTAAAAATAGGAAAATGTTTCAGCTATTAGATTAAGAAATTATTCTCTGCTGTTGTTGTTTTGTTTTGGTTTTAATGCTACCTATATTAACCCAGGCAGTGCCAAACGAGGTAGGAGATGGAGGTGAAAATTTGGGGCTTGACTGGCCTGTGCTGGTGCAACCTTTTGCTCAGCCACAGCAAGGGAGAATACTCAGGGAAGGTCAGGAAAGATGGACCGTCTCCAACACTGGCAGTGCCTTGACTTCAACAACAGTCGATGTGCCGGAGAGCATTGGATTCACTGGTAACAGAGTGGGGACAGCCTACTTTTCAATACTGCTAAGCCAATTTTAGATGAGAATAACAATATCTTGCTCTTTTAGGACAGAAAGAGTTACTTTCTCAGGGAAATAGTATTGGGATTGCATCTTTGCTGTTTCTGAGAATTTGAGTGGTTAGAGGATCAGATAGAGTCTTGAATTTTAAACTGAATCCTTAAAAAGTGAGAAGTTTAACAAAAACTACATTAAAAAGAACCTTGTGATTGTATAGTTAAAATAAGTAGGAAATGCTAGCATTCATATATTCTTAATTCAACTTTTTTGTGCAAATGCATACCATTCCCCGGATCCTATTTTATTGTGCCATCCTGAAGCCATGAAATATGAAGAATTAATGTGTTGTGATGTTTTTACTGATGCGCTTGGGGATCAGCCCTCCACAAGGCACAGTGTCTGCAATCCATCTGGCCTAAGTCTGTCTCAGGCTGGGAACTAATGAAAGCTGCTTCTGTAATAAAATTTTGAGACCCTGCTGAAACACATACCTTGGCTCAGCTAATTCCTCCTGTGCTTAGCTGTACCACAGCGACTGGCTTCAGGCTCCCTGAAGGAGCCGTGCAATCCTCCTCATAGATGTTTCATCGTTTTGGCCTCCAGAAGCTGAAATTAATAATACAAGTACTGAGGGTTTCTGAATTCAAGTGCTTTAACTAAAAATTTGAACAAATGCCTGTTAGCTGTCTGCATCCAGGGGGGACTGAAGACTATAATCCAGTGTTATCCAAACAGCTGAAATACAGTCCCGGGGACTGCAGGCATGACCAGAAATAGCAGAAAGAATATAACCAGATTTGTTTTTGAATCTGACAAGGAGAAAACAATATTAGAAGCTACCTGTGGATTTAACAGTATCTTAGTTCAAAGCCAACATCCTTCCTGAAACTGAAACAAAGGTGAAATAAATTAAAGACAGGATAATTTGCAGGATAATCAACTAAATGTCTGTAGGCAACAGGTGTTTAACAAGCACTATGTGACTCCCAAATAGCTGATTCTTTGTTCTGAAAATGAGCAGAAGAAGATGAATAATCCCAGGTAAATCTGTTAAGAAGCCCAAAGAAACCTCTGGGAAAAAAAAGAAATGTAGCAACAAATTAGAAACAAAGATCAAAGAAGGAAACAGTCAGAGATGCTCAGCTGCCGCGAGCTGGAGTTTCTCATCCATCACCTGTGGGTCCAAAAATATGGGGAATTCTTGACAGAGGTGATGTAAACCGTCGAACTCAAATGTTGGAAGTTAAGGTCCTAAGTGCACTTAAGATACTTACACAATACATGAGGCTAAGAAAAGGTTGAAAGTTTTAATTTTAGGCCTGTTTAAACCATGTAAATCTCCAACTTGCATTTGTTATGTTTTTCTATTATTGTCAAAAAAAGCAGAAGTATTTCCAATTTAATTGCCACCACTGCAAGCACTCAATTCTGTAACTCAAAGATTAAAAGTGAAAAAAAAATTAAACATAGCAAACGTTAGATCTGGTGTAGGGCTGAGATTCAAAAAGGCTTTTAGGAACTTAAGTGTCATTGAATCCCTTAAGATCTGGGCTCCAAAATGTCTCGTGAATTTGTGTGTCAGCATATCCAATCTTCTACAAATGCTGCCAAAATACATAAGAAACACAAGATGCTTTTTAATAGTTCAGGTGAAAAAAAAAATCCTTTATTTCCAGTCCCTTAATTCTCCTGGACATAAACTTTAAAATGTGATTTGTTATTGGAAATAGTAATATGTTTCTCAAGAAACAGTCCACCTTTCCCCAGATTAAGGAACATGCTGTATAAAAAAGATTCTCTCTGAATTTTTCTATTTTAAGGACTTGAGCAGAATAAGAGGTTATGAAGGAATATTCATTTGGTCTTGTCGATGCTTTACAAAGTCCTCTTTGGCCCATGTTGCTTTCTCTGTACAGCAAATCATGAGTATTTTTCAACTACTGTCTCATTCAAAATAAAGATCACAGAATATTAAAGCATCTCTGTGAAGCTCATAGTTGGATTTATGCATTTATAATAAGAAACTCTGGGTCTGCCTGCACAGGTCTTTGCAGACCTACTTGCATTTGCTCTAGTCCCAGCTGTCCAGAGGGAAGCCAGCTTGAACCCGAACGTTGTGCACGGCCCACTGCAGTAAATCCTGCAAGACCATGGTGCACATATATGGTACCATGTTATACATATGAGAAGTGGTTGCAGTCTTGCCTCAAGAAAACCGATTTGAGGAAAGATCAAGTAAACACAGTAAGGTACTTCTTTTAATAATGTTGTTCATCGTCTTGGTAAATTTTGGTCTGTTACAGTGAGAATATGCCCTTGTTGTTAAGACCCCAAACAACTATATTCTTCAAAATTTCTATTTTCAAGTATCAACAGTCTCATATTTGACAAGATGGTCTCAAATTTATATCTCTCTATACTTGTGAGAAAAATAAATTTTTGTGGCCTTGTAGCTGGTTCAAAAGGAAAGCAAATATAAGGTTTATAATGAAACTCTATTCATCTCAGCTGTGGCTGTATTGAACAGCACTGAGAAGGGGCCTGAATGAGAGGATGAAAGGATTAGTTCATGCATATGACCTCCTGTCTCCCAGTTACATCTTGTCTGCATGACTGCAAAAACTAACAATGCTTTATCCTTTAAAACCAATAAAGGAATCTCACAATTAAAAACCTTACTATCAAATTTTCAATTATTTTTTTACTTTATATTTTCCCTTTGCTTGTCCATAGATGTTCTCTTTACTTCAAATTTAGTCAGTTATCTGTCTATTCATTAATATCTGCATTGCTGTTTTATTAACCAGCACAGAAACACAGTAACTTAGCTAAACTCCTTTGGTGAATTCCATAGGACTACCATGGTGTAAAAATGCAGGGAAATCACAATTCATGTGTCTTCTGCCTTTTACACAACATCAGAATTACACAGTTGATCAAATAAAATAGTCTATTCAGCAAAATTAATATCAAAAGAGACAGAAGCAACCTCATCTGTTCTGTTGGCCAGATAAAGCAGATAGATTTCAGTGTCAGTTTTAAACTCTCTTCTGCCTGCCTGCCTGTCAGCTTCTCTCCAACATCATGTGAAGAAAACCTCTAATTTGTTCTGAATCATACTCAATAAACATCAAAATTAGTGAGATACACTGCCTAAACGCATGAAGTTCCTTAGCATCACTCCATGAGCTTCTCTTGCTCCAGCCATGGTCTCCCCATGGGCAAAATAAATTGTGGTTCAGGCACTACAAGAGTTATGGCAGCCCATTTTTCCAATAGGAACCAATATTGCCCTCTGTGAATACTCTTTTCAGAACAAGAGTGTCTCCTCTGTTAGAGTCTTAAGGCACCATCATAAAGCCATCTGGCCTTGGACCAGCTCTTGAGCTCTGAACAGCCTTTTCTATTTCAGTGCATATGAGCAATTCCTCTAGGGTCTTAGCTTCACTCATGATGTATTTTGAGAACGTTAAGTCTGTCAAGTAATTTGGTAGTAATGTTTTTGAATCACTTTATTGAGATAAATACAAGTTAGAACAGAATTCTTGGGGTTTTTTGAATATCTCTTGGGTCCCTATCTGCTGTTCCTACTGATCTTCGTGTTGGCAGATGGCCTGTTTCTCCGTTCCTTTTCAAAGCCGGTATGTCAATATTATAGTAGCTTTATACCCTTTCCTCTCCCTCCTCTCCCAACTTTCTTTTCAGGAGCTTGATCTATAACCTATTTTCCTCTGTGAAGCCTAAAGAATTTTAATTTCTGCATTAGTTAATCTTTATACATGTGTAATATTCCCTGTGTATTCATGGATTCTGTTTATCCTAATGATTTTTGAGTGTAAATATGTCTGAAGAGATGCATTAATCAGCCTGACCTGCAAATACCATCCACGTTACATAGCCCATGGAGTTTGCTTTTACTAAGAAAGAAAAGAACGTCAAAATCAGCTCATAGTCTCTCTTCAGTCTTGGCTGTTTCTGGCATTCGTTCTTTGTTCTTCAGCCCATCCTCCTGGTTCTTTGTAACAAGTTTTCAACTTCCTTTTGCCCGCAAGAAACAGCAAAATCCACCTAAATTTATTAACCTTCTGCCTTATCAAGGAAATGGAAATTGATTCCCATGTTTTTCCATTCATGCCACAGGTCCTTTCAACCTGATGCTTCTGTCTTTAGTCAAAGGCAGCACTTTCCACTTCTGCTGGAATCCTTGTTGAATTCCAATTGCAACAACTTACCACTTACTTATGCAAAACTTATTGACACAGCGATAGTTTCAATTATTTTCTTCATCTCACACTTGCCTTTTCTAATATACTTGTGCACTGCATTTGCAATGCACTTGCAAAATACGCTTGCATTTTCTATGAAAATGGTAATAGATTATAGTGTAAAAGCCCATATTTTAAATCCCTTTCTAATGTGATTCCTGGTAATATTTTTATTTCAAGGCACATTCGAAAACTTTGAGTCATGGTTCTCTGATATCTCCCTGCGTCAGCATGAAGTAGATAAACTGAAAACAACAGAATTACCCTGTTACAAAATAAATGTAGGAGAAGTAATAAGTAGTCTTTGACTAATGGTAAGACATAAATAGATACCATTCAAGTGTTTTCATTCTATATTCATGAAGTAACAAACAATATTAAGATTATTAGGCACAAAAACTATCACTGTATCTTGCAAACACATTTTGCCATGCTCTGTGCTACCTTCCATGTTTCAGTCCACCCCTGCTTTGTGTTGTCTGGTCCAGCAACACCTCCGCATCTGCACCTTTCTCCCCTCCCAATGTAACTTCCATGGAGATGTTGGAATATCTATTCTGTGCTTTAAAACCCACAAGAGATTAGACTGGCTGAATTATGAAGGAAGCAAGCCACATGCTGAAAAAAACAAGAAACGCTTAGGAAAACAAACACCATATATCAATATTAAACCCAGATGTATTTGATAAACTGGAAATGTGGGATACATTTGTGCTTTATTTCTAGAGCATTGGCTCCATTAACATAGATATTAGACTTAATAAAATGGATTCTGAAAACAATTTGCAGCAATACAACCACAAAATCAGGTAGTACAGTTACATGTGTATGCAGAGATAACAGCTAAAGAAAGCAAAGCGTTAATAATTTGTTCTGATGGAAGAGGATGCCGTTGGTTTTTTTTTTTTTTCGACATTGACATCAACATGAGAGGCATAATTTTAAATGCTTTTATCAGGCCTTCTGAATTAATAGAAATGTGTACTACCTAACATAATCTGTACTTTTTCACTTATTTGCCTTGCTATTTATTCTTGGTTATGGTGGCAAACTAATGATTTTACTGATTGTGCTGAAATTTTAGAGCATTATTAAATCATAATATATGTCACAAAAGTTGTTTGCAGCATCCAGTAAAAAAACCAAACCAAAACATCAGATTTTCTGAGTCTTGAAAAAGATGGCTGTGGCATGTAAATTAGAGTTTTGCTCCCTTTGAAGGAATCTGGTAAATATTCCTGCAAGCATATCATTAAAATGCTAGAACTAAGCGGTAGTTAAGAACTGTGTCAAAGAACTGTACACTACACACTTCCCACTTTTCCTCCCCATCCCATCCAAGTGCTTCCTTTTCCTCCCCTATATGTTCCTCAATGCCAAGATTCACTTCCAAACCAACAAAAAGCCACATTTACAGTAAATAGTTTTGCTATGGAAGCAAGATCCAAATCAATCCCTGCCTTTTCAGTCTATAGGAGTAATTGGCTAGAAGCACCTTATGTCAGCAAGAGTACTTTTGACACTCCTCTATTAATTTCCTATCCCTCTGATGTAGTTCAATTGTATCATTACTGCATTTTAGCCCACATTAGCAGAAAACAGTCCTTACTCATGTTTCACATTTGCTGGTTTGGTTTTTGCTAATGATTGCTTCTCCCTCAGGTGAGCAAACCCCTATTTTGTCTATCTTTATTTAGGCGTTTAGTTAAGGACTGTGTAAGAAATGGATAGAGCATAGGTTCTGGACATGGCATTGGTTCGGGATTTAAGGAGCCTAAAGGAAATGAGAAAGCGTATTGATGCTGGACAAAAAAATATAATACAAAGCACAAATTTTGCAATAGGCTAATATTATTATTGGTGACATTAAGTTCCCCTCATGGAAAAAAAAAAAATGTTCAGGGTGATGCCGTGTCTCTGCAACTCTCTATTTGGGCCAACAGAAATGAAATACTGCTGGACTTGTGTTGGAGGACAAAGGGTATAATCCATGTTTTCAGAGGATAGATAATTTTCATTGAATTATAGGGAGTGAAGCTTCTGTTCCAGAATATATTGTAGGAAAACAAAATATAGGAAACCCTATATGATTAGTTTGCATACTGATGATGGAGTCATCATCATGTTGATCCTAATGATGGAAAAAAGCAATGGAGGTCCAAAAAAATAGCCAGTAATTTCTGTAGGGTTAATAAAAACTAAAGAACTTACAGAAAGTCATAGGTGTGATCTGTGAAAAAAATGTGGTCTGTTTATGGAAATTAGAAAGTACATTATGAATTGCCAAAATTTACAGCATGGAATCTTTATCCTGAAATTCTACTAAAGGAAAATTGGAAGAGGAATTGCCCCATAACCCTTAAAAAGGGGGAGAAAAGGGAAACACAGAGAAAGACAGTCAGAGAGAAAGGGAGTGTGAAAAAAGTAGAGAAAGAGATACAAAGAAACTTAAGAAATATAAAATGAAAAGAAGTGTTTTTAACCCTTCTGGACATTTTAGAAAGTGTGAGACTGCATAGCTTTTGAACGTGAAAGTCTGATTCATTTTGCAGTTCTCCAGGGAAACTGTTCTGATACTATGATTCTCCTATGTTCAAAGGACAGCTATTCTTGTCAAGTTCTCTACATGCAGTATGAGTAGACATATATTATGTAGACCTGAGAAGGTAATTTTGTACAAAACCAGCATCTGATTCTGCTGCAGCAGCAATAGGGCTTTCTAGGGAATTCCACAATTAACAAAATAATCCTTTTCTATTAGAGTAGTGCCCATTTTCTTTTGTCTTCTAGCTAGCCAACAAACTTTTCAGCTGTCTAATCATCAATTTTGAGTCCCATAGATTCCCTGTAGGCAGTGACTAAGGTCCCAGGATTGTCAATTTATCTCTTTTTTGTTGCTTAGTAGATCAATTTTCTTCCCTGATGTTTGAATTGTCTTAATTACTGGTGGTCTGGTTGGGAGCTGTGTGGCACTTTTTTCAAGAGCTCCTGCTGGTACTCAGGACTGACTTTATGCTCATTTTAGTAATATTGTTTCTTTTTTACTTTTTGACTTAGCAAACATCTCTATTCAACTAAAGACTGTAATGCCCCAGACTTAGGAATTACGACTTATACAGACAGATATAGGGTAGACAGAGAAAGAATTACAGAGCAGTGAGCTGTCGTGCTGAGATGCTGAGCCCTCAGCCCAGCCAGCCAGCTGCACAACTCCAGGCACTTTGCTCCCCAGAAGTAAACTGGGTATTTGGCAGCACTGCCTCTTTATGCTATTGAACTAGTAGATGGTGAGTAGAAGTACTGGATGAGCAAAAGTTGTGTAAGTGAAATAAGAACAGCCTTTACAGCAGTCATATTGTTGCGAGCTGAGAAGTGATTTTTTTTTATTGTGGCCCAGCAGTACCATCAAGCCACCTGGAAGTCAGTCATCTCCCCCACAGAATTCCTACAGAGACTGAAGTTGAAAAATAGGGAAATCAAAGATTAGCAACACACATTTTGCAACTAACACTGTAAGGCAGTGTAAAGATGTTTCTATGGCTTGTGCAATGAAATGGTTTACCAGAAGCTGCTATTGTAGCCAGTCATAAGCCAAGCCAAGACTCTTCTTGGAAGCTCACACCTACTCTTCCTAGAAGTAAGAACGAAACAAATGGTATCATATTCCCTATACATGTAAGGACTCTAGAACTCAAACTGGGATTCACATAGGATGCACATTTCTTCCCCTACATATACTTTCCAAATAGGACCAAGAATACTATGAAACAATGTTCTCAAAAGCATTTTTCCTAAGACTGGAGCTAGTAGTGCTAGAAATCTCATGTGAAAAATCTGTTTCTGAAAGCTTTCCAGCTCATTCCTCCAGATTCAAATGACTTGGACGGTCTTCACACAATCATCTAAGCTTTCAGCTGTTTATCCAAAGCAAACAGAAATTATGAAAATTCTGAAGTTGCCCATCGCTACTTGCATGATGCAAGCACATGTGGTTAATCCTGGCCCCATTTAACATCACTCTGGTCAATTCCCACAAGAAATTTTATTCTAGCCATGGTTTAGGAGCATTTAATCTGATTTGACAATGTTCAGTCCGCCTCCCAAGTCCTTGAATGATTTATTCTGATTTGCTACAGTAGTGTGTCCACTGCCTTTTGATTAAGACATCAGTATGGTATGTGACCTACATACTTCCTATTCCTTTTGCATTTCAAGATCTAGTTTTCCATAGACCATCTGAGAGTACTATCTATCCTAAGCAGATCAAATCCTATAACAGTTGTCCCTGGCTGTTGCTGTTAGAAGAAACATTTGGGTTTTAGTGCACTGTAACGGCTGTTTGTTTCAAATTACTCCAGTGACTTATACACCAAAAGATTAGATGTAATTTAGCATACTAATCATTTTCCATTAATACTTTCATTTGGATTTTAGTGGGGTAAAGAGTGTTAAGCAAAAGTAGCTGTCGTATTCAAAATGTTAATTCTGACGGTCAAGATCTATGAAGTAAGGATTGTTTTCATAATCAATTTTCTGCTTTGAAAACTTTAAAGCTCATCATGCCCAATTCATGGAAAGCCTAAACCAGATACTTGGTTCCACCCAAGTTCAACTAAATTGATCTTTCAATACAAGCATTCCTTTCCAATGCTAATCTCTATAGACATAAATCCTTAATGCCAAAAGCCCAGCTGGTGTAATATGATATATATCCTTTAACCTTTGCAATAAAGACGTAACTGAAGCATTACAGTCTCCCAATATGTTTGTAATACAGCAGAGTTCATATTTTAATCTATTAGTGCATGACTACAGAATTTAATATTTTTTAAACAATGTAGCTATCTGAGAGCTTATGTTCTCACTAAGAGCTGCTGTTCCATGCATGGGGAAACAACAGCATAGCACACCAGGAATAAATATGTTGTTGTCCAACTTAATTAGAACTAAAGCTGGTCAACAGCTCTGCTGGCACACAAAGAATGAAAATGAGTATTATTGAACCCTTTGTGGCCTTCTGGGCACTCAGTATTTTAAATACACACATCTGCACATATTTTTTTCCCTGGTGGGTGTGGTGCTTCTTAAAAGACCTAAATGCAAAAGCCAACTCCATCAAGCTTGGCTTTAACTTTCTAACATGCTGCAGAAGGCCATAGATCGCTTCTACTGAACAGGATTAAAGCAATTAATTTGTGTCAGCAGTCAATGACAGGCTTGTTAGGAGAAAAATCCAATGATGCTAACCCTTCAAAAAGCTGGTTATTAACTACATTGATGACTGACTCCTCATTAAAGATTACTATTACTGTCTTCCATAGTGTTTCCCCTTTGACCTGAGTGGTTAGTGAGTTCTTAGGACTTCCACAGTTTTTGCCATAAAGAAAAGAAAGTGATGACAGATATTTCTTCCACTGAATACTATATTTTTTCAAAGAATGCAAATAATCTCCTGCTTCTCTGAACACAAAAGGAATCAAAAAGTCAGGAGGCAGTTCATTAGCTCACCATCTTTTTACAGAAATCACTGCCTTTTAAGCTTGCTCTTCCTCCCACCACAAGTCACCTCCGAACAAATACATCAACATTTTTTTAAAAGCGCTTTTATGATAGTACACCAGACTGGAAATCCTTGTATGGGTCCACACCGCAAAGACTTAATTCTCCTTGAGAGTACCTTAGTCTGATGCATGGGACACACTCAGCCTTGACATTCATCCCACCAGTGGTGTTTGCCTGGGAAGACTTCACAGGTACCCACTTCTGAGTCAAATACACCCACTCTCCCACCAACTCGTAGAGAAAGTGTGCCTCTTTCCCTTACTTAGCAGCATTTTTAAGGATGATGAGTGGGAAGAAAGAAATATGGGCCAGAGCGGGGAAGCCTTCATCAGCGGGGAACAGTTTTCATCAGTTTCTTTGCAGTGTTGGGCAGCATTACAATAACAAGGCACCCGGCCCAGGAGGCAGGCATGCTACATGTCTGTGCAGGAGAGGACATGCCCACCACCTTTCCTAGGACCTTGGTATAAGGACACTGTCGTCCCCTGGGATGTGCCCTGGAGCCGAGGCTGTGCAGAACTGGCCAGCACTCAAGGATACAGCCAAAAGCAAAGAGAGCAGAGCTTTCAGATCGGTGTGGTGACAGGGCAAAGGGACTGAATTTGGGAGAAAAGCCCTTCCCCAGGCTCCAAATCAAGGAACAGGACACATGTTAAAAACTTGCGTGTACTTCACGCCCATCAGCGTCAGCAACCTTTATTTTGGTTCAGTACTAAACATCTTTGTTTTCCTTTCTCAGAGAAAAAAACCCTTCCTTCCCCAAGGTCCCAGGGTTTTGTACTGACACTCAGCCACCCAAATGAGGCTCTGCCACATTTTAAAGTCTTCTGAAAGCAGTTCAGGAAGAACTAGGCCTCGGTTGGCCGGCCGGGCCCTGAGCCAAAGGCTCCCTGAGAGGCAGGCAACATCCGAGATGTTTTCCAGCTGGAGACCTGTAGAGAAGTCCTTCAAATTAACCACATCATCAGAGCAGTATACTTGGCTCTAAACAAATCAAAGTCCCACCAAATAATTGTTTGCCTCTTGGGGCTGGCAAGACAAAAGAAAAAAAATGGTACCAAAACCAACCTTAACCAAAAATTCTCAGAAAGCAAATACTCCCACATCAGTTATGACCCCCCTCACTGATGGAGAGACCTTAGTGATAGCTGCTGCTTCTCTCTGCTGGCTTCTCCTCCACACAAGTGAAATAAGCACCAAAAGCCAGGACAGGCCCATGCTGGAGGCCAGAGCAGGAGCAGAATCAGGAATTTGTGGGGTGCTGCGTGGTTTTGCAGAACATTAATGAAGAGAAAAATAAACCCGATTTACTCAAATATATTGCCTGCTCCAAAATATTTTCTCAGTCCTAAAATTTACTCTGTCTGAAATAGTGCCTATAGACAACCAATTCACTTGAGTAGCATAAATGTACTGGACATACCATGGGGTTGTGCAATATTTTTCAGTATTCCCGTTGGTACAAATACAAAAGTGCACAACCTTAGAAACAGTGGTTTGAACTGCATTGTCACTGCACTTTTTAGAGACCTTTTTTTTTCCACTTTATTGCAATTTTGTGCTCTTTGCTATGGTATCCAAGTGCCTTTGAGAGTAATTATAACAGTTCCATCTAGCACAATGTTCAGAAGTATTTCACTGAGATTGTTAAATGGTATTTACCACCTCTAGCTTGCTCCAGTCACTCCTTACATCAGCAGAAATTGGTATCAATCTGTTATGTGCCAGCTTAACATTTTTCCTTCCTGAGTAGTATTATTTGAGTTGTTCTGTTTGCATTAATTAGTTTTCTGCATTATTTTAGCTTAGCAGATTGTGAAGATGAGGCCAAAATGGAGGTTTTTCTCCACTTTTTTTTTTAATGTTTAGTACTTTATTTCTAATATTACTTGATAGTCTGCACAGAAAAAAAAGTATATTCTTCAATATCTGCTCTTTTAGCTAGATCCAAATACAGTGCATCTTCAACAGCTTCCATATACATCCCCAAACTGCTTAACAGACAAATTCTTTCATAAGGGCCCCAACTCATTTTTCTTTGGATAGTGAAGGCATCTAATCGAGTAATTATAAGTCATATTGGGATTAATGGTGTTGCTCACTAAACCATATACTAAATTCCCTTCTGTCTGCTGTTTAACAATTTCACTAAACAAAGTCTCCATTTATTTGTCTTGAATTATATTTTTTCATTTCTAAAACAGAAACAGTGAAAAATTCTTCCAATTTTCCCTTGCTATTTTAGTTTTCATGGAGAGCTACTTACAGGGATGGGATTGATCAATTCTCTAATAGCCGCTTTCTTTAGAGTGATTTCAGTCCAACTGAAAGGATAACTTCCTTTCCTTTGTTCGATGACACTGAGCAACACTGTGCATTGTTTTCAATAAGCCTTCCCAACCTATTGTTTACAACCATGCCTCCTTCTGCCCTCTGGTTTTGAAAGTTAAATTCCCTGTTGGAAAGTAAATTTTTAATGCTTTCTTTTTTTCTGGTTCTTTTTCTTCTTTAGAGGCAACTGTAAAAAGAGAAAAATTGAATCTGAGATTTCCATAGAGCTTCTAAGTTTATTGTTGATGCTACTTATTCAAGCACCATCATTGTCAGGTGCCTCAGAAAAAAGGTTAAAAGGTAGGTGTGAAAAAACCAGGTATGTCTCTCTGCTATAGAATGATTAAAACTCCCATGTAATAGATAAGATTACAAAAATGGAATGAAAGTGCAACTTAAAACACTGTGTGTGTATAGCTACTGAATGAACATGTATCAACAATATGTAGGTTCTTTAAAAGACCATTTATGGAAGCCAATGTAATCACTACTAAAACTGTCCATAGCATTTAGCTTACTCAGATATAGAAATAGACAATGCTTTTATTCAGCATTGTTAGGTTCCAACTCTCCAAGGCTCTGCGCTGTTTTCAAATATGCCATAATGCATCTGCTCCATGTCTCTTGCAGAGAAGCAGTGGTCCATGACATGCAGTTTAAACAATGATTTTTGTTTAGCTGACATTTCACAGTCAACTGTATGGCCAAAGGGCAGTTCTGATCTTGTCTGACCTCTCAAACAGACAATAACCTGCCATTTTTCTTCTCACCAGCAGTCTGTGGCATTCTTCCCTCTTAGACTGCTCAAGCTCCGCACAGAGGATCCACAAACTACCCAGTTCTATGGCTGCCTTCCAGTTTTGGGGACACATTCTGTGGTTTGCCCTACCTGTTCACATGAGAGGTCTATCCTTGCCATGAATCACCCATGACAAGAATGAAGACAATGAAACCTTTTAGTCAGTTACTCAAGAGCTGGGAAAATTGGAGGAAACCTGTTTTAAGTCTGAAATTTGGTACAATACCTGCAGTTAGTCTAGTAGGTGAAATTTCAGGTTGAACTGAATAGCATCTCATGAATATTCGTGGCCCTGGAAAGAATGAAAAAGAAAGTGAAAGGTTCACATGAAGAGATTGCCTCTAAGAAAAGCAACATATGGAAAGTCAGTTTCAGGGTGGTCCCTTTTTTTTAATTGCTTTCCCAGAGTCTAAATTCACTGTTATTTTTCCAGAGTCTAAACTCCGTTATTTTCAGACCCTATAGCTACAACAGATAGCTTTCCTTATAACTAAGAATGCCCACAGGAATCAGAAGACACGGAAGCAGAGAGCTATTGTTCTGAGCAAAAGGAAACTTATGGGGGAAAATAAATGACTTGCATAATGAGAATTTGTGTAGGCTTGCTAGAAACCATCATATTGACCTTAAGCTACCTCTCTTTTCTCCCTGACCTATGATTGCCATCCTTATGTAATTATCAGAGATATTTTTAAGTTACGTTAGCAGTTCTTAAAGCAATTGCAATGATAATAGCAATAATGTTCTTCTGCAAGCTTAGCAAATGAAGCACTGGATAATAGTATAAAGAACTTTTCACCACTAGGTCATCATTAACTTGATCTGGTCAAATAAATAATGACAGAAAAATGTTGCCATTCAATTAACGGTGCATAGCAGCCTGTATATAATGAGCTGGTTTCAGTCCAGATCCTGTTCACAAGATAAGAAACAATCAATTTGATTGGGGATTAATTGGCACCTGGCTTGCCAGTCTTGATGCTCTTTAGGACATAGTCTTTACTTTGATTGTAAGCACCTTAGGGGAGGCACTGTTTATTACTGTGTTTGAAAAGTTCTGCACCATCATCCTTGTGAGTGTAATATCTATCACAGATCTGAAAAAACGTACTGTGCTATGCTTATAATTGGAGACAAACAGAAGAGCTGGTTTTAACAGCTATCAACCTACTGCCTTTGAAGAAGCATATGAAATGTAACTGTTATACCTAGATTATGAAAAACTCACACAAAGTGTAGAGGTTCATCTTTTGGTTCAGACAGATTCTGAGTTTGTCCAAACCAGTTTGCCTGTCTCCTGTTACCATGTAGGAAAATCTTGTGGAAGCAAACAGGTCTCTCTCTAACAGAGTATGAAGAAGGAAGTAAAAATACCTATCTCTAAACCCTTAGAGATCTACCAGCCTTTTTGTACTTAAGGGAGATAATGCAAAACTTTGAGCAGGCTCTTGTCTTAGTAAGTCTGTAATAGTATTACAGGGAGCCACGTGGATATATCTGTGGGGCAAAAGATCCCTAGTTTACAGCGATTAACCCCCATAAGCATTAGCCAAACAATATACATGATCACATGGTTAATTCAAAATGACTAAAGTAAGTAAGTACCACAAATTAGAGAAACTAAAAGAAATTACCTACTGCATGCGTGGAAGTTTTCTCAGATAACATTTGTCCTCATCTCCACAATAATATACCTTGTTAACTACATCATATGAGGTACACTTATTTTTGCTGGGCACAAGAAGGAATAATAAGCTTAAATATGCTAAGCTTTGCTTGATCTATGCAAAGAGATTTTTCTCTCATCAGAAGATCTGATGAGATTAAACCACATCTGATAAACACCAGCACATGGCTTTGGGTTTATGCCTCTTACACTGAGCTAGAGAAGGAGGGGACTTATCAGACCTTGGGGACTATATGAATTTGGCAGCAGTGACTGAGGGAGAAACAGAGGGGAAAAAGGGAGGGGATTATAAAAGGAGTGACTGAATGACAATGAGCTGGGGGAAAGGAACAATCGTTTCAACACCAATTTATCACTGCAGGAGTCTTTAATTTTGGAGGGTGAGTAACAATCAGCTGAAGGAGGAAAGTCAAAGCTGTGGTGACATGAGGAGGACAGGGCTAACTATTGCAAACACAGAGTGAACAGGGTTGGAGGGAAGAGTGATTGGCCTTGCTGGCAGGCACAGTAGCCAGGACTGCAGGACCCTCCAAACTCTTTTTCTTTTTGAAATCCATCTTTTGCTGATACTTCCAGTAATTAAGGTCATCACACTAGGGCATTTACTGTTTGCCCTGATGAAAACTGTTCTGAATTTGACAAATAGCATTTGTGTTTGTCTTAACTCCTCATCAAACAAGATCTAGAATTTTTACTCAGCTGTAGGAACAATTTTTCTTGCCTCTCTGAAAACTCAGTAGAGCAGATATTCTCACAAGATTTCCAACATTTATATGCCTTCAGAAAAATCAGCAAGTACTTTTTCCACAGACCCCACTTCAGTACCATAGGTTTAACTTTAGAAAGAAGAAAGTGTAAATATGAGACGGAGGATATGATTGCAAATAGACATGCTCTTTATAGGCTTACTGATTTAAACACAGTGCCACACTACATGGTTTGGAACTGGCTTGTCACTGCCCAGCCTAAAATGCGAGTGAAGAAAACTGATATCTGTCTACAGAATACTTATTAGCTATACCTTGAGTGACATCTGTGTACACAATGTACTTCTAATATAACTGTCTTTCTTTTTGCTACATTACTGTTCTCCCTTAGAAGGGACAGGAGAGGAAGATGGCAACAGACAACAAAAGGAATTTTATTCATGGAAAGTAGCATGCGACAGTTTCAGTTTCTCTTAAGATAAGAGAAATCCCATTTTATGATGGGAGCCGTTTGAGCTCAGCGGGTGGAGCACTGTCAACTCGTTAAAGCTGCAGGCATTTTGTGAGGGCGATTCCCTTATTTCTTTCAAATCATCTTTTCTCCTGACACCTCCATCAGCAGCAGAGCTTGTTCACAGCTCAGCAGCCCCATGTAAAGCACACCTGGCTCCTCAGAAGCCCATGGGGAATAGGGGTCGGCCTGGGCAGTACAGAGAGGAATATCTTTTGAAAAGAAAATTGCGCCAGATGATTTTACTGGCCTTGTTCATGGTAAAAGCCAGTGGAACACGAATGGCTTTTAAATAAGAACAGGCCCTTGCTCCAGACTACAGATTCAAGTAGATCCATATTCACAGCTTCTGGTTCAATCAGTGATTTTGCAAAGAATGTGGAGAATCTCCAAAAAAACATCTTTTAGCAGGACATGCAGGCTACGTTTTTATAGTTGGTTCTACAAAGGAAAACACAGCTGCTGAGGAGGAACAGATTTTGCAACTACAGAAGTACTTTCTCTATCTTTAATGAAAAATAAGAGAATAATGTAGGACAGTAGCTTTACATTAAATACAACTTTTAAAAATATTTCTTTCCATGAGCAGCAGAAGTAATTAAGCATTACTATAGCCTCACTTGCATTCACTGTTCATATATCCTACTTGTTCAATGCATTAGAAGCTTTTTCCCTCACTGTCTGAATGACACAGAGCCTAATGGAATTTTAGTCCATGACCTGGGCTTCTGGGTACTAGGTACTGATGACAGATATTATCAGCTAAGCTGGTATTTCTATACAGCAGAATATTTTAATAAACAAGATGTTTCAGTTTAAGAATATTGGTAGGAAAGCTGAAATTTATAGTCTGAAATCTTCTGTAAACAGGATTATTGTGAGGATGAAGAAATGAAAAGTTGCATATTAATATTTGTTACTGAAGTTGGATTTTCAGTAGATGGGTTTATTCACTAGATTTAAGTTGTGCTATGAGGACATGACAAAGAAGGAGGGACAAAAGCATTTTTACTACAATGTTTAGAACTAGCTGAAGATGATGATATCTTTTGATCAGGATTGGAAGGAGCTCACAGATTCTTGGGCTGATGAAACAGTGCTCTCATCTCTGCTTGTTATTTTTCTTATGCATTTTTTCCTTTTTCCAAATAAATCCATCCCAGTTCCCTCAGATCTGTTTTCTAACTCTGTAGACTGTGGCTCTTTGCTTTGGGTAGAGCTATGCTGATGCCCTGACCTTGTCCTGCTCTGCACTGCACAGTGCTGGTTGTCACCCCATCCACTTAGCTGATGACCCTCTGCTTTTCCCAATTCTGCTAGAAAATAAGGTGTAGAAACTTGCTCAGCCCTACTTCTTATCCTATGTTTTCTGTCACCTTCCTACCACCCATTCTTTCTTCCCTCCCTCCACTCACTTTGTCATTTTCATCTGGGATTCTTTGATCCCAAAGAAAAGTTTGGATATAACAAAAAATACTGGATGTACTCACGGCAGCCAAAAGGTTGGAGAGTCGATATAAAAAAATTTTGGCCAGCAACACTCATTGCTGCAATTTTGCACTACCTGCACGGACCTTAATGTCCCATTAGAGTCTGTGGGAGGTACCTGACAAGCAAGGATGCTCAGCTACTCCCTCCTCTCTTCCCTGTTCCTCTGAAACTGGCTTAAATACCTTTCTCGGCACAGCACTGGTCTCAGGCACCCACTCACCATTTATCTTCCCAAGCCATTAATCACACTCATGTGCAATTTAGAGCAGTTCCTGGTCTTTTTCCCTGAAATGAAAGAGTCGCTCTTGTCATGAATATTATTGCTTATGAATCACAGTGATTTCCAGCCATGCCATCAATTATAAACACAGCTAATTGGAGTGCCGATAAGGCTGCCTCTCTTCACAGAGAGGCTCCTGCCATGAATTTTACTGGCCATGAATCACTGTATCATCAAACAAGAGACTCCCCTTCACTCCCCTCTGCTGACCTGAAGCCAAGGCACCAATATTGGCTTCTTGAAGTTATCAAGCTATGCAATGTCATAAATCCACATCTAATCAGTTCGCCAAGGAAGATACTGTCTCTCTCTGTGCCCATACTGTTTGCAAGTCTCTCTCATGGCTGTCAGATCTTTGCATTAGACTGGCACCATCTGGGAAATGGGCAGAGAGCTTCCTCTGTGGCCTTACAGGTCTCAAGCCAAGTCACTATTCCCCACACTTTTTCCAGGGGAGAGGCAGAGATGCGGCTATCTAAAACGTGATTCTCTTTTCTCTCTTCAGACACACAAAAAGTGCTGCCTCCAAGCTGTTTGTGAGGACTTCTGGGATGTATGCTGCTGCAAAAATGATAAGTAGTAGCCAAAATCTATCACTTTTGTTTCTGAGCGATAGCATTCATGGGAAATGGATCTTATGCTGGACTGTGAGCAAGGAAGAGGGAGACTGGGAATTTGAATCGTGCCTAGCAAAAGAACAAGAAAATTGATTGCCTCTGCTGCCTCTAACTTTAAGCACAAAGCAGTGTGAGAGCACAGAATTCAGTAACTCTTCTGGATGTTGAGCAAGAGAAAACCCCAGAAAAAAATGAAGACTGAATCTGTTTCCTCCTTGGATGGCAAAGTATTAATCTACAAGAGAAGGAGGAAAAGTACGCTAATGTGAATGAATTCATCAACTCTTACAACACCCACTTCTCACCCACATTACTTGCAACATAACAAATTCTACTTTCACAAATTGCATTGACACAAAATCAGCCTGTCACTGTCACAACCAAGACTACCAGATAACGCCACTTGCTATCCAGTTCAGTGCTTCTCGTAGCTCTAGTCACCTCCATCACTTTCAGCTGTGACCTTCAGCCAAATCTGAACTATCCCTCCACCTATTTCAGCTTCCTTCATTGATTGTTCCAGCCACAAGGACCAGCTATCACTATCTCTATGAACCACCAAACCACAACCTTCACTCATAACCTCTGGTTTTCACTGACCAAGAACTTTTCCTCGTGGCTTCCTGACATTACCATTGATTCCTTTAACTACCCCAAGTATCTTAATCATTCCTTCAACGGCCTGGAGATCTATACTTCAGCCTCAGCCATCTAGGGTGTCTAGTCCTCACAGGTATCAACAGAACTGCAAGACACCTATGCTGTATCTTTAGTGCTCGTGCTCACGGTCTGCACTGTGAGACACAGCACGACCCACGGTCTGGCATGACGAGGCACTGTGGTGGCTGAGGGCTGCTTTGAGATGCAACTGTCCTAGAGCCATCCCAGTAGAGACTCCCACTGAGGTAGACAACAGTCATTACAGACTTCCTTAATGAAGCTGGAGTAGCTGGTCTGTACAGGGCTGCCTTCTGCCTGCTGAGTTTGTCCTGTCTTTAGAGGCATCCCTATGAATCCCTCCTTCCCCTCCAAACCTCAGCCAAACACAGTTTACTTCTGGTCCTTAGTTTTCTAATGCCTAAACTTGGACTTGTCTGGTCCTTAGTCTCCAGACCAACCCAATCACTAATAAACAAACTATATTCTAACTGCTAATCCTACAAACTAACTGAGCAAGTAGTCTGAGTTAACCACAACAGTTAGCAACTTACAAAATTCTAACTCTCTCTACTCCAGTAGACCCTCCAGACCACCATGAGAGAGGACTGCACTCTATACTATCAGTACCTCATCCTTTTTAGCTGGCATTAGTATGGGAAGGGGATTATGAAAAGAAGATTTGACGGAAATATTTTTGGAGTCATTTGGTTAGATGAATGGTAGTAACTAGCTTATGTGAACTCAAGAGATGATCAGGCAAGAACTGCAAGTCAACTACATATGCATGTGAGAAGCACTCTGTTCAAAAAGGAGGAAAAATGCCGATATTTCCCGTAAGCCAAATATTAGTAAGCTTAGCGGCATGTGAAGACTGACCATTCTGAACAAAAGAACTTTCCAGTCAGCTAAAACCTTTTCCAGTACCTAATTTAACTACTCGGTATACCTTCCAAAGTGATTGTGACAGTAAATTGTTCACTTTCCCCAGAGAAGATCATGTGATGTACTGCAACTAAATCAGAATATAGATTCAGAAATGACAAGTTGACAATACCTCATGTGACCTTTTCCTCCATTTGCCTTGTGAATAAATAACCATCAGTTTAACAATAATGCAGATGATCACAGGTTGTTGTCTGTTTCCAATTCCCCTTAAGCAATAAGGTTACTGGAAAAAAAGATGTTCTGAACATTTTAATATAAGAGATATGAAAAAAAAAATCATTATTAGTCTAGGGATAACCCTAAGTCCCATGCCTGAAATATTTTGCATTTTGAAAAAGAAAGAATTCTTGACTTAGTCTCAACAAAGGGTGAATGACCTTATACTTAATTTCAGATGGATAAGGTCTGTCAAGATTAGAATAAGATTATTGAATGCCTCCTTTCTTTTTCCTTGAATTGATACAGTACATCCTGTGACACAAAATCAATGATGTCTAAAAAATGCAGAATGAAGAGTCCAAGAAAATAAGAACAGGAGGAATTATGAATGCATCACACAAAACTCCCAGCACATGCAAGTGAGTCGTGAAAGACAACGTGCTTTGGTGCAGAGGTCATCACCAGGTAGAACCCGGTGGATTACACTCCTCTGGCGGGGAAAGCTGCAAAATATTGGACTGTGACAACTTAATTTGGAGCCTGGGAAGGAGAAGCACCATGATCTCTCCTCCCACTGATACTGTTGTTGCTGTCATATATAGTGCCTGTCTCCTTAAGTCTCATATGCAGCAATCTCAAAAGCTAACATAGTCTACCTTCCCACTAGCCACCTACTGAAAGGTTTTTACAAATGAAAATTAATAATAAATGGGAAACAATGACCAGTCTTATCATGCAGGGGTAAAGAACCTCTTGTCCAATCTGCTTGAGTCTACACAGATAATTATTAGTGACTATTTACAATATAGACATAATTATGTAAGTTACAACCATCCCCAGATAATCTCCTCTGTAGCAATTGTAATGGAAGGCTACACAGCTTTGAACATGACTTACTAAAATCTTATATCCTGCACCTATTTTTGGTACTACCATGTTAAAGGTCTCCCACCCCTCTGTTCAGCAGATGTGCGTGGCTCTTTCTAATGGATGCAGATGATTACCATTGCTATGTTTGGGAACTACAAATTGAAATTGCTCCTTTGTTACTTTTGTCTTTCTTTTCTTCTTTGTACACTTGTGCATTTTATTTACTTTGTTCACCAAATGATATTAGAAAAAAAGGTTATGCAGTCAGATGAGGGTGGTTTTAAATCATTTTTTTGGGGGGAAAAAAAAAAAACGGTCTGGCTAAGATTCAGTCTGATCATTCCTTAGTAAGTGTGCCATAACAAAAAAATCTACCCTCATAAGGAAATCCTGTATCCCCAGCTGGGCCCTGGGTCATTCTGGGTTTCTGATGATGCTGGAGCATGATTAGGTCTTGTTAGTGTTTATTTTTCACTTGTTATTACTTTCTCCTATTCCCTTTGACTTACTTCATCTGCCCAGCAAACCCTGAACGATCGAAGACGTTTACTTGCCTCGCATTAACCAGCGTGGTCTCATTATACAGCTTTAAGCTTTTTCAGGATCAGAGCTTTTAACTGCACATTTGAATCAGGAGAAGTCCTTTTGTTGGTAAGGTAGCCAGCACAACGGGGCTATGATCCTAGCCTACTGCTCCGTGGTAATACTATAAGGTAAATAAATAACAGTGGTGCGAGTCACAGCAGAAGAGAGAGCTTCTAACTGAAAAAACAAACAAACAAAGAAGAAAGGCACAGAGGACTGCATTTGTTGCTGGTGATTCGAATGAATTAGCAGCTTGCTTCCCCTCTACAGCGAGAAATGGCATATAACAGATAAGGAGCTGTACAAAGATAACAAACTTCACTTACTATACACACCGCTGGAGCTTGTTGCAGATGTGCATTTTCAGAAAATTATGTCCTAACCACTCCTATTTTTGCCAGTGTTTGTATAATGAGTATTGTGTTCTAATTTATTTTTAATGTGCAACTTACCCCTTACTGCCAGCCATTCTTTGAATGAAATGTTGCTTCTCCATGAGTATTTCTGCATAAATATTTTATAACTGAACCAAACAAAAAAATCACCTTGTAACTACTTGAGCTTAAACTGCTGAAAAAGTGCAAGCAATTCCATTTTGCTTTCACATTTATTCCTGGTATTTTGTAAGGAAATCTCATTGAGGCAAACTCTCAATTTTACTCCAGTTTGCACTAAATGAAAAGACAATAAGTTCATTTTCAACATGAATAGGAACGAAACACAAATGTGTTACTGATACAGGGCACCTTTGCTATAATTGAAATCACAGAGTAATGGCTGCAGACCTATTTAAACCTGGTATTAAAACCCCACAGCTTTCTACAGCATACAGACTCTGTAGCTCCTGAGTCCCTTTGAAATCAGGATATACTAAGACAACAAATAAATATAGAACTTTTTTACTTACAATGCAAGAGAAATTAACAGCACAGAAAAATTAAAAAGAATGTGTTAGCTAATTATCTTCTTCTGAACAGTGTTAGAAATGACCTGAGCAAAATTAAGTCAACTTTTGTGATCAAACTGAATGCTGCATCAACACACTGTGAAAAAGAGTCAGCATTGTGTCAACAGTGTGTATCTGTAATTGGTTTAAAATAGATTTTTGAAATGTGGGTCACTTACCATCTGCAGTCTTGTTATATCAACATAGAGGAAGAAAAAGAGAAAGTGATGAAGTGTAATGACAGGTGCACAGGTGTTTAGGGGATACACCTATGAGGACTGTATACCTCATTAATTTATCTTTATGATTGAGAAAGTCCAAATAAAATGATTTCCAGAAAATTAATAAGAGAATAAGGACTCATTAAAAAGTTTCATTACAAAATGTAAACAAACCCTGGAAGCACAAGCATGCGAACTATAATCAGTACAAAAGCACAAAAGAAAAAAGACAATTGCTTCAAATCACAATTAACCCCAGTCAGAACAGTTTGTTGCCACTGCTGAATGGGATCCTTTTTCTTCATTTATCATCAGAATCAAAATCCCATGACTAATGTATTTAATCAGTTTTGCAACAATGAGTAAACGCCTCAAGGGTCTACACAGCAATCCTTCACATAGGAAAGATTTACCAGAAGTTTGATTAAATGGAACTGAAATATATGTTTTGCTGCAAACTGTGTAGGATGAGAGCACCGTCCTCTTCAGAAGCTGGGAGAGGAATTAGCCTGGGCCTCAGTCACCATAGGCAAGGTCGACTGCATCTTGTAATAAAGAACTATTAACAAACTCAGGGTACTTCAGCAAATTCGTAAAGGCGAAGATCTGTTTAACGTACGAAATCCACTTATGAAGAAAAGTCAGTAAAGATCATCATGAGTTCGTTATCCTGAAGAATACAAATATCTCTAGTCAGAGTAGAAAGCCTAACTGGCATGATGAAGGCTTATGGTATAGTTTGGAATGCTACTTAAGATTATGTAGACACACAAACACTGAAATGAAACAGCTTTGCTTCACTGTCTGCCTCATTAACGAGCATTTTGCTCCATCTTAAATAATAACTGCAGCCCCTGCCAGGTCTTGACTGAACTGGGTCTGGCTTCAGTGTGTCTTCCCTGAAATGCTAAAGCATCTGTCCAGGAAAACGGAAAAAAATGTCCCATCTTTAGAAAGTGCCTGACTGTGTAGGTGGGCAATGAGTTATACTACATCCCTTCCAGCTAATGAGTAACATAGGCTTAACCAAGCAGAAGAGGAGGTTTGCTCCTTAAAAAAAAAAAATCCCCAACAGGAAAACTAGTGTCCTCCCCCAACCTGAACAGACAAAAATTAATCTCCTTTTCTCGTTACAGGAAAGCGTATTTGCTGCACGTCAGCCCAAACACATTTCCTCCTGAAGCTGTACTGTCTATCTGCTAGTACCAGCTTGGACTTCTGGGCAGGGAGGCCTCCCTGGACTTAAACTGAACTTACCTGCACTTAAGCTGAAACTATCTTCTCTACTTACTCTTTCTGATAGCTCCCTTCCTTGCTAGCTGTCCTCATCCCAACTGTCGTCACTAGTTCCTCTTGTTAGGCCCTTTCCACTAGTTATTTCTGCTGACTTCTTGTTTCTTCTATTTATTCCTGTTACCCACTTGCTGCTTATGCCACTGTGTGATGGTACTGGCTTTTCAAGGCAAGTACAGCAATCCACAGATGCCTTTGCCATGTAAACTTGCCTTCTTTGTCATCTTCATGAGAAGTTAGTAAGCATTAGATTAAGTAACTGCTCAGCCCAGGCCCTCCAGATATAGTTGGGTTTACTCTTGCCACAGCAAGAGTAGTTTATCCAAATTTATAACTTCTTTTTAAAGCGCAATAGTTCCACATGAAATGCAAATGAAACCTCTTTAGGTTAGCCCTAACGTTCATTTTCTTCAGATCCCTTTTCTCCCAACCACATATCACTATCGTCTGGACTGCCTCTTTGTGGGACTTTTCCAGGGCTCTTTTTAATCCTGACTTAAAAGCAAATACATACAATTTCAACAATTAATTTTAAAATGCAGCCTTATATATAGCAGCATTGGCATAGCAAAGCAGAGGGTGACCTGGGGCACAGGAGTTGCAATGTGTGGCCAGTGGTAAAAACAATGGGACCCCCATAGAACAGCTTTCCCAGAGAAAAAAATGCTTGAAACTACACTCTTACTCCATATTCTGTACCTGGGTGCTTCAGAAATAGCCCTGGACTGGTGGCAGAATACTGCTCTAGGAAACAGCTCCCTGGGGTCAAGTTCAGGCTAGGTATTTTCTGGCACCACATAGCAATTCCAGCCATAAAAGTAGTTTCCAAACAACTTTCCAGGTGCATATCAGACCTGATCATGCTTTGAAGCTATCTCTGGACCTTCACACATACTTTGGAAACATTTTGGAGAAGGAGTGTGCAGCAGTGGGTCTTTTCCATGGATTATCTTCTTGGACTTTGTGGATATCCAGAACCTTAGCACTCACTAGATTACTTCCACGTGTAGCTGCAAATAGTTAGGGGCAGACACTAAGAGAAGTACCACTGCCACTGCTGAAGCTATCTAGGCTGCAGAGCAGGTGGAAACCCCAGAACCCACTGAGCAAGGTTCGCACAAATCTAGATGTCAACAGACTTGAAAGATAACGCTCATTTGCTGTCTCTGCAGGCTCCCAGAGTTTCTCCTTGGTGAGAAGGAGATTGTGAAATGAGGCTTGCACTTCTGAGGAAAAGATATCCATAGGCTTCTGCATGGAGGAAAGCAGAAATAAACTCAACATCTGTAATGCTGTTTAGAACTGGAGGTGCTGGAACAGCATATGATGCTATTGGCACTTAAAATAAATGGAGGTATTCACACTGCATAGTTTTGAAGCACCTGCCCTGTTCTGTGTGTATGAGTTTCTGCTCTGAATTGCTCAGAGATGCTCTGTTTTGGTACATCAGTTGACCCTCTGGGTGATAAAACCTGAATGCAGAGGAACAGGACACGGGTATTTGAGTCCAACTCCCATTGCAATATGGTTGCGCCTACACTGTGCCAGTGTCCAGCTGGCTGGCTGCCCCAAGATACCTGAGCAGGTCGCTAAGCTCTCCACAGCCTTCATACCTAGCCTCAGAACCAAATGGTTTGGCTCTGCGCCATCCTTGCCATCCCCAAAAAAGCCATACCTGACAGGCTGCAAAGCAGCCCTTTCATTTCATGAATTACTCACTATATCATATGTCTAGAGAAGAGCTAATGGAATATATATGATGAACACTCTGCTGTGTAGTGCACTTATCTGAAAAACTCTGCAGACTGCTCTTTTGTATGGCCAGATCACTTCCCAGCCCCACCAGTAACATGTTGCCTCTCACACAGCAGAAAAGACCAGCTTCTCCTCACTTTATTGAGCTGACAAAAACTTTCTTCTCTTCTCCATTAGTCTAATCTGTGAGCTGATCACCTGGCTACATTTCAGAGCAATGCCATTTCTCTCAGACTCCTGCAACCAGAATTAGCTGGTGTCCCATCTGTTTCCATATAATACTTCCGGAATTCATTTTGCAAAATACAGTTTCCATTCATTTCTTATTTTAGCCTAGTTGAGCCATGCTTTGAAAAAAATCTAATAAAGGTAAAAAGTTTGATTAACATTTTTGGCCACTGAGTTTGTTTCTTCTCTCTTTTTTCCCCTTATTTTTCAGAGGTCCTTAATGCTTCAGTTGCTCCCCGTCAATTATTGTGCCCAAAAGTATTTCTATAGAAGACTCTTTCATTCAGGCTTTGCAATAGAGAGGAGGTGTAGACATCACAAGGAAAATCACTAAAAGGCATAAGGGAAGTTTTGAGGTATATTTTGTCAAAGAGATAGCTAACACAGAGGATGAGTAGAAGGCTTTTAGTAAGTGTTTCTGTTCCCAAGGTTTGAGAGGTCAGGTCTCTGCTTCCAATTAACTCACATCTTGTGGAGAAAGGTGTAAGAAGGAAGAGGAAGGGCTGCAAGGCCAGCTCTTTAAGTACTACTATAGAATCATTTAGGTTGGAAAAGACCTTTCAGATCATCAATTCCAACCGTTAACCTAGCAATGCCAAGTCCACCACTAAACCATGTCCCTAATCACCACATCTACACGTCTTTTAAATACCTCCAGGGATGGTGACTCAACCATTTCCCTGGGCAGCCTGTTCCAATGCTCGACAACCCTTTCGGTGAAGAAATTTTTCCTAATATCCAATCTAAACCTCCCCTGGTGCAACTTGAGGCCATTTCCTCTCGTCCTATCGCTTGTTACTTGGGAGAAGAGACTGACCCCCACCTCACTACAACCTCCTTTCAGGTAGTTGTAGAGAGCGATAAGGTCTCCCCTCAGCCTCCTTTTCTCCAGGCTGAACAACCCCAGTTCCCTCAGCCGCTCCTCATAAGACTTGTGCTCCAGGCCCCTCACCAGCTTGGTTGCCCTTCTCTGGACACGCTCCAGCCCCTCCATGTCTTTCCTGTAGGGAGGTGCCCAAACCTGAAGACAGTACTCGAGGTGCGGCCTCACCAGTGCCGAGTACAGGGGGACGATCACCTCCCTGCTCCTGCTGGCCACACTACTTCTGATACAGGCCAGGATGCCGTTGGCCACTTTGGCCACCTGGGCACACTGCTGGCTCGTATTCAGCCGGCTGTCAACCAGCACCCCCAGGTCCTTTTTTGCTGGGCAGTTTTCCAGCCGCTCTTCCCCAAGCCTGTAGCGCCGCATGGGGTTGCTGTGACCCAAGTGCAGGACCCGGCACTTGGCCTTGTTGGACCTCATACAATCGGCCTCAGCCCATCGATCCAGCCTGTCCAGATCCCTCTGTAGAACCTTCCTACCCTCCAGCAGATCAGCCCTCCTGCCCAGCTTGGTGTCATCTGCAAACTTACTGAGGGTGCACTCGATCCCCTCGTCCAGATCATTGATAAAGACATTAAACAGAACTGGCCCCAATACTGAGCCCTGGGGACACCACTTGTGACCGGCCACCAGCTGGATTTAACTCCATTCACCACAACTCCTTGGGCCCGGCCATCCAGCCAGTTTTTTACCCAGTGAAGAGTGGGTAAATGAAAGTAGCATTGTCTTCAAGAAAGGAGAATTCAGCTGCAGGCAGAGTAACCACATTTACCCAGGGGTCAAGGGTGGAGTAAGGGGTGAGAAACCTTTTGTCTCATGAGCTCCAAGTCTCTCTCTCCCCTTCTATTTACCAAGCCTGATTGTGGACTTGGTTGAACTTCCTCACTGCGGCTGTCTGGGTCCTTTGGGTGCAACAAGGCGCTTGTGAACCTGTAGCTGTGACTGGCATAGCCCCTGAACACAGAGGCACACTGGATGCACCTAAGTAGGGTGACTCAGAGGAGTAAGGTGGGTGACGGTGGGAAGCAAAGGTCACCAGACTAACTACTGTACCTGAAGTGTGTCCTGCCTGACGGACAAACTTCACATTCAAGTTGGTGCCAAGTACAGTACTGACTTGCCTTAAGGTCATACACATTACCAACATTACAGGGAATTATAAAGGCTATTTAAAGACAGAAGAGTTAATCACAGAGTAAGTGAAAGTTACTTGGATAATGCAGTTCTGAAGTTTAATGTGTATCTCAAAATCTTTTTTCTTCTTATTTTGTACTTTCTTAATCTTCAAAATTTCATCAAACTGGAAAGTATACTTGGAGTACTGGAAATTGCCACAGAAAAGTGTTGCAGGCAGTTCTGCTGCCAAGGCAGATCTCAATGAAATACAGTGCAATTTATTTGAAGGCATAAAAAATGAAATCCTCTCCAGAGACATGGGGGGGGTTTACATCCTGTCTACCCCTTCTCTTCAGTTGCAGCTACATCATGGAGCAGAGCAAGAAGCATAAAAGTCACTCCACTACTAAGATCTCAAGGAGCTCTAATGCACAAGGCACACACAAAAGAAAAATCTGTTCCTTGGCATTGTCTCACTTTCTCATCTCCAGCTAACTGGTGCTTTGCACTCTATGTACATTATCAAATATTTGTCCATCAGGCAACTTTCTTTAAACCAGAGTTTTCTCCCAGATTTTGAAGCACTGAAAAGCGAGGGTCACCTATCATCCAGAAGAACCCTTCAATCCTCTCTCAGTACTGCTAGCACTGCAGCTTCCTCTACTGTGCAGAGAAGATTTGCATGGTCACAGGCTTGCCAGAGTGGTCCAAATTGTTGTTAAAGTTCTCCCTCTTAAGGTAAACGGTGCTCTCAGTGCCTGGATTGATACTGCATTTAGCTAAGGATGAAAGAGCAAACCACATCCCATCCTTATACTTCCCCTCAAGAGTATTCCTTACTTCATTACCAGCCACTTTGCAGGGCTCCTTCAGGCAGCAGGAGCCCAGCGCTCACTGCCCAGTCCCACAGGCACAATTTTCCTGGCACTGCTTTTTCATAAATTCCCCACCTAGGGATGCATTTTCACTGGAGCAGGCAGCATGTTCGAAAGAAGTAAGTTAGCTTTCTTTTGCTAGTTAAATCTCTCCAACTGGAATGATTTCTTAAGCTTGGAGTGGAGTGTGATTTATCTGGCAGTGCAGGTTTAGCAGTTAACTCAGGAAACATATATATACCACTGACAATCATGTATATTAGTTGCTGTTTACATTGGTACAAACTAAACCCAAATAAATCCTAGTAAAGCTACTGCAAGAGTTTCCAAATGAGTGTTTACGTCAGTTTAGTTTCTTAAGCAAGTCCAAAAACATAAACCATTTAAACCGGTAGGTTTACACAGAGCACTTAAACATGTAAAGCAGATAGCTGTAGTCTGTTGTCAACCAAAACAATTAAGATATCAAAAAAAAAAAATCAGTGTTTTACACAGATTCACTTTTACTGAGGTTTTACCATGCCACCAGAACATTGCCTAGTAAGCAATTAGGAAGATGATGGTTGGAAAAAAAAACAAACTACAGAACAAGAAGGGTGATTCCAGCTTTCCTAGAATATGCTACCAGCCATCTTTTCTCTTGCACTGGACTGAAAATTATTGTCAATACATATTTCACAAAATACTGTAGAGCCTGAAAGAAATTTCAGAAAGCCAGCCTTGATTGCCTCAAGCAGTTCAAAAAGCAGATTGCACTTTTTATAGGGTACAATATATAATGATCACATTCATGATAAATTAGCCATCGAACTTTCCTTACAGAAGAAACTACTTAATGTGGCATGAGGTTAAATTTTACCCTGCATGCTGTCAAGCTTTCAAATCAGCATTTTTTTTCAACAATAGTGAAAACAAATTGGCCCGGTTCTAATGAGGATTATTTGTGGTATGAGTCCGGTACTACTAATAAAAAACTACAACTATGACAACCGCAGTTCTTTTATAGGATCAGTTCTTGACTTTTGTTGAGCCATAACTCAGCACTGTGGAGTAGAGAGCCAGCTTCACACGGGACTGCAGTCTGACACTATGACCAGATAAAAGCCAGTGCTCTGGATGCCGACATGTCATTCAAAAGATTAATTCACAGGATAGTTTACCATCACAGGAGTGGGTACATGTGCCAACAATGTTATCAGGAAATCAACTTTCAGACTACAGTTATTTTCTTTCCAACCTCAAATAAAAAAGTAAGAATTTGAGGTATGAATCTTATTTGCAGTAAAGCTGCTTTTTATTGAAGTGACAGTGCAAAAGCTTTCAAGTGAGTATGAATTACACTTCCTACACTTTAAAAGCTTTTTATCTCGTCAAAATGGTATTAAGAAACTTCTGTATAAATATGGCTCCAATAAGGTAACCAGGCACCCTGCCTAACTGGGTCACCTGATTTTGTTTCTAATCAAGTGATAAATTAATTAGGAGGTCCTAATGGCCACTATTTTGCCTCTAAAATTAATACTGTGAAATGTTTTCTGGTTGTTTTTGGCTATCCCTCTATCTCCTGTGAGAGGAAGGAGAGGGAAGGAGAGAGCCATGTGCTAGCACTTTAAATAGAGTAATAACCCTCTGCATACAAGGCTTGCTGCTGGAGCCACAGCAGCTATTTTCCTTTCTTAACAAAGAGTCAACCTGAGATTTTGATTCCTCCCAAATCAACCGGATGAAACTGCTTCTACAAATGGTTTCAATGAAATCTTAGAGTTATGGGGACTGTCTCACCTGAGAACGTCTGGCACAGTAAGACAGAAAGAAGAGAGGTCCTTTGAAGATCATGTCTGTGGGTTTTCTCAGGCAAGAAGGAGGAGTGGCTGTCAGCAAAGACCTGATTTCTAAGTACTGCTTAAGTGAAACTGTCAAGCTGAGTCTCCAGCTTGGCACTGCCATTTTTTAAAGGTAGAAAATTGGCATGCACATTTTGCTGGCTGAACTTTATAAAAAGGGTTATTTACCTTAAAAACAACTAGAGTCTATCTCTACCAAGACCCAATCTCTGCAAATACATACATATTTAAAGCTGTGTTCTGAAGTCAATTGGGCTGCTTTTATGCATACTGCTGAGTGTGCATCCAAGCGTTTGCAGCATGCAAGTATTTATCAGTAGAGAAAGACATACATGTGAGAAAACTTCTCATGAATCATATAGGTCCGCTCAAGTTATTGTTTGGGAAAGGCATTATACTGCTCATTTCAAGACACTTTTTCTCCTAATTACAGTTCTAGGCATACTGTCCTTATTAGAATAGCAGCAAGTGGAAGCACTATCAAGAAATGTAATTTTTGGAAGGTCACTTACATAACAGGAAGGCTGAACAATCCTCTGCGGTTTCAGTAACTTAGTATTCAGTTGTCTCATGAGAAAAACAAGCAGTTTATCCTTTCACATCCCTGAATATGCAAGCTTCATAATTCTCATAAGGTTCAAAGACTTACTAATCATTTGGATTTCTAGTTCCCTGAAGCTTAACGGTACCAGACATGACAGTCTGGTACCTCTTCTTTTGCACTACCTCCAGTATTTTGGGGATGAGACGGCACTGGGTAGAGGAATGTTTTTATTCAGTTTCGTCAGGTGACCACTGTGATGCAAACCGCAAAGCTTACTTCAAGCCCACTACCTCATTACACCTGAATCCCATCTCGTGGGACAGGTGTCCCCACAGAGGAAGATAAAGTGGGTGTTTCCTTCCTCTCTGTGTTGCTCCGAGTCCCTTATTACCAGAACGACAGTCAATCCCAAGAGTTCTACAGGGCAGTCGGTCTCTATTTTGTCTGCTAACCAGACTGACTGGTGCTAAAGCAATGCCCCAGCACCAGAGTATTAGGATGTGTGAGATCGCAAGTGCAAAAAGGGTAGAGGAATAAAATATCCCACCAGAGGCAGTCAGAGTTAATGGAGAGCTACTTGATTTAGCCACAGCCCCTCTGCAACAGCGTGCTCACTCGATACACTTCCAGGCTAAGATCATCGTCTGCAGATGTAGAAGGAGAGAGGAATAAAAGTTTCCTGTTCATTCCACATGTCCTCCTACAGGAGTGGAAGCTATTCCATTTTTTCTATTCCTCTTGCAAGGTTATCCAGCTGTCTTAGCTGGCCATAGGCAAAACAACATCTCAGAAAATGTCCTAATACACTATACTTTTATGGCCACGGAGACCAGAATGTATTGTTTTCACCATGCCTGGGAGATGTGAACAATGTATGAAATGATGGTGCAGCTCAATATTTCTTGGAAAAGATTTGGGTAATTTGAAGTTTAGATCTCCCCACACTTGCAGAAAGTAAAGACCATACACGCCCTTTGTGCTTTTGAGTAGTATTCCCCTCCTTCAGAAAAATCACATTATGAATGAATGACCGACTAATAGCTACAAAAATGAAGCAGAATTTGGCCCTAAAATACTTGCAAGTTTTGCAAAATGATTTTACGAGTTTTAAAGTTTAACATTAAGTTCAGCACTAAAGTTTAGCATTAGATAAAGTTTAGCATTTTTGCCTAGTTTTTGTCTGCAGTTGCAATTGTCATAGACTCTCATCACCATTTTGGATTAAGTTAAAATGCTGACTGTGGAACAGTATTTGTCCTTCTCAGGAAGAAATTGAAGGAGTTTGCAATATTCTGAGAAGCTCTTCACTGCTGATGTTACACTACATAAGCTTACATAAAACAAAACCAGGACTGGAGATAACAAGGTGCCTTCCAAACACAGATCACTAGCTGGCCATTACCATCTTGTGAGAGTGATGCATTGCTTCACTAGGAAACAAATAGGAGTTAACTCTATCAATTGTACAATATGTTTCTTCTGAAATAATGTAACTTGAGTGTCTGAAATTGAAATATCCCACAGAATTTCCTGCATATCCCACATCCTTTATGACATGGCTACTCTTGAAATGTTAATTTCCATTTAACCACTTGTTTTTCCCTCAGAGTGGCATGTAGCAGGTAAATTTTTAGCATGCTGAATAATCCAGATTCCCTTTAGTAAGTGTTTCAGATTTTGTCCTACTGCTTGCATAACGTGTTTACTAATTCAAAATACTAATACTAATTTATATAACCTGGAAAGTATAGTTTGCCCGTACTTATTTTGGCTATACTTACAAGCAATTTTGCAGAAAAGCCAAGTGCTGCAATTGCAGATTGGAAAATGGCTCCATTAGCCTACATTATTAGGAATTGCTATGATAGAGCACAGAAAAATTACCAAAAAAAGTGTTAATAGATGCTAATAAATGTTAAAAAATCAGCAGAAGCACAATATAAGTATTAGTCCCGAGGGTGTAAGTTGCAGAAGTATCACCAAAATATTTTAATTTTCAAGGAACTTGTTTAGTATTTGAAATTACTCAGCAATTTAGAAACTACTTCTATGAATTGGTCAACTGAATCATGCTGAGGGTTTTGATGCTCCAAGGAGAGAATGAGGATCTAGGAAGACTGAAAAAGCTTTTGATTCATCCAAGAAGGAAAGAAGGTAAGTTATGGGACAGAAATTCTCTTTTAAACAATTGAAAAAGGCAATTTAGTTTTTTTACAAAAATGGTCAGCTTTCACTCACAGGTTCTGAAAGAAAAGTTTGAACTTGTTCCTTTTGGAAACCTAATATGCCACGTTGTTCCCCCCAAAAGTGGAAGTAAACTGAAGCTATGTTTAAGACCCACTAGTATCTGGAAGATTTGTAAACAAATGACATGGAGACCAAAGTGCTCCCACATTTAGGCTATTCACAGTTTCCAGAATAACTTAAGGAAAATTTTCCATGTCAAATCAGTACAATAATCAAGAAGTTTTTATTCTGTAATTTTCAAAGTTTGAACAAACTGAGATGAAGTGATGCAGACATTTTTTTTTTTTCCAGTTTGACTATCCCAAGCCAAGAATTTAAGCAACTCTGATTTTTCAGTTGCTACAAACCCCAGACTTTTTACTAAAGTCACTAGGAAGATCATTTGCTGAACTTTTCTGCTGAGATTCACCCCTTAAGGAAATTTCATCGTTGGCCCTGTGACTACACTAACTAGATAGCTCTTCAGTTGGAATTCATGCTGAATACCTCTTTCTTAGGTCCCTATAAAAATGGCTATGTTCACTGTAAAAGGTAGTTTACTTAATTGCACTCAGACATTTAAAACAAAACATGAATTTTGGTGCTAATGAAGTCAGTGGGAAAGGTCTATTGATTTTAAATCTGAGCAAAATTTTTGATGAATAAGGAAACACGGGGCGGGGGCGTGTTGTTGTTGTTGGTGTTTTTAAACTATTCACCTGTCATCTTAACTCTTTTCATATGCATTCATTTCACCTCATGCACAATATTTCAGAAGTTAACATACTACTATTACTGTCGCAATTTTTATTGCCTCGTGAGTTTTGTTCCTTCCATTTACTTTTGAACCAGTGAGCATAAAATAATATCTTTCATCTTTTCTGTATACCCAGAGAGAGTGGAATAGGGGAATGATTAAGGCTATTTTTATAAAGCTTAGCTTCTTTTCTAAGAACACAGTACATAATTTAGAAAATCTTTCATGAACACTGTATTCTCAACTTATGCAAAACAGTTTGGGTTTTATTGCTTTCTGCAATCGGTGTTAGGTTATTTTTCTTATTATTTATATTATTTTAATGCATGGTGTGAAAGTGAGAGAAAAGCTCGTAATCTACCCTAGAGTTATTTAGCCTTAAACAATGGTAAGAAAGAGAGCGAAGAGGTGTATAACTATGACATACTGTTTTCCACTTGGATAGCATTTTTCTGGATTCACCCTCCTCTTGTGGTTTGCCTGTGCTAAAAAAAAAATCTTGGTTTAGTTCTTTTAGTTCTATGTGAAAAGCCCTTTCTGGTAAAAATTGTGCAGTTTTCCTGATTAAATATTATTTTCTTTTTAGCAAATGTTAGGATCTTCTATTGAGCTTTCTTCAGTTTCTTCAAGGGAAAACTGTTTGTGTGACATGAAATGTAAAATTATGCTTCTATGCATTCATTCTTGAAAGGACTATTACAAAAATTTTAATCATTCTTAAAAATCTGCACATGAAACAATAAATGGTGGACATGAGCAGGAAGTGAACGTACTGTGAAACTTATCCATGTAAATGTCTATATGTATTCATTTACTTCTTACTCTTACCAGGAAAGTGAAGGAAGTCTTATGGTGTGTGTAGTCCATGAAAGCTGATTGATATTTCCCAATCATTGCTGAGTATCTGTCAGAAGACAGAAGAAGGAGAGAGAGGAAAGTGCTAGTGGAAAGGAGAATGAGGAATTATAACAAGAATCCTTTTTTTTTTTTTAATCCAAATGAGGTTCAGTAGAAGTGAATACGGCTTTTTTTCTGGGAAGTAATGGGTATTAATAACAGTGATAGTGCAGTAAGAAAAAGCACAGGTCACATAATTTCAACTTCAGTGCAGTAGCTTTTGCTGTGAAAGCATTTGATGTCGCTTTATCACTGTGAGTATTTAAATCTGAGGACTGCTCAGCTGTCTTATGCCTCTTTTGTTGTCAAGGTTAGAACTGTCTGTTTTTCTTTTATCATACTAGCTATTTCTACATTAATATAATATAACAAAAAGCAGAAGTCCATGACCAGTTCTATTTTTTTCTGTGCAAAACAGTACCCTGAGGATTGTGAAGGACCCAGTTGTGTTGACGAAGGAACGATGCCATAGGAGGAAAGGCAAGATATTTTTGTTATGAGCGAATGTGTGGGTAGAAATTCCTAGTACTTCCTACTGTTCCTAATAAAAAATGGGATACCAAAGGGAGATTATTTGTATACTATAGCATGACTGATTTAAATTAGGACAATGTGTTTATGCTACCTATATTATCATGGTTTTGTAAGAGTTCAAAGCTCTGAGTAAATCCTTGCATGCATGCTCAAAAATATGAAGGATGGTGTCGGTTGAAGAACCTGTATATGCCTCTCCTTTCAGCTCTGTCCTTGGATATTCTTTGAACAAGCTTTAACAAGAGCTTCAGAAGTAGATTCCTATGGCTTATTCCTTTTTTGCCAGGAAACAAGTGATGGGTTTTTCACAGTGAAGCCAAAGCAAATAGCAGAGGCTTCTCTTACTTTCGTAAATGCATTTTTGACATTTATTAATTTTCTGACTAGAGTTGAAAGAAGCAAGGGAAAAAAGTTATGAAACTAGCTGAAGCCTGCTGCAGAGTAAGTTCAAAATAGGTAGTGTTTTCTAGAAACTCTTTATAGTGAGACTATACATACGTATATTTTTAAAGTTTACCATTATGTAACTGTATATACTGCTGTATATTGCAATCATGCATGTATATTAATATTCCTGACTATCAGAATTGGCAGACATTAATTTTGTAGCTTCTGTTAATAAAAGATGGGCGGGCAGGCAGTTTTTAGAGAACTAGATAAGGAAGTAGGCTCCAGGTAGGGCAGGACGCCTCTTCTTTCAGCAGCAGAACTGATACGCAGACATAAGAAGTGTAATTTCCCTTACCTCTCAGTCCAGGCTACAACAAGAAGTCTGCTTATCCCCTGATGCTCCCAGGTGTCCCAACAGAAAAAACTATTAAAACTGCTGAAGACCCCGAGTTTGAAGTCTGATCCCTGAAACAATATGTTAACATACGATATATGTTAATGGTAGTAAAAGTAGGGGAGAATTTCAGTTTAAGTATGTATTAACATCTTACATTGTACACAACTGTATGTAATTAAGTGTGCATAAGCCATGCTGGTATACTACAGGTAGGTATTTTTGTTAAGATCTACCTAGAAGCTATTGCATCAGTTAAAATGAACCAAGATATTGTAAGTGAAATTTGGAAAGCCCTTTCGTACAAGACAGAGTACTTGTGTTTGGAAAATTTCATTACAGTTAGCTTTCTATAGGCAACATTTATTATTTGGCCTTTTTTAGGCCAGACGAGCAAGGTAACATGTTCTTAGTCAACTCATTTTAAAGCTATTAGAAATATTTGGATAAGCTTTTCCATAATCCAAGAATAAGAAAGTTTCCACATAATCAGTTAGAGGCACACTAACATCGCTAAGATTTGGAAGGAGGCATATGAATAAAAAGGAAGAATAATTACAGGCACTGGTGGGAACCCCACAATGGTGCAAAAAATGTGTGGAAAGGCCGCATGGGGAAGAGACCGACCGGAGGAATCACCACTATCCACCTCAGCCCGCAGTTAGACCGGTTTAAGCGCAAAGTGAAACTGGAATGTTACATAGCTGTCATTACCACAATACCTCAAAGCTTCAGTTGCTTGAAGTGTTCATTTTCTCAGTGCTCCCATGAGGTGGGGAGGGGTTATTTCTGCTTCATCGGAGGAGAACTGGGGCACGGAGCACTACATTTTCATAACTGTCAGCACAGCTCATAAGAGCCAAATAAAGTACACTGCAGCCAAGAAGGAGGTTGCTGGTAAAGCGGTATCTGCAAGCACTCCTATTGCAAATGCAGCCTTTACTGACATAGGATATTACAGCTCCCCAAACCAAATGATACATAGCAGCTGCATTTACTTTTTTTGGCATCACTGTGCTGATATAAAAAACAATAGTTGAAAAACTACACAAATCCTAAGCGATGTAAATGTGTGGTTTCACAGTCACCTGGTGCCGATTTAGGCTCTGCCTGTCTTATGAATCACAATCCCACCCTTCTCTGTATGCTTTCTGTATATTCCCATCACCTCCTTTGTGTCGCACTGAGTCATCCCAGACCTTGAGTGAACCAGCTCATTTAATAGGTCTGCCTTAGAAGTACTCATTTTATTTGTACTCGGGGTTAGCTTTCAGCACGTCGTGACAGTAGGAAGGCAGCGATGGGGGTAAACAGGTAGGGATGGTGGGAGGGTAGGTTGCCTTTTTTAGAAGTGGTACAATCTTAGGTGATCTTAAACTAGCATATAAAAGCACTGCTATTTTAACAGCACAAGATGTTTGGATTAGCCAACCCTCATCCTTCTGAATATAGCAACTGACAAGTCTAATGGATCCACTTTGACTTTTCCTCCGGAGAAATAAAACACCTTGTCCAAGGTCCCACAGGATGCCTAAGGAAGAGCTACAAACAGAACAGAAATCTTTTGCACTTTAATGCTTGAGACATGCTCTGCAGCAGGCTTAAACTTCTTATGCCATATGTAAAACATTTATCACCCCTATTTCAGTGTCTGAGGACGTTTTGGTGATTTTTTTTAGAATGTTCATCTACAAACAAAGATATTTGTAATAAATAATACAGCTGGGGAACTCCAATGGCACATGTCCAACAGGCTGCTTAGTGAAAGCACTCTGGTGATAACTTTTGGATTTATTGGCACTCTGGCCTAATTTTGATGCAGAACAATTTTTCAAATTTTTTTTTTTAATTGTTAGAAAGTTGAATGGCAAACAGGAAACTCATTCAGCTACTGTGTAATGTAGGATGCATCCCTCAAATGCGGTAATGAATCACTTGGGGGAAGAACAGCTGCATATGACTCCTCTAGCATAATAAACCAAGGGTTCATCAATTCCAGGTGCAACAATTTACAGTGTTAATATGTAATAGAACAGAGAGTTGATTTTGATTATCAAGGACTCTCTGAATTACCTAGAAGAAGAACAAGTGGCAACAGAACTGAAAATTTGTTTTTGAAACCAGCTGACCAAGGAAGTCCAGATTGCTCTGTAAATTACATGGCTTCCCAGACAGAAAAGGAATGCTCTATGTGTAATCACCTACTTTACTAAAAATGCACCATGGCCTTTCTTTTAATCTTGTGCTCAGTGAGTATGGAGCTAAAATGTTTTCCATCTGCTCCTATTTTCCTCAGAAAAAGTCACTGAAGTTTCACAGATGGAGGTGCAGGCATCAGGCAAAAGTTACTTGAGCAAAATGATAAAACCAACCCTTTACCAACAAGTTTGAGGAGAAAACAATAGTAGAGCAACCACGAATATTATTTTATAGCTTCTTATTTCAGATGCTAGCAGTCACTGTAAGATATCATTATATTTGTTTTCCATCAATACATTTTATAGTGTTTTTTCCTCTCTAGATTTTTGTTTCCTTGAAAGTAATTTCTAATACTTATGATATACAATAAACACACCAGGGTAGAAGGCAGTGAACTTGCTGTGAGAAGATGTACGGCATCCATGTTATCATACAAACAACTCACCTTCACTAGTCTTACAATGTGAAATATCAAAAGAAGTAAACAATGAATCACCACTTAAGAACAAATACTGTCAGCAGTAATTGCTGAAAGAACTGCAGGTCGGGCAACCAGTACCCCAGTCTCTTGGGAGCAACCGAAGCTGGATTTTAAAATAAATCAACATTCAAAAGATGCTGAGTGATTCTTAATTGGATTTTCAGATGTTCACCTCCAGGCGTGCTAGGAGGATGGCAATGGTTTTTGGATTCTCACATAAATCCACTAATGACACATAGACTTCTCTCCTACTATGGCTTGACATCTGGAAGAAGACCAGCAGAAGCCAGTATGTTTAGCTGAAACGGGGGAAACACGGGTTCAAATATCCTTAGAAACGGCTCCTGCCGAGTGCAACTCCCAGTGCTAGGGTTTGGGGCAAGGAGAGGACACTGGCAACTCTTCCTTTACTGGTGTGTGCTGCAAAAGGAGAAATATTTAAAAAACTTTAAGAGTTCAACAGAACAGGAAACTTTTTTTCTTGTTGCTACTGCTATTCTTGTCTCCTACGGATACAGAAAAGTACTTTGGATACTTTTCAGATTAAGACTTAAGACTTCAGGTTTTGGGACAAAAATAAATAAGGTATTTTAATACTCCACAGCATAATTCCATGTCACAAATGCTCCCACTGGAAGCTTACAGCATTGGAAAAAGTGAGAAGCAATCGACTCCGTACGAGGTGGTCACCACTTTATGACTTCCAAATGATAACGCCACCTGCTAATTTGAATAGATGGCTGTGAATCTGATGGATCATATGCAGTACCAGATGGTGCCTAGTGCTAGACGGCACCTAGACCGTACAGAAGGTAGGGCTGACAGCTTGGGACGCTGGCAGCCGTGGACGAGAGGGAGCAGCATCCATGGTTTAGCTGTAGGTTGCTGTCCTCGCCGGAGCATCCCACGAAGCTGGAAGAGGCTGGCTGCTCCTCTGGAGTAGCTGGCACTGTTTTATCACAAGGAGCTTCTCCATCAAAAAGTTGGGGGTTTTTTCTTTTTTTTTTTTTCCCTATAGCAGGCAGTAGAAAGGCACCGACCAGTCCTGCCCCTGACTCCCCACTGGATCCCAGAAAGCAGGCCAGGCACACAGACCACCAGACCGGTAATAGCCCAGTCTGGGCTGCGATGGATGGTCTGCGGGGGTTTTGGTGTGGGTTCATGCCCGGGGGCGTCCCCTTCTCCGCTCTCCCCCCCGGGCAGGGGGAGTCAGAGGGCTGCAGAGGAAGGACTTGTACCCTCGGAGGGTACCTTTTCAAAATTAAAACCCAAAACACTTTTGTGGTGCTATTTTTAAGGTCTGACGACCGTCACTTTTCTCCGCTTCTGTTGGTAAAGCTCCCCCCACGGTACCCTACACCAGATGCAGACGAGCACCGTGCAGCTGCGCTCTTCTGTCCCTCCACGCTCTGTACGTCTGCTTTGGTGTGACGGATTGGTAAAGAAGGTGGGTAAACAAGCTACATGCCAGCTGAAATTTCCGTTTCATCATGGATATTCCCAGCCGGACAGATGCTGCCAGAGGCTGACTGTTTTATGCTGCCTAAGCACCGATTCAGGGGAAAGGATATTGCCCTACATATTTGCTATTTAAATAGCTTTCAAATTTAAAAGCAGTCTGTTGATTATTTTTAAAGTGCTCAATGAATACGAATTAAGTAATGCAAAAATAATTTCACATTATTAGGGGACTTCAGTGTGCACCAGGGATAGTGGGCATATAGTAAATTCATTTGACAAAACATGTTCAAAACCAACACAGGTAATAAAATATGGTGCCTGCAATTCCCAGACTTCACTCTAAGACATTGTTTTGATAAACAATAGTGCTACTTAGATAAAATATTGTCTGTTTTAAGTTCAATATATAGCCACAATATAAGTTGTTACTGGTAGAAACTTAATTTTATAGTTATTTTTGTTTAAAAAAGAAGACAGGACAAGATTGGATATAATGGCATGCCGTTATGGGAACACCTAATATGTATACTATTAAGAGTGAAGGCATGTTTATGGTTATCTTTTTACATATATTTTATGTCCCACTTTTATTTTCATTTTTAAAAAATGTCATGGATCAGCTATCCTGATTATAACTGACAAATTCCACGGCTGTCTCTTTCCTTTTATTATTTTATTATATAGTCATACAACTAATTGTTCAGCAAGTTTGCAATAACTGAGATGCACCTGAAAGACAACCTTCCAAACCACATAATGTGAACATTCTTGGTACCTGGCTATCATTTTTTATTACTGCTTCTTCTCTCAAGGTGGTGGTTAATTCAGCCCCACCATCCACAGCTTCTTTGCAAGAATATTGATGTAAAAACTTGAACTTGATTTTATCTAGCATGTCCTAAAATTAGAAAATATCTGTTTTGAAGCAGCCTAAACAATGGCATCATTTCCAGCCCATAGAAGACTGAATTCAACCCAAAAGGGTCTATGAGAAATTTTACCAGAAAAACAAAAGAAAGTCACGCACGAGTTCAATAGCATTTAGAAAAAGACTTGGAGAGGAAAAGATGTAACTATAGCCTAAATACTTAGATTAAAGAGAAAATATTGATTCCAACTCCTGACCTAAACCATTTTCTTATGAAAGGCTATCCGCAAGGGAAGGGACACTACAAGGGAGAGACATGTAAGAATACCAAGAGGAAGCCACACGTGGGAAAAGGAAGAAAAGGGTTCATACTGGGATATTGAACATTGTATAATCAAAGGCAAGACCCCAGTACGTTCATTTTCGGCAAGGATCGCACCTTCATTTGTTGCCCAGGGAGCACTTTCCTCTTGTTTCCAGCCAAGCCAGCTCCGTTCAGCTGGGAGCTGTGGGGATGGGCTGCAATGGATGGTTTTGGCATGCCACCCTGGCCACCAGTGTGTCCCCTGGCCGCTCCTGTGACGGTGGCTGCAGCCCTGTCCCACCAGCGCTGCCCTCCATCCCTCCATCCCGCTGCCTGCCCATCACCAAACCCATCAGACCCCTTGCTGGTACCACGACCTCCAGCAGCCTGGAGCCCATCCACAGCATCGTTACCAAACAGGCAAGCCCAGCCTAGCACCGCGCGTGGGGGCACACAGGCTCCTGACAAAAACTAAATACTGCGGCTAATGTGGGTGCAAGATGTCCACAGCTGCGCTTTCTCCTACGCTGACAGCAGACTGAAAGGGTTTCCTCACCCAGCTGTCTCAGTTGCCACCCAGAGCTTTCTTATGCCAACCAGCCTACTTTGAGCCACAAGCAACGTGCACTCTGCTTTCACAGGTAATTTAATTCAGAAAAAGGTGAGTTCTACTCTACTAAATAAAAATAGGAAGTAAATAGGAACTGTACCTCTCAGGGTCCACATGAGTCATTAATTCATTGCTTAGCTCGGTTTTGGATGGTTACTTTAACTTCCTCACATCTCAAGCTTAGCTTAGTTCAGTTTATTTCTTACCTCATTGATTCTTTGGTTAACATAACGTCACTTTGCAGATATTTCCTAGCACACTGAGGCATAAGAAGTGGTTCATTGCAATCAAATATGATTACCTACAGCAGACAGGATGGTAGGTCCTGAAAATGTGTGTTTGCTTGTTTTTTAAGGGATTGAATTAAAGAATCATAGAATAGCCAAGACTGGAGGTGACTTCAAAAGATATCCGGCCCAACCTTTTGTGGAAAAGGGAGCCTAGATGAGATTATCTAGCACCTTGCCCAGTTGTATCTTGAAAACCTCCACCACATCCCAGCAGGGCTTGTTCCAGTGAATGATTGTTCTCACTGAAAAAACTTCTTTCTTATACCAAGATGAAACCTCTCCCAGTGCAACTTGTACCCATTGCCCCTTGTCTTCTCCACATGGCTCCTTGTGCAGAGCGAGCCTCCATTCTCTTTGTAGATGCCCTTTAAGTACTAGAAAACTCTGATAAGGTTCCCCCTGAGCCTTCTCTAGGGTGAAACGATCGAACTCCTTCAGTCTTTCCTTACAGGGCAGGTTCTCCAGCCCTTTGATCATCTTTGTGGCCCTCCTTTGGACCCCCTCCAGTCTGCCCACATCTTTTTTGAATAGCGGGAACCAGAACTGGACACAGTCCTCCAGGTGCAGCCTGACAAGTGCCGAGCAGAGGGGGACGATCACGTCTCTATCCCTGCTGGTAGTGCCCCTGTGGATGCAGCCCAGGATCTGCTTTGCCTTCGTCGGTGCAGCAGCGCACTGCTGGCTCACGTTCAGCTGCTTCTCCCCCAGGTCCCTTCCAGCAGGGCTGCTCCCCAGCCACATCAACCCCTCGCCTGTACTGGGCTCTGGGGTTCCGTCGTCCGGCGTGGAGGACCTTGCGCTTGTCTTCGTTGACCTTCACGCAGTTCTTGCTGGCCCGCTCTTCCAGCCTCTCCATTAGCCCTGAGAACAGAGAGGCTGCTCTGGATTCCGGTACTAGAAGCAGCAGGTCGAGCTGGGAACTGTTTGTGCCCTCCCTCGATGAGCCCTGCTGGGGTGGGGTATGTTTGCAGCCTCAGTCCACATAATGGAAAAGAGATTAATTTATCAAGCAAATGGCCACAGTGTAAATCAATGCCTGTGTTATTTCAATTCCTTTCACAGCCTGGGACCTACAAAGGGAGGGTCTCTAAAGTACTGTTCTTTGTGGATCTCTCTTTGACAGTAGGTGTTTTGCAGGAAAGTTAAGGGTTAAGTCATCTTGCCTCTGCATTATCTGAAGCATAAACAACATCTAAAAGAAAGGAAATCTGACATACCTGCTGCAAATAAAATAATTCTGTCACAACATTGCCCATGTTAAAATTTCTCTGCTCCTTCCAAATCATAGCAGGATCCAAAAGGAAACAAGTTTCAGACTCTGTAAAATTAAATTCATGACCTGTTTAATGGCATATAAAACTTATCAGATTTATGCTTTAAGTCAGCGTATAGAAAGAATAATGAACCTACAGTGAAACACACCATCCTCAGAAATAGTAAGATTCTTACTTGTCCTAAAAACTGGCAGGGTGTCATCTCATTTTTCCATTCTGGTAGAAGCAGGCAGAGGATTAAAACAAGGAGAAAAACAATCTTAAGTAAAACTGATATGACTCAGGTCTCAAACCAGAGACAGATCAGTTATCTTGTGACACCATGCTGGAAAGGCTGGTAAATAGAAGCATGTTAAACCACTGTTTAGTGCATGAACCTTGGGCTTGCAAAAACTGTCAGTCTCCAAAAATTTCTGTCTCAGCCTAGTATCTTCCTCAGAATATCATTATGCTTATCTTTGTTAGGCTTAGGAAAGCCAATAAATAGCTTAAAAGAAAATTTATAGGGCATCAAGGTAATAAATATAATTCATCATCAGTTTATGTTGATGTAACCCCTTTCATCCCAACTGGGAAGGCGAAACTCAGTTAGTCAAACGGTTTGCAAGCACTGGCATCCTGTTTGCTGTTCAAGTCAGTTCAGATGCAGCGCTGAATTTTAGGATTAAATGTGTCCATTACAGAGGTTGCTGTGGCAACAGCTATGCTTTAAAACTGAAATGCTTGTTTCATTATAGCCTCCCTTTTCATTTTCTGGTTGTAGCCAGTAACCATTTCATCAGGCCAAGTGTTTGGAATATGCCCAGAAGACTGATTTAATTTCAGTAGTTTACATAGCATCCCTCCAAGCATCCCTGAATTCTGTGCTTTGTTTTGAATATAATGCAATATACCCCTGGCCTATGCATACCGACTTCATTTGTACTGTATATTTTGATACAATGTTTCATGTAGAGTCCAAAATTTAAGCTCAGCTTGTTTTATAGATCTCAGTTCAAGCAGAAAGCTTGAAAAACTTTGAAAAAGAAACAAACCCAAACAGTTCTGAACCGATTTTTCTTCTGACTGTAATGTCCTGGCTGTTTCAGAAGCCCCCAAGAAAATCAGATAGGTAGCTACTGCTTGGACTTCAAACATCACCGATTACCTCTGCCGGTAAAAAAGCGTTTCAGCACTTTTGCTGCTTGAAAACCTCTTTGCGTTACTGGCACTCATACCATTAATGGTTCTCCTTTCCTTCTAAAATCAGCTAAATACAAACAACTCCCTTCGATTTCCAGCTGCTAAGTCAAGCCGTTTCTCCAGGGTGGCTAACCGGGAAACGCGACATTTAGTCGAGTTTAGCGGCATTTCAAACTAGCAAAATCTCGATGACGAAAATTGCAGCAACTCCCCCAGACCTTCCCAGTAAAGCCTGGCACAGGCAGTCCCTGGCATGCCAGCAGGGTTTGGTTATAACTATTCCTGTGTACGTTTAGCTGTTTCCATTCGTTCTTTCCTTTCCCCTTCTTCTTTCCTCCCTCTCCTACGGAAATCTGCCAAATACCGCAGCTCGCTGGCTGCCGGGAAGGCACGGCTAGTGCAGGCTGGTGAGCCCCAACCATCCCGACCAGCTCCGCCACCGGCTGCTGCGGCTACCGGCAGCATTCCCAGGGCCGGCAAGCTGATGTAAAGACTTGTCACCCATCTAACAGGACAGAGGCAGTGCCTCCAACATCCCAAGAGCTGAGCCGGCTCCGTCGGTGAGATCCTGAGACCTTTCTGCCAAGACTCGTCTGCTGCCAGTACTCCTGTGGTGAAGACCTGGGACGAGGGAGCGCCAATGACATTCCTCACCGCGTCCCCCCGAGCAACGTTCATGTCATTAATTCTTTGTCAAATGCGAGGAACATTAAGAAAAATAATCCCACCCAGCCTCATTAATTTGCCAATCTTTGTATGAAATTATTAATCATACTCATTCCAAGTGCCTCTTATTTCAGATTGAACGTTATTTCTAAAACGCTCACATTCTGCTGATAAAAATATTACATTGTGTTTCTTCAAGATGACTGGTTCCAGCAAATCTACCAATAACTTCTTAATGAAGTGATAGTTTTTTAATACGTCTTAATCTAAGCTGTGCTAACATTTCAGTATGAGAGGAATTAATTCAGGAACTTCAAATACCGTTTTCATTTAAACAGGATGAAGTGAATGATCCAAGATTCATGCATCAACACGGTTTTCTACCTAAAGAGGAATTTTACAAGATCAGATTTCACAATAGTAAGTTTCTATTTTATTGTTTATTTACGTTGAAGAAACAGAAGCTATCCATTAAAAGGATATATTTGCATTTTTTGTCAGGAGCTTGTTCACAATGTCCTCACTCTTCCGTTTCCTTCCCCTGAACAATGCTCTAGACGTTGCTGATACACAGCTATGGCATTCACAGGCATATTAAAGTTATTTACAAAATTGTTGGAGGCAGAGAAAGTCTGAAGTACATGCCCCAGAATATATTGCCTTTAGAAACTCCAGTTATAAAGTCATTTCCTCTAGTTTAATCAGAGCCCTCAAATGTTTCGAATGGCATTGTATAAACAAAGCAAAATATTAAACAACATCCTCCCTGTTTCCCTCAGCAAGTGAATAACTGCGTATTTCCCAAGGGAGAAAAGCTCCGTAAGACCTGAAAGAAAATGAAGTTAAAGGATTACAGTATGACCTTGAAAGAATAACTGCAATCAGGGTATTGCCACATTTCATTTCAGCTTCAATTAAAAACACCTTGAAAACTGAAAAAATAAGCTTTGTGGCTCACAGCTGAGTGCTTGCAACTTAAAAATACTGTTGCATCCCACTTTGACCTGTTCAATGGAAATATTATCACCACAGTCTATTAATTCAGATATCTGATCTGTATTGTGAGAGGAAAAACAGTTTCCTCTTTCCTTGTAAGATGGTTTTATCAGATGATAGAAGAAATGTCAAGGGAAGAAAAGAAAACTCTACAGATAAATAGAAAGAACCTTCCAGGAAAGCTCATGTGTAAAAACAGTTTTGGGAAACAGCAAACCCCACAGGTTTCAGCTCTGTTCAGTGGATCCAGCCTGACACACACTCTCTCATCAATGCAAACAAAAGAAAAAAAAAAAAAACCAGCAGCAAAAATATTTAGCTCAGGTGTGAGCCATCAGTTCAATTTCTATGCAACCAGTATGGTTCCAAAGCCATTTTTCTCATCAAGGAAATCCTGAGCATGTTGCTTTCATATTCTTGAGTGTAATTCTCATGTGTGTCAAAAATAGAAGGGAACTGGCCACATGGTGCAGCATAGCTGATACTAATGCAGCCTCTTAATGTTTACTTTTTTTTTATTAAAGGAAAATCTGCCAGAATGCTACAAGGAAAACTGTAAAGGGAAGTTATCCTTTGCCAAAATGTATCTCTTCTTGTAGTGGCTATGAGTAAATTTACAACGGTGAAGTGGGAAAACAAAGGCAAAATATAAAATTACAATTCCTTGCTATTGTTGGAATTCCCTGCATTTCTTGTTCATGGCAGAGATAATCTTCTTTTAATACACAAAAATTAAATTAAGTATACTGTTAGAAACAGGTAAACAAATCAGTGTCAATAAAGAAAGCCCCAGCTTCAAGACCACTGATCTCAGTCGGTGAGCTTGATTTCAGGCAGTAGGCTTTTGTTCTCACCAGGAGTCAGTGAGGAGGTTGCAGTACACATAAAAGATAAACAAACCAGGATGTAAGACGAGAGCTTTCTGACGACACACAATTTTCACCCACAATTACTACTGCGATTGCTGACAATTATTATTATTATTGCTCATGTCCTCAAAGATGAGCTGTATATTTACTCATAAATGTCCCGTCTAAGGATGTGTAAACGCAATGCAAGTATGCATATACTACCTTATTAAATGGTGTTTTCTGTTTGGGGGAATAGTAAACAGTCACCTTTTACAGTTCTCCTTCAAAAAAAAAAGTATTTAAGAGAGGGCAATTATGCTTTTCTCTTTAGGAAAAACTGCCAAGTCCCTAATCCAAGATGAGCTGGATGTAAAGAAGTATAGTTCGTACAATTTCTTACACAGACATCAATAGTATGAACCTACTTATTGCCCTCCTTACAGCCAGCTGAAAGGGCTCCGTGGTAAAGATGTCCTGTAATGCTTCTTGCAGGGTTTTATGACTGCCTTAAAGAAAAAGAGCAGGCATGCAAACTAAACACAGACACTTTTTCAAAGGGAACAACTCTGAATGGCTTCTTCTGAACATGAGTAGACACTCAAGAAACAGAAAGAGTAATCTGTGTTGCAGACTCCTGACTCAGATAGCCCTGGACAGTTAAGTAAATGTTAACTTTCATTTATATTATTTAAAGAAAAATTATCTAGGATTCTACAGAGAAAAGCTCACCTTCCCCACTCCAGCTATCCATTCACATCTGCAGAGACACCAGTGAGTCACACAGCAATTCCTTACATCACGCAGAGCGCCTCACAAAACTGTTTAGCCCGGTTACAGCCAAAATGTTTTCTTCCTGCTGTCTAGAGAGAGGATAACTTATTTCAATATATTTGCACACATACAAGGCCTTTTCTGTGCTGTCATCTTCCCAGAAGCTTCTGCCCAGTGACACTTAACAAGCAAAGCATCACAGAGTGACCGCCTGCGCATTCACAAACCGGTAACAGAGAACATCGTTAAGTGGTATTTACTAAGATAAACCTTTGTTTATGGGTTTCAAGGAAACTTATTGTGCGTATGTCAAAGTTGTCTACATCCTCACAGCTGTTTACTGGGCTTGGCACAGCAATGCGTTGGATGGCTGTGAGCAGGGCTACCCTTCTTCGTATTAATGAGCTGCCTTAGAAGTTCTGCAGTGATGGGTGACTCACTCAGCACTTAGATGTCACAGGTGGGATGCGTCAGATTAAATGTAGAGCTTTACAGCTGAGCTTTTAGGCCATGAATTCTCAAGTAAATGTCTGAAGTAAGTGACAGCAACTGGCCCCCAAAAGCGTCACTTCTTTCCTTGGACTAAAAAGAGAATCTACTTTGTAAACGTCTAAAATAAGTAAGATGAATCCTGACTGATTTCAGTAAGGGTATGTTTCTTTTTATCATCTCACACTTGTCTTTACACTTGCAGATGACCTGAGTGTGATGCTTAGCTGCCTCTGGATACCTTTGTTTGAGTACTGGAGCCAGAGTACTTTCATTAGCCTTGCCCTCTACCAAAGGTAATTAGCCCAGGTGGTTCAAAACCACAAACTACAAACATAGCCTTTAGGTCAGCAGATTCAGTGGCTATTTCAGAATCTCTGAGGCAACTAAGAATTTCATAGATGTGGTCTTGAAGCCATTTTAAATCCTGCTAGTTACTGCTAGAGTAAAATATTAACTTTTAATACAGTTACCTGAAAGGGGTGAGGGGAAGAAGTAGCTGCTTTTAATAAAACACTAAACAAGGAACCAATTTTTATTAATGTTTTGTGTGTGAAAATTATGATAGCATTGAAATGATCTTCTGCCTGCCTTTGAGGATAATAAAAAGCACTACAGCAATTGCAGAGTACTTGAGGTATTCTCTCTCTGCTCTGTGATTTTTCATTTCACAGACACTTACGAATTACCACAGTTATTTCACAGCTTCAGTACCTCTCCTCAACAACATTACAGAAGGAATATAATTTCTAACCCCTCTGGTATCATGGTGGGTGTGCACTTAGAGAAAAGGGGGTTCTAGGTATTCCTTAATATAGTGGTATAGGGTGAACCTGAAGTACAAAAGAGTTTGAGAAAATATTGGTATACGATAATGCAGCACAACAGTAGAGGTTGTCTTTCTCATCAGAAGTGGGCAAGTGTCAGACTCTAACCCAGAAATACAATAAAAAGATTTCTTCTCAAGTTAACCCAGATGACTAGGTCACTACAGCAGTCTTTTGATGCAATTCTCAGCTAGAATAAATGGGCAGGATCTACCACAATCCACACCTCCTGGTTTTTGCTCTCAGCAGTGGACCTGGCCCTCGTTTCTAGATTAATGTTTTACTGTGTAATCAAATCTTTTGTATCAGGTAATCCTTTACCCAAAGAGAATGTATAAATCTCACATCATAGCAATGCCATAAGGAGAAAACAAATTCGTCCCATAACATCTCAAGCAGAACACCAGCATACCCGCACTAAGAGCAGGAGGGAGTTCACAGCAGGATAAGATACATAAAAAGGGGGAATATTGCTAGGATTAGATTTCTGCCCAGGATTCACTTCTGCTAAATGAATGTATTGTAGCAAAACAGAAAGAAAGACTCACTCATGTATTTGCAGGAATTTCTTTTTAATCTGTGGCGAGAGAGTCAATGGTCAAGTACCTTTCCACCAGCCTACATAAGGGGTTTTGGTAGCTCTGAAATTAGAGACTGACTGAGGTGAGAGAGGGGAAAGAGATCTATTCACCGGTGCTGGTTAAATGAAGACCCAAGAGCATGCTCTAGCTCACACGATGGAGTTTGTTTGTGGAGCTGCTCTCTTATTAGCTTGGATATCAATAAAACAAAACACATTCTGACTCAGAAGCCTCCCTAATGCTTGGAAGCTGGTTTCTCAGATGAATCCAATATTCATGAAAACATAACCAACACCATGGCTTATGAAGTTTGCATTTTCAAAATGCTTAAATGGCTTTTCTTTCTTCTGGTGGACCAGATTTACAGACTTTTTCCTTCAGCTTCACTGCATTGTTCCTGTTACCAGTAATGGAACAGATCTTTAGTTAAATCCTTTTAAGAAGGTCTTTTCTTAGTCAGTTTTCTGTTAAATTTAGCATAGGTGCTTTAAGGTAGCCATTTCCTTTGAAGGTCAGCAAAAATATTCCTAAATCTTTACTTTCTACAGAGCTCACAGTAATTATATTGAAGTTCTTATTTGGTAAGAAATAGTTGTGGGAATTTGATAGCTTAGGGCACACTCTTAGGTCTTCATTTAACCAACACTAGTTAATATACCTCTTGCTCCCACCACCTCAGACAACCTCTGATTTCAGTGCTACAAAAGACCCTAAGTAAATTGGTGAAAATATACTTGATCATTGACTCACTGGCCACAAAGTTAAAAAAGAAATTTCTGCAGAAACTGTAGATGACTGGTAGGATGATACTTTTGAAAAAGACACCTGGAACTTCATAGCTGTGGGGAAAAAAAAAAAAAAGAAAAATATCCACACAAGTCAGGGAAACTTTCAGGAATATACAGATGCATTAAATGAGCCTAATTGTATACAGCCAAAATAAGTGTTTTTCAGCTGCCTTGTTTTGAAACAGGAGTTACTTAAAAGTCATCAGGACAGATATTCCTAAATCTTTAAAAGAATGAGAAGTTAAAAAATTACAAAACCTAAAAGAAAGGCAAGAAATACCTAAAGCAAACAGTAAGATTGATGGAGCAATTAAAGCTTTCTGCCTATGCCAAATTATAGGCCAAGTTGAGACAATAAGATCTTGTTTGTAATATGGAAAAATGGGCACCCTGGAGCAAAGAAAATGGATTTTAGTTAGTTAATTGGAGCAAACATTCCCATATAGCATTCTTTGTTTTCTGTGATTTCTTTATGAAAAGATTCTGGAGCTGAAGGTCTCCATACAGCATATCAAATTCAACTTTAGTAGGTATTGCCTGAGAATGGACCACTTGAGAAACATTTACCTCACATTTGATTGAAGCTTGGGAGAACTTTTGTTCATTAAAAGCTCAATTGATTTAGTAAAATATGACTTTTGCTTCAAAAGCACTACTTGTACTGGAATGAACAAGTTGTCAATTAAGTCCTTATACCTTTGTCAATACAATGGTAGATTGTTTTAGATTTCTGACAAAGTGATATTTTCAATAAATATGGAAACAATCATACTAAGTACTATGAGAACATAATTCTGAAGAAAATTAGTTAATAAGTAATTATCAGAGCTAGTTTTCTTTCCCGAACATGAACTCCACATATATTTATATTTACAAAAAGACAGCTGATTTGTACCAAAGCCTGAAAATTTTGAAAGCAAATGTCTTTTCATGTTGCAGCTTCCTTCCATATCTAAGGTCTGATGATTTCCTACTGGGAAAGACTGGACCATGCCGACTCCCCCAAACACTTTGCTAGAACTGGAGGTACAGCAAATGTGAAGCAATTTTCATATTAAAACAAAGACCATGGAAAAGGGACAGGGCAGGGAGCACTCATAGCCCTCCTTCTCCTCCACACCAACATCGCTTTTAGAGTTTCTCAAAGAAAGAATACCACACAAAAAAAATGTCATCAGGGAAGCTACAGTGAACAGCTGGGAAACTAAAAAGCAACTATCATATGAATTATGGACTCTAGCTAAATCTCTACCACCAACCATTAGCAGACAACCAACCAACCGAGTAACAGATACAGAGAGGGGAAAAAACAAGGTGCAGTCTGGTTTTCTGCTTGTTTTTCCTATCAATGTGCATATGGGAACCACCTTTTTAGCAGTCTCCTAAAAGAAAACACCAAATTGTGAGCGCTAAGGTAGACTCTGTGCCATATTTAGCGCATTTAAATTACGGAAGCAAAGACGTCTGGGCTGTCGCTAGGTGATATTTTGTTCAACAGAAAGCTGAACACAAGAGCATCTGCTGTCTAGAAACTGGCATCAGTCAGCGAACCTTGCAGACATGCAAGGACATGCAAATGACAGATAAGGCAAAGGGGGAAAAATTCTGGTGGGAATTGGCACCACTTTGTGGCACTGACATTGCACATTTTAGGGTAAGAAGCAGCAGTCTGCTGCAGCAGCCAAACAGATCCATTTTTCTCCATTTGGATAAAGTCACCCCCAAACGGCCACAATCCCATTGGAAACAGGTGATGTGCCAGAGCACAGGGAGATAAAGGGCAACAAGTTTGACATATTTGCCTGCAGGTAACCTCAGGCAGGCAAGAAGCAGAGCAAATTAGAGAGGGACATCTGGGGACACAGCAACAGCAGGTCCCAGGTGTCAACACTTCCCAGGAACGGTGGTTGGTGTCCTGGAGCAGTTGGCAGTCTCAGGCCAGTCGCACAGTGTCACCTACTGCTTCTTTCAGTCTTCTTCACAATAGCTCGTCATACCAGATCCAGTCATCGTTACTGCTACCGCTCCGTAGGCATGGCTGGGAAAAGGGGGCGTGCTTTGTGCCGAGTTCAAGTCAGATACCAAACCCACAAAAGAGACTCCCTGCTTCGGAATAATTTCTGTGCAATGCGTGGCTCACTTCAAGTCCGTGTCAACATCAACTTCCAAAATTACCACAATTACCAACAACAGCCAACAGTAATTATTTGCAAAACTAGATGCAGTGGTTTGGGGAGAGTAAAACTGAAATGTTCTTTGAAACTAAATAATGTAAACTTGACATGTTGTAAATTGAACAATTCAGTGCTGTGACAAAAGTCTAATGTAAAGAGGGGGAAAGTTTTCTCTTGTCTTTCACCCCCACTAGACTGGATTGCCAGTCTTGCTCTTGTTTTGTGCCCCTAATGACCTAAGCAGGGCAGGTGAACAAAAGAGTGAAGTATCTGCAGCAGATAAAAGTTGGCTTGTAGGATGGTTGCAGGCTTAAGTGAATTATTTATCAGTGACTCAGCACATTCTTCTATGAGAAGGAATAGTGCAGCAATTACAATGGGTACTGGCTTATTTTTGCAACCAGGAAAAAACGTCTGATTAAGGTAAGCAGTTAGAAACAAAGCTACCGCTTACCTCCAAAGCTATAAATAATGTCTGCAAATTAACATCTACTGGCAATGTTCCTTGAAGATATTTTTAGATGCCTTATACTATCACATTTAATCTGAAATGTATTATACTTCAGTCAAGAATACAAAAGGGTTAATAGTATTAGCTTCCCTTAAGTTTGCTGATGTCCTATTTGTATTTCTGGGTGAGGGTAGGACAGGGTAGGAATATCTTATATAATGTTTAGTGTGTTGTAGAAATAGCATGGATAATCCCAAAATAAAAGTTACTTTGAATTTTGCTTTCCTTTCCCCCATAATACCAAGACTGCTTGAACACAGGGCAGCATAGAAGGATACAGATACTCCAACACAAGTCACTCCTTTTCAATATTAAAATAGAAAGTCTTATTGTTAAGAATTATGGAGGCTTTTAACCATGGATCATACATGCTTTTATCTTCTATGATCGAATAAAATTATTCCCTAGGTACTGAGATACAGTACTTGGCCTCCCAGACCTAGAATTTACATGAGGTTTCCTTTCAAATGGGCAAAGCTTCTTCTGTTTTATCATTTGCTTCAAGAGCAAAGCAAAAAAGCTCAAGGCATTGGCTTTGCATTTTTGAATTGTATGACACAGGTACAGGACAGTTAAATGAGAACTCCAAGAGCCTCTCGTGCCACAGAACAGCAGGTAAGGAACTTGCCTACACTCAGACCAGTTTGCACTATGGGAGTCTTTCTCCATGGGTCAGGTAGTCAAGCAATAATTAGGTGTGGCTAAGTACGCGAGCCCGTTTCTGCTGTCTTACCTCAGAAGGTGTTCAGATGAATTCACATGGTGGTACAATAAGAACTGGACCTTATTTAGGAATGTTTGCTGAAGGGATCCCAAAGTTATTTGAAATACTGACTAACAAATAAGCTGCCCTGTGTCTAAAGGCTGAAGGGCCAGCTTCACTCCCCTCACTGGGATGCTGGATGTACCTGGTACTGTCATTACAGCCATGACTGTAGATAACTAACACTGCTGCTGGTCTCCTCTGAGCCCCAGTAACGCGGAGCTTGGCACCACCCGCTAAATCTGCTTGGAAAAAAAGTGTTAAATCAGGCAGCAATAAACCTCATGTTCTCAGGGTGAAGACTACTACTGTATCCAACTCATTTAAATTTACCTTGGGCATATCGACTATTGTGATTGTAATGTACGCATGCCTTTGTTTTTTCACCATGCTCAGCAATCCAAGATCAGAAATTTTGCAGTCAGGAGCAAGAAACTTCCAGCAGTGCTTCTGACCACACACCACGTTCCCAAACTGACCATTTGACCAGCACAGTCAGATGGAAAATTCACCCAAAAGAGCCAGATGGCAGTTGATGCTCTGAGCAAGACTCAGATATTTTATGTTTCCACCTAGCCTCTGACACCAGCTGCAGACATGCAGAACAAGCTCCTGTTCACAGGGAACAAAATGACAAAGAGAAAAATGTGGTGTAGGGAGGTGCCCACATCCTCTGTCACCATTCAAGAACAGCACTTCCTTGCAATAGGTTATACAAACATATAGGAAAAGAACACATCTTTTTCCTGAAAAGCTTATGACCTAAAAAGCCAAGACAAAGACAGGGAGAATAAAAAGATGCCGAGAGAGGTGAAGTGATTTATGCAAGGAAGTAGTAACAGTGTTGTTCCCAACATATCTTAAGCTTGCTGGTTTTTTTTTTAGACCTGAGGAAACAATTGTATGCCCACAGTTTGCCCCTTTTCTGGTTTAGTAAAATCTATTTCTCTACATATAAGAAAACTTTTCCATATAAACCTTGCCCTAACCAATTAGCTAAAACAGTCCAGTAAAGTCAGGCAGGGATCAAAACCTTTTTTTGCTTGTACTCTAACACCATATCCATAGCTTCCCACACTAATTGTGTCTTCAAGACCCTGGAAAGATACGACCGGGGAATGAATTTATACTGGGACTTGGACCTCTTTTTCCAATGAAACCAATGAAATTCAGGGGACTCTGGGTGTAGGGGTGGGGGCTGTTTACAAGTGTTAGTATCTGAATTGTGGTGAATTATATGCCTAAAGCTACCCAAAATAGAAGGATTCAGCTGTGGACATAAGAGAAAGCAGAGCTAAGCTCACACGTGAGAAACAAATAGATGAGTAGGGCACGCTCGAAGCAGGCAGAGATTAAATCTGTTTTCAGCCTGGGCTTTCTCTCCCTGCTCTAGCGTCTGGTGGTCCCACAGCTACTGTAGTGATGGAGATTGTGTAGGCACGCTTCGAACTAGCCAGTCGGGGCACTTGTTGGCACTGTAACCACAGCAGTACGGAGCTCAGCATGAGCTAATCTCCTTAGCATTTACCCGGCTTCTCAGGTGGGTTTTACAGCTAACGGTGCTCCTTCATCTACCAGCACAGAGCTATAAGCAGCAGGGAAACTAGTTTAAAGCTAGCTTAGCTATATCCTCTTGTACTGTTGTCATTGCTTCAGAGAGGTAACTTGAGACAAGCTTGACTGCAAAAGGTGTTCAGCAAAGTACTGTGAAAATCGGAGACCTTTTAGGAGCTCTAAATCAGGTCTCAGAAACCTGGAGTGTTGCAAAAAAAACAAGTTAGGGCGCCAAGAAGGAAGAGAAATATACAGGGAAATTACTAGTGGGATTTTGTGGAATTTCTTTAAAGCACAATGGTACCAAACCCCAAAACTGCCGTGCGTGAAAACGATAAACTAACAGCAACAGAAGAGTTGAATCACCCAGACAGAAACTATGAAATACTACAGTAAATGCAAGGATTGAACAAATGAATCAATAACTTTGTAGATTACTTTGCACAGCCTAAAGAAAAATGAGAACAATAGGGACAAATCACTACATTTCCTTTTAAGTAATACTTGGGGATAGAGCTGGTAAGGCTGGTATCCATAATAAGGTCAGCTCTTTAACTAAGAGCCCAGTAAGCCTTGCTAGCAGAAATACAAGACTTATAATCTAACACAGTGAATTTTTGCTGGATAAAAATCAAATTAAGTCAATCAATGGTGAAAAAGGGATTCCCAGGGAAAACGTTTTTGGGGGTGGGTTTTTCATTGTTTTTGTTTTTTAAGTGCAGGAGAACCAACACACATCAGTGGGAGAAAAAAAAAAAAGAGCCTATTAAGTGATCATGCCAAGTACCACTGGCTCAGAGGACAACATTGTGTTGATATGGTGTATTACCTTTTGGTTTACGAGCCAGCTTAAAAGAAGCTTTGCACAAAATGCTTTAGGATCTACACTGAATTAGGATTGACTTGTTTAGTGGCCACAGCAGAGTAGAGGAAAAAGAATGAGTCAGATAAATGGAGGACCACACAACCAGAATTACATTTTACAATACCATTTTGTACCTGTAGAGTACTCCAACTTGCAGGCAATGCCAGTATTAGGTTTCAATTGATTTTTACATGCTGACATGCCACTTAGCTACTAAGGGCACCAGACTGCACCGTACCAGACATATTCCCCTATGTGAGATTTGTAACGCTCCCAATTAAGTGAACTATACTGCATAGAAAACTTCTGAGAAGTCATCACAAATCACCCATAACCCAGAAGCCTTGAATATTAAAAATGGTCCTTTCAAGATCATTCACTATGAGACATTAATTTACAACAAATCATAATTCCAGCATCATTAGGGAGCAAATATTCAGTAGGGACAAATAACTTACTTCATCTGACAAGCCACAAAAACACTACACCATAACTCTGGAATACATTTCCACATTCTCTCCTAAATCCCATTAAGTAGATAGGTTTCACAGGATGACTGGAAGACCAAAATATTCAAGGGCATGCAAGAAAATAATTAATATTTAAAAGAGGGAGGCAAGAAGAGAGCTTCTCTTTTAAAAGAAGAGCTAGACAAAAAGGAAGCTGGACAAAGCTGAATTTACTTTGTTGTGTTCCATAGCCAGTGGCTACAGTCCTTCAACATCATCCCCTCTGTTTTGGGATTAAAAGGAGGAAAAAGTAAGCAAGCTCATTTCTTTCAGGCAAGTGATGTTTGTTCAGCATTCAGAAAAACTGCATTAGATAGGATCAGGCTTCTGTAGATCCAAATAAATGCCTTAAGAATGAAATTTTATCCCTGCAACCCCACGGCAAAAGCAAAAAAGCTGGCAAAAGGAAAAAGCACCCTTAAAAAAAAAGCTCTGCCTGGGGATCTTGTTTGAGACAATGGAAGCTTTATCACTGTCTGTAGGGAAACCAGAAGCAAGCCTGTCCTGCAGGATGAAAGCAGGATGCTGTACTGGGCTGAGAACACACTGGAAGACCACAGTCAACACATTTCCCATGACTGAGATGACACAGAGCATGCTGGAGGGATTGTAAGGACTACAGCGGAGGAAGGCAGAGGGAGGATACGTGATAGAGAAGACTATAAGTAAAAGTGACACATAAAGATGTTCACAATGGAAATTTATACTAGCTAGCAAAGGTCCCTCTACACCTCTGTTACTACTTTCATCTTAAAACAAAGAGCTAGAGACTACACATTTAAATAAATTTACATAGAGTACTTCATCAAGTTGTCTCATAAGCAGCTATGCAGTTTTGTTTGTGGTTTTAATCTGATTGTCCAGACAACCCACATCCTTCTAGCAACACATATAAGTGTGCCTTACGTAGTTCCGATCTTTCAAAAACGTTCCAGAATTCACAGTGTTAAAACACTACAGAATGACCAGAAGACCTCTGCCAGCAGTCATAAATATAAAAATCAAACCTTGTAGTTAGAGGCAGCTGTGTAAAACTTTACCTGATACATAGAGAAGCTTGTAATGAATAATGGCCAGGTGTTTTCATTTTCAGCTCATTAGAGGAGCTTTCTCTTTCCACACTAGAGCTTTGCTAATGGTTTGTCAAGCCAGAGTGTTATTCTTGGCTATTACATCAACAGTAGCCCTTCTATATATCACTGCTTCTATAAAATACTTTACATCAAAACAAAGAGTTTTCACAGTGACTAGTCCTAATACACCTATGCTATTTTTGACACTCGGCTTGAGATCAGTCAGACAGTTTCTAAGAAAACCATCTATCACTTTCTAAAGAATAGGGTTTCTTCAGATCTCTTCAGCTGAGCTTCTAAGCTTTTATACCTGGAGTCACTTATGAAAAATTGTCATCCTACATTTTGAAGAATGAGTACATTACAGAAAGGATCTAGCCATATTAACAGACCCAGGTAAGCAAATCTAGGAACTTTGTTATTAATTCCTTAGACACAAAGAAAATTCACTTTCCTACAGGAGCAGATCATCACACCAGCCAACGTAGCTTAACAGTGACCAAGAAACACCAGCTGCACCTCTGAGAGGAGAGGGCATGGTCCACACTCCTGGATTCCTCTCTTTGCTGAAATGTCTCTCCTTGCAGCTAAAGAAGGGGAGGGGAAAACAAGGAGATAGATTTGCAGTTGTGGCAGCAATTTAATAATTTAACACCTGTTCACAGGAAACTAGAGAGTAGATGCATTCATTTTGCTGAGGCCACTGCACAGCCATCTGAATGTAAAGATTTTTTACCACCTCTGATTTGGGTGTAGTATAAACAGGTGACCTAGAACTGAATGGCTCTGCTTTACATTAATAAACCTTTGAAACATAGAGATGTCTCACACCTGCATTTCCTTTCCCTAAGTGGTAATTCCTTACCGTGAGTATTTGCATTCACGGTAGCATTTATTTATGATAACAAAGGTGTCACAGAAGATTAAAGATTTTCTACCTGGAGATGCTTAGAGAGATAGTAGCAGAGTTATTTTTACTTAAGAGAAATTCTAAAAATACATTAGGAAAAAAGAAACAACAATCTAAAAAAAAAATCATTTTCCAATAATGAAAGGAAACAATTGCTCCCTAACTACACATGCCTTGCTTATGAAAGAGCAGTGAGACTCTTCACTGCTATTTCCTAGGCAACAATTGTATAAACAGAAAGAAATCCCACTGAATTCTTGTGAAATAGCCTTAAAAAAATAGATTAAACATGAATATAATTCATAGCATAAGTCATGCAGGAGTAAAACCAGAGTGCAAAAACTGAAGGAATTAATAAGGTGTTCTTAGTACTTGATAAGTTGCAGCTGACAGCAGCCTGTACCACCTTAGCAACTTAAAGGGAAAAGGAAGGTTTTTTCCTTCCACTCAGTCTCCTTCAAATATGCTTCCTGCAGAAAGTGAGACTTGTTAACCTCGTAGCACTGACATTTAAAAAGTAGAGATAATTATAAACAAGGTGAGCAAACCCTACCAAGCAAATGGGTTTAAGTGGAATACTTATAAGGTCTTTTTCTTTTCTTTTCTTTTCCTTTTTTAAGAGCTAAATATGTGCTAGACAACTTTAATGAGGCAGTGCAAACAGGAATTATCTGAAAAGATATTCACCCAGAGATTGCACTATCCAGTTTCTGTTTGGTTCAGAATTTCACTCACAGTCGCAAAAACTTATCCTGTTTAATTAAAAGAAACATTCATATAAGGAACATGAGGTTCTTGAATATGAATTTAAATATAACAGCCTAAGAAAGCAGTTAAAATTAAGAATGGATTGTAATTCTAAATGAAATTATCTGTAATCCCTACGCTTCAGAAACTGCAATAGCTGTACAGCTATAATAAGTTTTGAATTCAAGGTATCAGATCTCAGCTAATGTAATCTGTTCAGATTAATTGATAGGATGGCAGTAACTGTGTGTATGTAAGGAGCCTAAACTTTTTCATATTGGAGTTGTTGCCAAAGCCTTCAACTACATCTGCTGTTATATGACTCCTTCCACCACAAGACGGCATGCAGTGTTGTTTGGGTTTTTTTTTCACATTAGTTGGATAAGCCCGGGCAATGCTAAAAGCAAAACATGGTTCTACTCTGAAATAGCTCAGTAGATTTGCTCTGTCAATATTCAGCCAGATTTTGTCACTTTGATACCAGCTTCTCAGATTTCACTAAAATTAAGGTGTAAAGCTTTAATTTCTTGTTTTCTTCCAAGCACATCAAGACCAAGAAGGTGGCTGGGAATAGCCAGATGGAGTTATCAAGAACGAATCGCGCTTGACCAACCTGATTGCCTTCTACCAGTCATCTATCAGTTGTGATGACTGGTGGAATGGATGACAGGAGAGCTGTGAATGTTGTTTATGTTGGCTTTAGAAAGGTCTTTGATGTGTTTTCCTACAGCAGCCTTATAGCCAAATTAGGGAAATATAGACTAGAAAAAGAGACAGTAAATAGGGTTGAAAATTGGCTGGACAGCCTGGCTCAAAGGTTCACCACCAGGGTCAGTAGCACAAAGTCCATCTAGTGGCCAGTAACTAGTGGCATCCCTTGGGGACTAGCACTGCAACCAATAATGTTTAGTGTTTTTATTAATTACCCAGACTATAGGACAGAATGCACTCTCAGCAAGTTTGCAAATGACACCAAAGTCAGAAGAACAGTAAAATACGCTGGAAGGCAGGGCTTCAATTCAGAAGGACCTCAATAGGCTAGAGCATCTCACCAAGTTCAACAAAATCAAAAGCAATGCCCTGTACCTGGGATGGGACAGCCCGCTGCACAGGCTTACAGGATGGGGAATGACTGGTCAGAGAGTGGCTTTGCTGAAAAAGACCTTTGGGTCCTGGTGGAAAAATTCAACATGAGCCAGCAATGGGTCCTAGAAAGCCAACATCATCCTGGGCTAGTAGAAGTGCAACCAGCACATCCAGGAGGTTGATCCTTCACCTCTACTTGGCACTTGTGAGACCATACCTGGAGCACTGTGCAGTTTTGGGCTCCCCAGTACAAGAAAGACATTAACATACCAGAGCAAGTCCGGCACAGGACAACCAGGGTGGTACAGGGGCTGGAGCACTTGGCATATGGGAGAAGCTGAGAGATCTGGGTTTGTTAAGCCCAGGGAGAAGATAGGTCAAGGGATATACTGCAGTCTACAGCTATTTAATGGCAGGATGGAGAGAAGACAGACTCTTCTCAAAGATGCACAGTGGAAAGATGAGGGGCACCAGGGACAAGTTGGAACACAGGAAATTAGACACAAAGATGATGGGTGGTCAGACACTGGAACAGAGGTCCACAGAGGTTGTGGGAACTCCATCCTTGGCGTTATTCAAATCTCAGCTGGACAACCTTGTCTAGCTGATCCTTTTTTGAGTAAGGACTGGACCAGCTGGCCTCCAGAGGACCCTCCAAACTACATGATAACTATGATTCTGTGATTCTCGCTCTGCGGATTCAGCAAACATAGAAGACGTAAATGAGGTACCTCTGCAGATCTTCCAGGTGCCTCCGTGTTTCCACCTAAATGATCTACAGAGCTGTTTTCTAAAATTCTTTTTGGTTTTACTCTGAGAATGGACTCTGTCTATTGAAATGATCACTGGATCCTCTTTAGTACACTTATCTGATCATGTGGTGTATATCTTCTTATTGCTGGCTCCCAAACAAGCCGTCGCCCCATCATAAGAACGAGGAAGACTAATATGAAAAGATTCAGAGATGCTCCCAGAATCACACATGAAGTTTTGGGGAGTCCACATATGCTCCCTGAATCTTAGGGTAACCCTAAACTTTAAGGTGTTCTTTCTTCTTTGTACTGAAGGAAGCAGACATAATTTTACAAAGGTAAAGCAACTTCTGAAAATCCCCTCGCTCTCTCAAATTACACATAAAGAGGTAATTTGGTGGCAGATTATTGCAGGTGGCAGCGTGTGACTGCCATGGCCAGGGTGCAAGCCTAGAAAATGGAAGGTAGAGACAGAAGTAATGCATAAGCAAAGTGAAAGAAATGCCATATGTCACTGCAAATGTGGGAAGTCCCCATACTATACTTTTATAGAATCAATTTCCAGAGTCTAGCCTCATTTTAAGCAGCATACGTTGAAGCAGGCAACAAGCCAAGGGTGCCATGGACAGAGCGTAACTGTTTTAGAACAGAAGCCACGGGTTTTGATTCTGCCTTTCAAAGGGATGTGCTGGCCGAGCCAAATGCACGTATAGCTCCATGCACAAGGCCGCATCCCTTTCACTACACAAGATGATGTGTATATAATATAACATATAACACAATAAGCTTCTAGCTGTTAACTAGCAATGATAAATGTTTTGACTGCATTACTTGGAATATATTATCCTCACCCTCTGATTGCCACAATAAATTAAAAACTTGATCTGTTTGAATTGGGGGGAGGGGGGAGAGAAAGCTCAAAATCAGCAAAGTGTGACTGTATTGTAAAGTTAAATGTGTAGGTAGTTCTCATCTTAAAGTTTTATGGGCTTGCAAAGATTAGATAATATGTCAGAACAGTTAGGAGGGGATTGTGAATCCTATTTGCAGTTCTTCTCCAGCAGGCTCACTTCTCAGGCTGACCTGCTAATAAAGGCAACCCCTGGACCATGGAAAGAACTACTGAAGCAGAGCAAGGTGTAATGGCCAGATGCAGTACTAATACCAGTTGTGAATTACATATTATTTAGGGCAAGTGGTAATATAGAAAAGGGTATTTCCAGTGCTGGCTAAATGAGGAGAGAGAGGAGGAAATTGCTGACTTTAATCATGACTTGGTATGCTGAAGGAATGTTTCTCTTCCTATGAACAACAGGAAAAAAATACACATTTCTCACTTAAACTTATTGATATGAAAAAGCAGACCAAGATCTCAATAAATATCAGAGTGATATGTCAGACTGGTGAAGTATTTCAAACAAAATGATGTTTTACCAGGAGTTCAAGGAAAAAAGGACAGAGACAAGGAATAGTGGGATGTGGAACCAAGACGATGAGGACAAAGCTTAGACCTGTATTCTCATTTAAATACCTGTAGCATCTGTAAACCACCTGTACCAAGCAAGTGTGATGTTAAGGTTAGTCATCAGTGTGAGGGCTTGTAATGAGTCCTTGGCATTTATAGAGGGACCTGGCCTGTCCAGCTCATGGCTGGAGGCAAATGACACATAAAAAACCAAGGCAGTTCGCCTTAGTAGATTTTAGTGCTTCACTTCACCAATGAAACATAAGGCTCCTCTAAAGAGTATGGTCTTTGTACTATGCAGTATTAGTAAACTTACAAGATTCTGCCCATGTACAAAAACGAATCTGCACCAGACTTTTATGAAAAAATATTTTCAGCTCTAAGCAAGCGAGATAGCAGAAAAGCTATGGGATAAAGATTTGAAACAGTGCACAAAGCAGCAAAAGCTATAAAATCCTAGTTAATATACATGAGAAAATAATTAGTATGCATTGAAGCCTTGGGAAGAAAGCAGATGCACAAGCATTTTTACTGTAGATAAATGCAGTGTGGCTGCTGCTGAATGTAAAATACAGAAGACAACTTTTTTCTTCCTATTCTTCGTCATGCTTGATGATCTTGCAGCAGTTTGGGATGGTAATTAAGTAGCAAACTCATGGAAATTAATGTTTTACCTAGTCCATTTAATCTCATTTCCAGGATGTGACGGTATGGGATGGAATAAAGTATCCCTGTGGTACCCCTGTTGGCTGAAAGATACTATTGCTATATGCTGAGAAAAGCTGCAGACATAATGATTCTCCACATTTAGGATATGAGAAAATTGTGGGAAGGGTGTGGAGAGGTGTCCTGGTTTCAGCTGGGATAGAGTTAATTTTCTTCCTAGTAGCTGGTATAGTGCTGTGTTTTGGATTTAGGATGAGAATAATGTTGATAACAGACTGATGTTTTAGTTGTGGCTAAGCAGTGTTTATACCGAGTCAAGGACTTTTCAGCTTCTCATACTGCCCTGCCAGCAAGGGGCCAGGGTGGGGTGTGAGCACAAGAATTTGGGAGGGGACACAGCCAGGGCAGCTGACCCAAACTGGCCAATGGGGTATTCCATACCATGTGACATCATGCCCAGTATGTAAACCGGGGGGAGTGGGGCCTGGGGGGATCGCTGCTCAGGAACTAACTGGGCATTGGTCGGCGAGTGGTGAGCAATTACATTGTGCATCACTTGTTTTGTATATTCCAATCATCATCATCATCATCATTATTATTATTATTATTAATTTCCCCTTCCTCTTCTGTCCTATTTAACTGTTTTTATCTCAACCCATGAATTTTACTTTTTTTTCCCCGATTCTCACCCCCATCCCACTGGAGAGAGTGAACGGCTGTGTGGTGTTTAGCTGCCTGCCAAGTTTAGCTGCCTGCCAGGTTAAACCACGACAAGGAGTTCTGTACTAAAGACCAATAACTAGCTCTGGCAGTCATCGTCATCATTATAAAAGGTAATAATAATAATTTCTTTTGCTTTCCCTGCTTTTACTGCTCCATTGTACACATTGTTCATTAGCACTGTTTTGAAGGTGGTTCAACATCTCACAGTTTTCTCGCCTTTTGAAAGAAAAGTGGATAAATCACTCTAGCACTACAAAAACCTATGGAGAAGACAATTTCCTTTCCCATTCCCAGAAAACTAATGTGCAGACTACACCGGGAATAGATATTCCGAGCAGCTGCTGAGATCTTGCTATTTAAGCTTGCTATAGATATTCACAATATCTGGGGTCAAATATAATCTCTCCCACTTCTCTTGACTGTAACTATTGGATCTATAACTAAAAAGGGTTAAGCTGTAGTAGCTTTCTTCTCATCTGGCACCTATAGAACATGCTAAGCAGAAGTAGGATTTGGCTTGTTTCAAGATTTGAAGTGCAAGAAATCCATTTTGTGCTGCAGTAGTGGGAAATTTTAAAAGTAGATATGGATCCAAAGATGCAGCCTATGACACAATGAAATACTCAAGGACTATTTCAAGCTGACTTTTCTGATATATAGCATTAAAGGGAATTAAAGGTTTGGTCCGTTCTTTGTCATTATCAAAGAGACACTAAAGGGAAAGCGAATTTAGGGCCAGACTTTAGCCTACACTGACAATTAAAGGTGATTGATTTTATATCATTTGCAAGCGCTTATGTTTGAACCCCAAATTAAGTCTTGAGGTGAGGGGCTTTCATGGACTCTTTCCTTGTCTGATATCTAGCACACCAAGGGCTCAGCTTTCCCCCCGCATGACTGATGGCAGCGCGCTGGAAGAAAGGTACAAGTCAGCTGAGACAAAGGGTTTCTGTGTGGAGAAAAGAAAGTGATAGAATGCAGCTCTGTGACAGGTTGTATAAAGCTGACCATATTTCTAATTTCTTAGCAGCCCGCGTGAGGAGAGCAGCGTCAGAAGCTGAATAGAGGATATCGCCCAGTCTTCCTCCGAAAAGCTTTCCCAGTGCCACCCACAGTCCTGCTGAACACCAGCTCTGAAACGCTATCGCTCATCTTGCCAAAAGCATCCTTTTCTCTGCAGTAGTCCAAACCTTCCTCCTCTCTCTCCTTGTCATTAAGCGAACATTACAAGCCCATTCAGCACTTTCTATTGTTCCCAGAAGTGCATTTCTACTACTGAGTTATACAGCAGAAGAAGTACAAGTAGCCACATGTTCATCAACCATCTTAATTTACACTCCCTCCAAAAATAGCACATATCTGAAACCTCATCAGTTTCTAAAACAAATTACACATCACTTCTGACTTATATCAAAACTGAAGCAAAGCTCAGCAGGACTCATCAATTCTCAGCAAAGACTAAATAGCATAGTGAGAGGTTTCTAATGCCTATTTAAAGGTTTTTTTAAAATATGCATATGGACGCCTTTAACCAGCGCATTTCATCAAGAGTAGCTAAAGGCAAACTGCAGTTGTCAAAATCAGAGAACAAAGAACATCTTTGTGATATATTAATGTTTTGTGATAAATTTGTCACTAGCACACAGCATGTGATATCTATCTTATCTTTCTGATATTTCAGGCCAAATTGTACCATATAGAAGCTGACTTCCACTGTCATTCTTTGAGCCCCTTCAAGCATCAGGAGAAATCCATCTGGCTGCTCTGGGGTACAAAGAATTTTCCAGTACCTTGAAATAAAAGTGGAAAAAAGGGGAAAGAGGAAAAGAGCTATCTCATGGTCTTTGTGCACGTATTGCAAAGAAGAATCTGCAATTTTGATTCACGTTACTGCCTGTCAGAATCAGATGCAACTGGAAGTCAAGTTCAGTAGCTCTTCCAAACGTTACCTACTCTGCATTTGCTCTTTAAAAAAAAATCTACCTTAAAATATCAGTGGAACAAAAAGATATAGAGCACACATATTTAAAATCAGTGTCTCTGCAGAGACAATTCCCCATTGTCTATACTTTGATATGGGAGGTCTCTATTTTCCTTCTATTTTAAAGTTACCTTTAGACTCTTCAAACACTGATGGAGGAGGCTGAGAAGAAATTTCTGCCTGTTGGAGATGTTCCAGCCAGACTCAGTGATAGGGACAAAGGATAGCCCCTCCGATGTCCCTCATCTCTTTCCCAGCATCTAGTGCTTGGTCTCCCAAAACCGATGTTTTTCTTTTCAACTATACCCCTGAGTGCTGCTGCTCCAAGGCACAACCCATTGGGTACAATTCGGATTCGCATTTAAGCTTACAGTAATCCTAGGGTTACACCCAGATCTGTGAAGTGTCATTCTAAAATGGTGGACAAAATTCCCATCTAGCATCTAACCATTTCTGCCCAAAATTTAGGGGTTTAAGCCTGTATTCTATAGGAGCCCTGAAAGTCAAGGTGGGAGGATACATGCATGCACGTGCCTCTGTGGGCACACACAGGCTGGATGTAACCTCTCCTATCTGTTAAATTAAAGATTGTAGTTTTGTTCTGCGCGATCAGGCTCATAGAAGAAAAGGCTAGGAAGTAGCTACAGTTCATCTGGGCCAGAGAGAAAATATTCTTCGCCTTGGTCCAGGATTGTGTAACCAATTTACATTGATTGTGCAACTTATACTTCACAGATGTAAGCTGCTCTAAAACCCCCGAAGTCAAAAGAAATCTTTCCATTGACTTTAGTGGCTTTGAATCCAGTTCATACTCTACAGTACAATCTGTATTTCTCCCTCAGATCAATAAAACGCAAAACAAAATATTCACTATGTAGTGTAATCCATTGTGCTCCAGCTCTGTAGCAGACAAATGAGGTGCCCTTTATTGAAGCTCACAATATATAAATGAGACTTTCTGCAAGTTTTATATGTTCATCAATGTTCATTACTTCTCAATTGATTTTCTAAGGTCTGAAATATTCTTCTACCTGCATTTAATATATGCCCTTACTTTAGTTTCTTTGACTGCAATTGAAAGTCTCCTGGCTCTGATTCCAGGCTGAAAATTCCCTATTTGTTTATGACTATAAGATGAAGTAGTACTAATTGCATCCTTCACTAAAGAAGGGTGGATACCTTGTATCTCATCAAGAATTTATAGGCCAGTGAATGACTTTGCTGAATTGAATATCTCTAGCAATGAAAATTTTCCAATTAATATTGCAGAATATTCACAGAAAACAAAACCTGAATCCAACCTTAGGGCTACATTTTAGAAATCCCTTTCTATGAATTATGTGCATTGAATCAGGGAATAAAAATGGCAGCACTGTGAGTCACACAAATAATTTAAATTATCTTGAAATTTCAAAGCCAAACATCCAGGGTCGCTATCTGACTTGTGCTTTTCAGACCAACATTTGGTGGCCAGAATTATTAATTAATTATTTTGAAAGAGAAGCTCGTTTCCACATTTGCATCCACTGCACAGTTTGTGGAGGCCACTGGCGCAGTAGGATATCAGTAAGGAAAATGACAGCTTTCCAGATGAAGGACGTGAACCTTTCGGGAGGGTACGTAGTGGCCTGCAGACACTTAAGAGTCACGCCAGGTCTCCAAACAGGCGGCTCACGCCGCTGTTCCTGCCACAAGTTGAACTACCTGCAGGCATCTTACAGACTCCCAATGCTGCTGTTTGCCGAGGATTGTGTTTCGGCCGGCCGCCCTCCCGAGATTTTGCCCGAGGGAAGAACTCACCAAACACGGGGCTCCTCACCCAGCCGTACGCTGCCGCTCCTGGTCCTCCTTTGGTTTGGCTGTGACAAAGCTCCGATCTTTAAGACACTTGGGACGTGGTTTTACGCTGACTCCGGGCCTTGCCTCATCGTCAACGGGAGCCCTCCTGAAATGTAACGACCGTGCGTTTTACCCTCTCTGGGATTAGCTGCCGCGAGGTCCTGAGTCCACAGCGGGACCGGTGCGAAAACATGGGCACATAAGAAGGTGACCGAACACCCGGCCACATCTTGATGGGAACTGACCCTTTGGCAGCAAATGGAGATTGAAGCTGATCGTGAGACTACAAGCAAGAAAGACGTTACAAGGTTGAGCCAAAGCCACTGGGAGCAACGCAGAGGCTGGCGGTACTGCTCAAAGAGAATTTAAGCAGTTGCTACAGAAATTATTGGGGGAGCCTCCTGGGCCTGTTAGGAGGTCAGACCGCATCAGAAATAGCCGATTCTTGCTTCAGAGTCTCTGATTTTTGCTTTTTAACATTTTCCAGGGCTTCTGATTCATCGCACCTGAAAAGCGGATATTATTTGGGACTGACAACAGCAGCAACAAAGACAACATCTGTTCTCTTAAGTAAGGGGTCGCGATACGGAGCCTGGGGGGTGCGACAATGCATTGGCTGCAGCAACGCAACTGGTGCCAGTTCTCCCCTGCCCACTGGCTGGTGCTCACCCCTGCTAGTCTGCGGCTGAACTGGTCTGGGCTGAGAATTCTCACTTCCCAACGGCTTCATTGCATAGTGGATCACTTCAGTGACTCAGATTTATTATGCAGTCCTGGAAAAATACAGTATTAGGACAATTGAGGTTGTGGACATGGGTATGGTGAACAGGAACAAGAAGCCAAAGGTAAAGGGAGAACTCTCTGTCGTTACACCCTTGGAAACAAAATCTGCCTCAAGAAATCAAGGAAGACGAGAGGCCCATTTTGTATATTTTTCTCTTTTAGCCTGAAAGGATTTTTTCTCTCCAGATGGTAACTAATTAATACCAAGTAAATGTCAATAAAGGTAGCTAAAATGCTTTTTGGAGCAGTCAATCCACACGCAAGTCACCCTTTTCTCTTCGTCCAGCAATGCTCTACTTAGAGAGCAAATCTCACTGCAATCTTAATTAGGAAGCTTTGACTGGAAACTCCACAGTATAGAGGGACTGGAAATTATCAGGGGCTCGCCTTTGGTGTTGGCTCAGTGCTAGCACACTGGAGTCCTAGTCTTGGTTGGAATTCCTAGCTATGATGACTATACAAGTAACTATAAGAATATTAATTTCAGTAATAATAGTACCCTTATTCTGATTGACCTCAATCCAAGAATACAAGTCCCAAAGATACCAGAGGAAAATTTAAACACTCTTTTTTTAAACACTGCTGTTTTGTCCTGAAAATAGACTCACACAGATACTAAAAATACATTCAGCATAAGGCTGTGGCATAATGGTCAACAGTTTCTATCACTGCTTTGTGAATCATTTTAGCTATGCTGCTGACTCCTAAAAGTGAAACCAAATGAATTTTAATTTTAGTTCATTTTGCTTGGAAAGATTTTTCAATATAAGGTTTGGAGTTTTTCTTTTTTTTTTTAAAAAAGCACTGCTGTTTCAGGTTTTGCTGGCAAATAGTGCTGAACTCATTCAGTCTATTTGCCAGAGTTAAGGTCACTGCAGCTTTAGTTTTACAAAGAACACCATTTTTCTGTTTCTCTGTTAATCTTGGCCTGAAAAGACCACACATTACCCTTCCCAATTGAACAGTTTAGCCTTTGTTCCTTTGTTTGGGTTATACTATTAATCTGCTAGGTCGATAGCAAAAATGTGTGAACTGCTAGTATGCCAGATGATTGACAGGCAATTAGCAGCTTCTAGAGAACCGTGCTTTGAATTGCGCAGATATGTGACTACATTGGGAGGCAGAGGCTGCTGATCTGACTTTTTGGTAAATTTTTGCTGCAATACTAAAAATGGGATCTTTAAAAGAACTAGTGTAACTGTTCTCAGGAGCTTCAGCTGCAGGAGACCTGCAAAATTGAATCAGAGGTGTGAAGAGCTTTACTGTAAGCAAATAATTAACCTGTTATCTATTCAGATCCCTCAGAAAATAAAGTTTGCAAAGCAGTGTTAGCTTTAAACTTCACCTGAGGAGCAAGAAAACTTCCTTATTAAAATACAAATTTGAGAAAACATTCTTCTCCAATTGCCAGTTTTTGTGGGAAAGATGTGGAGCCCAGGAATAATGAAACTTTCATGCTTGCTAGTTTTTTGTGAGGTTCTCATTTTTTTCTCCCTATTCTTAATTTCTTACTAAGATGGCCACCTACTTTGTCTTCTGTTAAGCTCTGGTAAAAAGTGATAGTGTGAACAGCATCCTAGAATGGTGTCCCTATACTCTCCATTGATATATATCCTGATTTTTTAAGTTTATACATTGAAAGCATGTATGTGTGTTTGATAGCGTGCCATTTCTCTGTATACAGAATAAGTCTGGGATATGAGAGTTACATATCCTTCCCTGCCAACATTATAATACATTTTATTTCCTGAGAAGATTTTGCCTGTGCAAAAAGCTTCATCGTCTTCAGTGTGTGAGCGTAGGTCATTTATTACAGACACACACATGCACCAGAGCCCTGCCCACTTCGTGACAATTTCAACTTTTTTTAACGAGCTTGGGACTTGGTCAGCCACCACCAGAACAGCTGGTTACACCTTTACTTATTCACATTTTATGCACACAAATTTTCACCAACTCAGGCAGGGGAAGAATCAGATACTCCTTAGTCCACAGTTGCTTTGACAGCAGGAATGCAGCTGGACTGCACACCCCTCTGATTTGGAGAGTCATTGCCCACCGACATGCATGGGGCTGAGTATAACTGCAGGGAGAGAGGGAGAATTTGTAAGAAAATTGAAATGGCTCCTTCCCAGCCCCCCTTCCTACATCTGCTGCAAAGGCTTCTTTTGAACAGACACAGAACAGTCAAAATCTTGGGGGTTTAGCTTTTGTCCACAGGATTCGAGAATTGCAAGCTGCAAATAGCATCAAATGTACTTTGCCAGGATGAAGGCATGAGCCGAGTGTAGTTTGGATTTGCACCTTCGGTTCCCAAGAGAACTGGCATTTTAAAACCTGAGGCCTAAACCACCATGTTGTCACACTCTTACAGCTTTAAAAACAGCCATAAAAATAAGTGTGTTAGAATTACAAGATGTTTGGTAGGGAGTATAATGGCATTGCACTTCAGTCAGGTAAGGGATGTTTTCAAACAAATGGAGTGCAATCTGTTCACACTTGCGCTTCTCAGAATAACTTTGCCTGTTCCTTTTGCAAGTTGCATGACCTTTTATGTTAAAATGTCCATGTGTTAAAAAAATTCAGAATAATTCAGTAGTTTTTCTTTTAATCCAACAGCTGCAAAGCTTTTCAGATGTTCTGCAGTGAAAATAATTTTCTCCAGCTAGGACTTCCTATTTCATTACATGAATCCCTTTTGGCTTCCCCTCAAGCAAATTTTATTGATGTAATAATTTAAGTTGCTTCCAATTAGGCCTTGGAAATTAGGTATTCTAAACATTTCCATTAGAAATTCTTGATATTAGTTTAACAAGTACTTTGTTATACAGCTTTACAGCAGCCATACTTACTTCAGAAGATGATAACCAGGACAAATCCTGAAATAAATGTTTCTCTTCTTGTAGCATCAAGGGAAGAAATGGGAGCAGATAGAAACAAAGTTTGTGTGTGTAGGAAAGAGGGGCCATATTTCTCAGTTGCTGTTCATTTCATTTTTTCTCAGACATTTTCATTACTGAGCTATCAGCTGATAGAGCTGAAATTAGTCCCCCCCAGTCCTGTTATTCCAAGATAAGTATAATGTTCAGCCTTGCTTTCCTATTCTCTTAACTTCCAAGCAGCTCAAATGTTTCAGTTTTCTTTTTCCTATCGATGACAAAAATAGATAAGCAGTTGAAATGGAAAAAAAAGAAAACCAAACCCAAAACCTAAACCAGACATAGCAGCTAAGAAATTAATTTAAAATAGTTGATGTTTCACAACCCAAATACATTCAAGTATTTTAAATAATTCTAATATTATAAGATTCTCTACAAAAAACCCGTGACATGCTCTCTATGAAAAAAAATTTAAGATAATGGCTCTGATTCTGCCTCCTGTGATAGCTCTTAGAACAGCAACCTGGAGACAAAGGTAAGTATTTAGGCCCACAGCAGCTCTGAGTCACTCAGAAAATATTCCTCTTATTTAGGAAGGCATTTATGAATCCATTCATCATTGTTATATACCAAGGCTTGTCTGCTACTGCAGAAATTCTTTCGTACCTCGCTGTAGCATTATGATTTATCTCAGTTACAGCTAGTTTCATATTCACCAAGAGACACAGCTGTCTGCATCTCATCTTCAACTGTGGCAGGACTGAGGACCATCCCAAATCCCACCGTGTCCTGCCCAGCTTAAGTTTCATTGCACAGTGGGCCCCATCTCCCTTCAGGACAGAGATGCTCAGAAGGTACATAGTGACCAAAAGCACCTACAAGGGCAAAAGCATCGCAGGAACCTTACATTCCATGGGAACGTGTTCAGGGCTGACAAAAGCCTCCAAATGTGGCTGCTTTGGAGTCCAGCACCTCTCAGGGAATTGAAACGTAACTCTACAGACCTTTTGGGAGTCTTGTAGTATTTGTCACCCTTAAAGCTTGGCTCTGGGTCCATTTCTTCTGCAGGCGGGAAGGTCACTTACTTCTCCCAGATGTCTCTCACCTTGACATGGGACAAAGGGCTCCCTGTTTACCGCTCACTCCTGCTCTCGCTCTCTGTTTGACCCTGAACTCCATAACCTTATCCATGTCAAGCGTGCCTAGCCGACCCCAGGGAAGGGCAGTCTCCTTTCAGAAGAGGGTTAGATCCCATCCAGAGTGCAAAAGGTAAACAGACAACTCCTCTCCCTGCTGTACAACCTCTTCAGTGTGACATAACATATGTGGTACCACTACAGGAACCACAATCAGATACGTAAAACTGTTCTGCTGCCTGTCCCCATACTCACACTTCAGATGTTTCAGCCATATCACTCCTCAGCATCTTCGACAGAAAAGTGCCGCATTATAATATATTTCCCGCTCATAGGTGAGGGGGAGGAGGCTGCTGGGCAGAGGATCTGCAATGCAGTCAGGAACCGAACCCAAATCAGATATCGTTCCTGAAACACAGAAGTCACCGTTCATCTGTCCGAGGGTACGCTGCTTCCACCAAGATGAGCCCATCATCAGCGATAACACGCTCCTGGCTCCCGTCTGCCACAAACACCTCCTGTCTAGCTGCGTGCACTTAGATATTCTCTTGCAGTGGCAGGCCTAACATACTCACTCCTTTACGTATCAAATCTTATAGTTCAATAATATGATATCATGGGCCTGAAAAAGCAAAAGAAAATGGACCGAGAGGAAGGCAGGAGAAGTAAAATAAGCAATAGCAGATATTGTTGAATATACCTTTTGTGATTTTGTTATTAAAATTCAAAACTTGGTTGAGTACCTGTATTTCACTCACTAACAATTTCATACATTCCTCATAGAAATTATGAGTTCCTATACACCAATCAAACCAGTTGCTCCAACAGTAGGCAATGGCCTACTGGATTGCAGACCCATTCGGTTTATTGTGGGGGAACTATGTACAAACCATGCTCTTAATCAGACACTGAACTACTGTTTTCCACCTGGCTGCCTACATCCAGTGTTTCTCCTCACAAACCACAAAACTTGGTGTAAGTATTAACTGGACAAAAGAAAAATCACAAAACTCAGCCTTCCTGTAGGTTGCAATGCTTGTCGTGTCAGATTCCAGACAAACACATGGCTTTTTCAGATACCTAGAAGATTTAAAGTCCTCTTCGAAGCTACTGCCTGTTGGGAAAGCCCAGGAGCACTGTTTTCCATCAAGAGAGTGCCAGGAAGTCACTAACACAGCAGAAAAATCTTCTGTATCTCCAAAATCCCACCGCACCTATACATTTAACACAAAAATGTTGACTTGGGTCAAGGTCCTTCAAGGTACAGAAACAAGCAAGCATTACAAGTCCCCATCCACAGACAAAACATCAAAATACTAACTTCAAAGAAGATTTTGTAAACTTCCAAAGAGTTTTGCTTTGGGTATGTTCGCCAGAGTTTGTACATGGGAGTTTTCAGCGACACTTGCAGACCTCAAACCATTTGTTTCCACTAAGTGCTCCGTGGCTCGCTCATGTTCAAACTGCATTTTGGGAGGAACAAACTTGGGCTCGTACACCATCTTCCACACATTTCCTCTTGCTCACAACATGCCGTACATCCAGCCGCGCTTCATCTGGTTCAGCAGCAGAGCGCAAGGCCTGCTTTTACGGTGGATACCAAACACACCGTGAGACTGGCAAGTCTGCTGGGACGTCTTTGGCACACCGAGGGCATGCCAGCTAGTGCCAGGCCAGTGCTCCTATCGTTCAGCATGTTTGGATAGACAAGGTTTGAGCAAGGCACCCTCACCCTGTGCTTAATTTCTTCCCCTGGTAAGCCAACGGGCCCCTCTGACCTCGCGCCAACATGTAGGCGCACAGATGACCTAAAATTTGGGCATTAAGCTCAGGTCAAACCCTTGAGGAATATGCCCTCTAAAGCCACACGCACTACAACCAGAATTTTAATGCAGATTTCAAGAAATACGCCTTCCACCACCTCTCGCTTGCTCCCTCGCTCCCCAGTGGCTGTGGATTCATAGTTCCCTATGAACTTCCTTCCTCCTTCAATTGTGCTCGCATTTCAAAAGAAAACAAATCTTCAGACACCGCCTCATCCTCCACCCCTATCATACTCGCTCCCTGCTCTGAATTCCTTTTCCATGACTCGATTTCCACCCTGGGCACCCCACCCTCGTGCCTACACTTGCCCCTTGCAGTAGCCCACGGCAGCCAAGGCTCTGTCCTCCGTTCTCCCTCCTATCGCTTTCTGCTGGCAGCCCCTTCTTCACGCTGCCGCCCGCTCACATGAGAGGTACCCAGCGATGCAGAGGATGACAGCGGGTTACCGGACAGTAGAAACACCACGGTGTAACGTTTTCAGTGTTTTAAACATGCTTTTCCATTTTTGCACCACCACGTTTCAGGTTCAAAACCAGTATCTGGGGTTTTTTTCAGGGTGAAAAGTAACCTGGCTTTCAGAATCACAATGGAATAAAGTATTAGTTATTGGAAACGTGAAAAAGAAACCTGTATGTCATGAATAAATTCCCCCACTGGAACAAGGTGCTCAGTATAGATTCCCATTTCAACACATGGCCTTGTTATTTACCACATTAAAAGCAATTTGGCTTTCTGATGTTACAATACTTGCATTTTTATAAAGGCAGTATGGGCTCTGTGACACCCAGACACCTACCCAGTGCTACTGGTTCTATGGCCAGGTGAGATGGAGGGGTTACACTGGCAAGATCCTGCATCTCTCCCTCTCTCCCCCTGTGTATTTTGGTAAGACTCCCTTAGTCTGGCAACCAAATACCAAGCATATTCACTAGCCTAAGCAGACTGTTCCTTCTGAGCCTGCCCAACAGAAAACCACGCCATTTCAGCTGCATACATATTCTACTCAGAGCAAAACAGGCACATTTGGTTAGTGTAACAATTTTTTTATTTCAGTTACTTTTTCACATAAAACTTTATGTAAGCTACAAAAATCGTGAAATGCAGGAATGGTATTAAAACTGCAAACTTAAAAGTTTTAATAAAAAACCACGTGTCTTTCCCTGCTAACAATGACCATTTAAAACGAACCGTATTTTGATGGATTCATTTAATAAACATACCACACACTTCTCAAAAATAAATAAGAACAACATCAGAAAAACCAATACCATCAACAACATGAAGCATTTAGTTGTCTTTTTTTTTTTTCCTTTAAAGACAGAAATGAAATTTCTAGGCACAGTTTTAGGCATTATAGAGGACACAGAGGCAATAGGTTAGTGTGCACTGCTCTGTACAAAAATACAGTCTGAATAAATTACATTGCTAGCCATAAGATTAGACTTCACTTACCAGTCAGTTCATTGCATGTTTAATAATATACAGTTACATGCTAATCCATATATATCATTTATATTTCAAACACATAAGTCTCTCTATATTTGTTTTTAAAATTTACAAAAGCTAAACGAAGTTGTGCAAGAAATCCAGAAGAGGTGCTAGGTACTTGTCAGCACCGGACGGTATACTTTAAGCTTAAAAAATACAAATAACTAGCCCTGCTTGCAAGTTTGCTATATATGTATTTATTCATATATATTTAGAAGAAAAACAATGGATTTGTTGTGTGAGAGAATCATTCTGCCAAATAACTGAAATAATGGTGGCATGACACAAGCACAACATACAGAATGATTCATTTGTTGTATGTACACTCAAGACACAGGTATGTAGCCTTTTTGTGGCTAGAAAAAAAAAAATAAATCAGCATAATGTTGTATTTACTTTTAGTTCAGTGCTGAGAAACAGAATGCTTACCAAAATCAGCAACGGTAAGGGGAAAAAAGAAGAAACGGCAGTAGCAACATAAGCTAAAAGTAGGTACCTAAACCCATATATACTGGATGCCCAAACGCAAAGGACCTGAGGAGTTTGAGAGGTGGGTCCTAATAGACTGCATTACCTTCAAGAGGAAAAGCAGGCATTGAGACTGAAAATCAGATCTCTGACCCGAATATGAATGAAGAACCTTGTCTTCAGGCATTCATGTTTGTAAATTTTTTGCCTGAATACCTTTCATATTAACAGCCAGGTGACTTTCAGAGCGCATGCCATTAATTTGCATATGCCTTAGGCCTGACAGTTGTTTTCACTCAAACTCTACATAAAGAAAAATGATTGGATAAATTAGTGGATACGATACGGGTTCAGCACTGTACCTTTTTGTCAGCACAGGTGAAGTGCCACGCAACGTCAGCACCAAAACACCGTCCTCCTGGAAAGGTACAGACATCTCACAGTGGGCTTCTCTATGTTAACCTAATTCCCATGCCAAACTACAATGTTCTCCATGCTGCTAAATAAAAGCAGAACTACACAGCTGTTCAGAAAGATACAGAGTTAACTATATACTGAATATCCGCCTTAAGTCAGTCTCAGGAAAAAAAAGCAGAGTTACAAACGCTCTCTGGTGCCTGTGAAACAAGTGGACATAATTTTTCCTGCCATCCTTTTTGTTCTCCAGGCATCGCCATATAATCCCTTCAAAGTCAAACTATCATTTTGCTCCATCTAACCTAATTAATCACCACTGGTCCTGGAAAGACTGCTGATATGGAATATTCTGCCATGGTAGTAAAGATTTAACTCCAGAGAGCCCCAGAGTTTTATAAACCATCTCTTTACGTCAGCAATACCTGAAGGCAGCCCTGTGGTCCCTCTGCGCCCTGCAACCGGTGGCACAGGCGTTAACACTGTAGATGCGGGCTTAACATTGAGAAATTCAGCAGTCCCTTCCATGGCACCAGGAAAACCATTTGTAGAGAGGTGGATGCGCAACCCCAGCATACCTGATTTTGCAGAGGTCCACATAGAATATATTTTAAATTTCTCCATTAAAAAAAATAGTTATTTCTAAAGATTAGAATTGTATAAAAATATGTTCATAATTAATCGAAAATATCCAAATAAGCAAACCGTAAACAAAAATAAAAGTGATGCGGATTAAATTCATGTAAAAGTTCTCCCTATTTTATCTTGGGTTTCATTTCATGTGTATAGTCTCTGGATGTTTTTAAGTGGGAAACATACTAAGGAAGGAGTAATTAGATGTACATAATCATCAGCCAGTCCATTATAAACTCAGTCTTTAAAAACAAGATATTACCTCCTGCGGTGCTAATGTTTTAAGATGGACACGACGGGGTCTCAGCTGTATTCTTGATGATCAGAGACACTCACAACCTAACTAGATTTAAAATAAAAATGGCAGTTTTTTCTTTGCAACAGCCTTAGAAAACAATTTTTAGTTAAGTACTAGATTACACATGGAATAGCGAGTACTTATTTCATCCAGTTCTACCTTAACTTGAGGTGAACTTTTAAGCATTTCCCATAACATAGAGTCTATACAAGGGCATATACGGAAGATAAACCATTTTATGTTTATTTTGTAACACCAACCAAAATTGGGGGTACCAATCCAAGACTCTCAAGAACGTGTACAAAGTTAGTATTTTAACCACTGCATCACAGCTCATATTACAATTTTAAGATGAATAGTCTCTTCTCCCTCTGCATTTATACTTGTACTATATATTTTCATTTGTACTAACAAATACGTTTCAAAAATATAACTAAACTTGTTCCATATGCATTCTTGTCATGATGATGTTCGAAAGTTAAATGGGTACTTAGGACAACTGCAATTCATTCATGCATTTTAAATGCCTCAGGGACAGATGAGGTCTTTTTTCCACTCCCCCTTACCTCCACCCTCCCAGCAAAATACTCAGAGCTGAGACAACTTCCAACTACACAGTCAGAAGCACATGTCTCCACGTTTGGACTTCCTTCAACAATCTGCTACAGCTGGCATGGTGAAGTTGATTACCAATTCATGAAATCCTGTGAGGTTGGTGGCTTGGTTTTGGTTTTGTTTCTTTTTTTATTTATTATTATTCTCCCAGAAGACTGCTGAATGCAGATATTAGACAAGTCATTAACCAGTTACATTCACTGCCCTCAACACAGTCACTTGCAACTAATTCCTTAAGAGCTTTTTTGAGCACGTAACAAGGGGCCAACACAGCCTATTGTACAAGATGCCATTGCCTGCTTATCAGACATCTGAATCCTCTATGATACAGGGAAACTTCTAAATGGAGCCTATACCAGCTGCTCCCCTGAAGGCAATAGCAGATGCTGGCATTGCATTCTCATTCCAACTGGTTTTCTCACAATGATCGTTGTCACGTAGATCCTTTTGCTTGTTGTCAGGAAAAATGAAGCTTATGTATCAGCAGCTTGCAGCATCTGCCTATGTAAGATCAGCAATCCTAGTGTTTGCAGTTCTTTTAAATGGTTGTAAAAGCTGGTTATAGTGTTCACACCCAAAAGGCAAAGGCTATTTTATCAACAGAGCAGACTGTTTGGTGCTCCACAAGTGTTCTAAAAAAACTGTGAGTTAGAAAAGATGGGGTAATCCTTTTGTTATTTTTCTTTTCATTAAATGATTCTAGTAATAGTCTTCATAGTTCTTAGGGTTCAGGCAATAAAGAATGGCACCCCCAAATGAAAATATAGTTGCACCCCAAGCCAGGCCATAGCCCCAGTTGAACTCATGGTATATTTTCAAGCTGACCGTTTCGATGAACTTGATTGGGTAAAGGACTAAGCTGCACACCTGAAGAACAACTGAAAGAGAAAAAAACCACATGTCAGAAGCAGCCTTAATTAATTTCTATAAAACAAGGAAAACATCACATAACTGAAATTCATATTTAAAATGCTCTTGGTGCATTTTTAGCTTGTAAGTACTGCTCTTTTTGAAAAAAAAATCACCTTCATTTCATTCACAGAGAACACATTCTTCCATATTCCCTCGTTAATGAACAAATGCTATTGCTATGGTATAATGACAATCCTTAGATGTCCATGAAATAAACAGTGAAAGCAATCTTTTCCCAATTCTTTTCTGTCTCTCCTTCGTATTTTAGTTTGCAGCCATTACTCCCTCCATAATAACAAAACTAAGATCACTTGTTCTACAGCTATTATAAGTCAAAACAAGAAGCAAGAATAAATGAATATTAAGAAATATAGCTCAGAATCAAATTGTTTACTTAGCCTAGAAATAATTCGTTGTAGTAGGTGATACATATTTATGTTCAGTAGAGACTCACTAAATTACATATTTCATATGCATTACTGTGTACTGTAATCAGAATTAATGATATTGTTACACAGAATACCAAGGAATCTATAAAGTCTGATCAGTCACTGAACTTCCAACTGGCAAAACATTGCCTTGTATTATGAATTTAGGGGGTGTGTCAGAAATGCTTCATGATGAAAAAAAGCTAATAAACCAGACCAAATCCAAGGCAGTAAAAAGCTTAAAAATCATTACTTTCTACAGCACTGTCTCTGAGAGCCAGATCTGCAGCCCGATCCACATGTCTGCAGCGGAATTCAGCAAATCTGTTAATTACTGTGCTACATCAAAAAAACCCCCACATACAGTAACCTGAAAAGGAAAACATACAGATGAAGAACCCCAATTTTCACAAGAAGGCTTCAGTTTCACTGGCATCTTTTAAATCCAGGCGCACTGTTAACAGAAAATTGGGACAACAGTTTCCAAGGTAAGGTGAAAATTACACTTGGTTTGAAGACGAGAACAAGCTGTATGATGTATTGATTCTTCAGGCCTCTTGTTCTGCCACCCACAAAAGACTAAACATCACCAGAATGTACAAAACATCCTTTCTGCCCCTCAGATATATGATCGACCTTACGGCAATGCTCCCTTCCAGCATTTAACCCTAGCAATTTTTGAAGACTTTGGCATGCGAGTGCCTCTGCAAACTACCCCAGCCTCTGATTCCAGGCAGGGTGAGCACATCCACACAGTTAAGCACGTGCTTAAGTATTCGCAGGCCTGAGACATACTCTGATGAAAGTTCAACGGTACGCAGTGTAATGCCATAATAACTACTTCCTTTAACATTGACTGGGTCATTTTTTAGTTTATTAGCTATTGTAAGAAGAACGAACACTATTTAGAGAATTGTTACGAAGCCAGAGCCAATATAAAATGCCAGCGGATAACAGAGAGGAAGACTACTTTGGGCTACAGAAGCCCTTCTGAAATTACACTGAGAAATTACAGGAAAATAAAATAAAGTTAACTATATTCTACTGCGTGAACATTTTGCACACTCCAAGTCTGTCATTTGCCTTTTCATTCTGACATGCACTCTGGTTGGGACTGGTATGGGGAGATGATTTCCAATGTTCATTACACCCTCGGTGATAACACTTTACAAAACACTAATTGGAAATTTCTCACCGCCCCCCCCCCCCCCCAGCCTACAGACTAGTCTTTGGACTCTTACTTGAGACTGATAACCTGAATAACGTTTGGATAATGGATTTTCTGATGTGGATACCAAAATCCACAGGATTTTTTTAATCCTGAAGTTATTGAAGTGTTACTTTGTGTTATTCCATTTTAATGTAATTTTTGTCCGCCAGCTCACAAAACACTCTGCAACACTGGAGAAATTTTGACAGGGTACACTAGGGGAAGCACCTACTCTTATGAAAAGATTATGCATTCCAATTCTGTATAACGAGAGCATCATTATACCCAAAACCACCTGAACATATGCTCAGCTTTCAGACACATCTTTAAGATCATCCAAAGTCAAAAAGGATTTCCTAAGATGAATGGAAATAAGCAAGTTTTTTAGTGGCTTCCTGAACTGGGGATGTGGCATCTGCTGAGTCAATACAGAAACTGCCTGTGTCAAGTGCCAACCAAGGAAGCTCTCCACCTTCCCTCCATCTAACATACGAAGTATGCTGAATTTTAATGTACAGATTGGACTTGTCAAAACAAAAACAGTGATTCTTTTGGAAGCAGAACATGTTGCTAAAGCAGCAACACCCACAACAGGTATTTTAGACATTTTTACAGCGAGGGTTCCTGCTTTTGCTACTACTGGTCCAGCTACACTGTTGTAAAACTCAAAGGAAGTGCTGGCAGCAACTAGCCAGTGGAAACAACCACACTGCGTAACACTGTCATCACTTTGCACTATTTTTGCCTCCCGTCACTGTTTCTCCCTGTAGAGTGGGAAGGGACCTGTTTAGGCTAGAAACAGCAGTTAGGGGAGTTATGAAAAATGACCAGTATGACCCCAAAAGACGTTAAAACCAATGCTTGCAACTACTGATCTGCTTCCGATGAATTTAAAGGAACTCTGTGCTATGTTGACCTATGTCAGGAAGGGTGTGTACTACCTGTCTTCAGAAGCGCTAGTCTTTTCCTGTAGAAAAAAAGGCTGCAAAAGAAATCTTAAAAAAAAATTTCCACTTCAAAATGCTACTCAAAAAAGACTAGTCATCTCAAACTAGACTATTCACTTTCAATTTAGACCCATTTTTATGAGTAGCAATACAATGCCTGCAAGACAATTGCCCAGGAAGAGGAATACTAGTTTTATTCTACTTACATGAAATATATGCAATTATATGTACTCACCATATTAAACACGCAGAAATCACAACAAATGCTTTAAAACTAGGAAAACACAATTTCAATCATCTTTGTTTCTTTGTTCAAATGTTTGACTATAAGAGTTTTGCTGTCAAAAAAACCCCTTATTGTGTGGCTTTCTAATTGGTCTACAATCAAAATGGTGTTGCTGGCTAGTAAGTTCTGTATTTCTGTTCTCCACACCATCCCTCCTGCTCATTCACATGAGTAAAGCACTTCCTTTAAGTATTCTCCAAATACTATCTGCTGTCATTTTTTTTACTCTCTCACCTGTAATACTTTCACTTAGCCACTGTTTCCCTAGCTTACATGCAAAAGCATCCTGTGAAATGTGTTAAAAGCTTACTAACCTCAACAGGTTATTCTTCTAAACATTGTTAAAATTGTTAAAACATAGCCCCAGAAGGCACACGCCTTTTAAATTACATTTTTTGTTTGCTTTTATGGACTTCCAACAATAACACCTTCTCTTTCTACCCCTAAATTAAGGCTCTGTTAGCAGTCAGTTATCTGGTAACCATATCATGAGACTCCTACATTGTCAAGTTTGTGAGTTTGTACTTTGAGGGTGCAGCTTTCAGGGCCAGTTTGGTTCATGAGCACTAAGACGCTCCCATCAAGTACATAAACTAGCGACCTCTACCAGATCAAAAATGCTGGGAAGAAGTGTAGGGGCCAAGGTGGGTCCACGCAAGAGTGTCCTGCAACTGCCTCTCTCTATGCTCCACGTTTTTCCATTACCTGAGGTATTCCTGTTCCTCTCCCCATTACACAGAGCTGACAGTACATATTTTAAACGCATTCACATCTGTTGATCACTTGCTGGATTATTCTCAGTATCTAGGCTGAATTACTTTTTTTGTCCTTTTGGTTTCTCGTCTCTTCCAGACCTAGTGAGTCAATCTTCTTCCTCACCTACAGAGTCACTAACTGAAACCTGAAGCTGAGAAAAAAAGAAAAATAAATCAAAATAAATCAAAACTAGAAGAAAAAAATGCCTGGAGCCAACTGTTCAGACTCTAAAGTGCCTGGAAACCATTTTTCCATTTTGTCCTTTCTCCCACATAGTGACGTTTTCTACCTGACACCCACACAGATCATTAAATGTCTCTGAGCAATGCATCCTATGTCCTTCTTCCAGATGCAGCTGGTAGACTCCTAACCAGAGTCATACAGAATATTTGGCAGATTCACAGGTCAGGGCAGGGTTTATCCTCAAAGATCTTCTGTGAAATCCACAGGTGAAGGTTTAAATCCATGGACAGTTGCATAAGGCACAAAGTCCACTGTGCTGCAATTTTAACTTTTCCCTCTTCAGTAGGGGATTCTTTCCATAATTACTTTAAGATACGCCAGTCCATATTCACCTCTAAAAATCACTGACAACAAAGAGAAAACCTGTAGGAAACGACACTAACAGTGTCAGCATCAAATCCCCAAAGGATTCTCCTCAGATTTGCCAGAAAATGTAGAAGAATGGGGCAGGCTGTCTTGGCCTCACCACCTCTCTACTTACATGCTTCAGGTCATGGCTATTTAAAATGCATGTGCACCCACACACAGAAGCAAAGGAAAGAGGTGAACACCACTCATGAGCTAAAGCACCAATATCATAGAATCATATAGAATCATAGCATAGTTTGGGTTGGAAGGGACCTTAAAAATCATCTAGTCCAACCCCCCTGCCATGGGCAAGGACACCTTCCACTAGACCAGGTTGCTCAAAGCCCCATCCAACCTGGCCTTGAACACTACCAGGGATGGGGCAGCCACAGCCTCTCTGGGCAACCTGTTCCAGTGCCTCACCACCCTCCCAGTAAAGAACTTCTTCCTTACATCTAATCTAAGTCTACCCTCTTTCAGTTTAAAGCCATTACCCCTTTCACTACATGCCCTTCCAAAAAGTCCCTCCCCATCTTTCCTGTAGGCCCCCTTTAGGTACTGGAAGGCTGCTATAAGGTCTCCCTGGAACCTTCTCTTCTCCAGACTGAACAACCCCAACTCTCTCAGCCTGTCTTCATCGGAGAGGTCTTCCAGCCCCCTGATCATTTTTGTGGCCCTCCTGTGGACTCGCTCCAACAGCTCCATGTCTTTCTGATGTTGGGGTCCCCAGAGCTGAAGGCAGTACTGCAGTGGGGTCTCACAAGAGCGGAGTAGAGAGGGAGAATCACCTCCCTTGACCTGCTGGCCACGCTTCTTTTGATGCAGCCCAGGATACGGTTGGCTTTCTGGGCTGCTATTGCACATTGCTGGCTCATATTCAGTTTTTCATCCACTAATACCCCCAAGTCCTCCTCTGCAGGGCTGCTCTCAATCCACTCATCTCCCGACCCATGTGCAGGACCTTGCACTTGGCCTTGTTGAACTTCGTGAGGTTGGCACAGGCCCACCTCTCAAGCCTGTCCAGGTCCCTCTGGATGGCATCCCTTCCCTCCAGCACGTCGACTGCGCCACACAGCTTGGTGCCGTCAGCAAACTTGCTGAGGGTCCACTCGACCCCAGGAAAATATATTTTTCCTTTTTGATGCAAGTAAGCATCAAACCCCCCTACCCCCAAACTTTTGCAGTAAAGACTAGAACTAATTTTATGCAGAGGAGAATAGATTAAACTTTAAGCTCAATAGCAGGATTTGGGGAAATTTTTTCTTGGAGAAAGTTGTTTATTTTTTTAGTACAAACTTAACTATATACTAAATGAGCAATATGGCAAGATAGGCAGTGTATGGCTGAATAATTGCTAAGTTACTACGCAATATTATGAGAAATTAAGTCAAAAGCCAAATAAGAAACCACTACAGAAATTCAATAATCCCATTTCCTTCAAAGTTAACTGCCCAGCATGCTTTATAACCTCCGAATTAATACTAAATTTTAAAATAATGGCACCAGGGCCTTTACTCATCCAACCAAGCAAGCAATGCGACACATAGAACAAAAAGATACAATTTCCGCTCAGGAAATCTGATCCTAGGCTGCATTCATTTCCTAAAAGCAAATGAAACATCACCTATCAGTATCTCTTGAGCAAATAAAAGTGCATCCTGACGCGCTGCGGCTCAGTCCAGGTACCATTATCAGCAGGGGGCAGCAGGAGCTTTCCCTGGAGCTTTGTTTCATCCCTGAATTCCCTGCAAATTCCTTGCTTTTTATCTTTTCATATCCTTGTAAAGTGGCTTTTTTTTTTTTTTTTTTTTTTAATACATCCTGAAGACTAGGTTCTGTTATCCTCTTCATTATGGGCTATCAGAAAGGGGCTTAAGCTGCTGGCTCTGATGCAGATATGAGTGACAGGATGAAGGCAAACCAGGATGAAGGTTTGGTGAATCTCAGGAGAAACAGAAACATCCGTGCTGACTAAGCCCCAAAACACCAGAATGTACAAAAAGGACATGATTTGATATTGTAATTACACCTCACTGGACCAGTCTTACAGACAATTCAGATTCATAGGTCTCCCTTAAGATTTTGTGATAGTTTGTATAAACTGTTCCATTTTCATGTTTTTAAAACCAAACAGGGACTACACTGTGACAGCTTGTTAAATTAATAACTAAGTAAGCAAGCAGACACAATGAAATTAATTCCTCATGGCACAGGGACATATATAAACACCTTGCAACCTAATCCTATTTATTTTCACACGTAGGGCTTCAAGGGTTCACATTCGGGCATTAATTTTCCTGTTTTAAAACTGTAAAAGGAAGAACATTAAAATAACAGAAATGGCTTTGCATGAAGAATAAAAACGGGGACATCAAGCAGCATAAAGTCACAGATTTAAAATGGTACTTTTGAGATTTATCCTCTGTAGTTTCCCCCACTGCATGTACTTCACAAAACAATAAATATAATGCAAATAAATAATTGTTTATGAAGAATAGTGCAACTGCAAAAATTATTAATGCTGTACAGAACCAGTATCCTGAAAAACCTCACCGGAGTTAACACAGAAGTAAACCAAATGCCTCTGAATTAGTATGCAGAACAAGGCATGTCTTCCTTCACAAAAGTGAAGCATCTCTCATGAAATTTTTGTGATGGTGCTCGTAATCTGCTTACCTGCAGCAAAGAGCATGACTGCAACCGGTCTGTAGAACCGCCTCCGAGATCCCACGCAGATAGAGATCAACCCAACCAGGAAAGCTATGAGAATAATGGCAGCACCACCCAACAGCAAAGCAAGAGTAGCTATCTGCCAGTCTAGGGGGAGAGAAAAAAAAAAAAAAAAAAAAGAGAGGGGGAAAAAAATAATACAATTTCAGTAAAACAAGCCCATAGACCTGACAGGAAGAGCAGAATATGAGGAACACAGAGGCTGCATCAAGTCTAGGGTAAATAAACAACTGTGCTTTGGATTTCTTTTCTCCTAATTAGCGAAACACCTTTATACAACAGATGCAACTCAGGAGCAAAGTGCCACAACCTCCCACATTTTTTCAAGGCTTAGTTGGCCACATTGGGATTTTGGCTAGAGTAAGACTGAATAATTTGGTCCCCTGGTTGTTGTCCAATTGAGAATGAGAAATTGAGGCTGGCTCAGGATTAGCTAGTGTGTTAGCTGACCCCAGTCTGTCATAACTTTCTCACAGAAGAAAGTCAAACCCGTGCTTGAGCTGATTAGGATGACATAGGAAGGGAAACGCAGAGAGGCTCATCATATACACCTGTCACTGGGGAATTACCAAGGCCACATAATATGAATAACAATAATAAGGTAAAGGAAGGAGATGCTCAAAGGGGAAAAAAAAATAATCAACACACACACAAAAAAAAAGGTGGAAGTCAAGCCCTTATAAAGAAAGTAACGATCATTAGATGCAGAACAAGTCAAATCTGAAGTCCATTTTAAAACGTCAGTTATCCTGAAGTGCCAGTTTTTCTTTTCTTTCCCCAACAGCAACTTCTGGATTTGGCCCAGTGTATTTCCCAGTTATTTTCATATACAATGGATGCAGTTATAAACATCCTTGCAGCCTTACATCACATAAAACAAAATCCATTTGCAAGCTGATGGCCATCAGGGGTCCATACAACATCCAAGATCTAACTTAAGAGCTTCTGTAGGATTTCAGAAAGGCACGGGCTTTGTGCTGTCTCTCTCTGTGAAAGAGTACATAAGACCTTGTCTCTCTCCAATAACGGGCATCAAGAAGAAGAATCAGATCACTATTTACTGTTTATCACTACTATTTAGTAGTTCAAGGAAGATGAGCCAAAATCAGCTTGTGGGAAAAGGACTTATGGATCCAATATATCTCTCATTACTTTGAAAATACTAGCAATCACATGATATTCAGAATAAAATGTCCAAATGCATTACACAGTTCAAAGAAAATAAGATTATTTCCAAAATAAATTTAGAGATCTTAAGGTTACTAAAATAGAACAAAACCCAAAAAAACACATTTTTTTTTTTAAAGAGCAAAAGTTAATGTTTTAAAAAACAGTACATCCAGTTTCAAGAGGGATCTAATCTGCTGAAGATACCGACAGTGCAGCTGTGGAGTTTAGGAATGGAAGGCTGGCAGCTATTATCACCAAAAAGCCTTCATATATTATACAGAAAAGGATGAAGGAGATTAAAAGAAGAAAGTGAATAGAAGAGCTATAAAAGCATTGCTAAAAAAGAAAGTTATTTTAAAGGTGTGTTTGTGCAAGTACACACATTTATTTTCATTCTTTTTAGAAATCCAGGCATGCTATTTACTAATACTTTAATTACTAAGTACTCAACCTTCCAAGCTATTTTACTCCTTGTTTTCTTACTGGACCAAAACCCAAGGCTGGGAACAATCTCTCATTCTCCTACCATCAGCATGCAATCTCTAATGTCAGTTTGCTGTGTGTCCCACTGCTTTACTATTAGTGGGATGGAAATATGATTTTAGTTACGGATGGGAACGTTATGAAGAGTGGGCTTTAACGTTGACATGATCCTTCAGAAACACCAAGTGGTTATTGTACTGATGATTTAGAAAGTATTCTTCCAATATCAGAGTGCATTACAGATATAAAATACAGAAATAAACAAACAAAATGGACCACTTTGGAACAACATGAAAGGAATCCTTGCACTAGAAAATTATACAGATACAAAGACTAGACACATAAATCCATATTGCCCCAAAGTTAAAAGCCATACAAAATTGATGAAATAAATCAAAGTGCCAGATGGGAAAACTCAGAAACTAAGATTCTTGAAAGCCACTACAAATAATAAAATATTAAATGTTATCTTTGCATTGATCAGATGCCAAAGTCTAATGCAAACGGAAGGTGTGTAACATTGGAGTAGCAACTAAATAGAAAAAAAGTTCAGTATCCTATTGCTTTCCAAAACCACATTGGCAAGACCACCAAACAAGTGAAAATAACTAAGGCAAAGAAGATATAAGTGTGGGGTTAGTATATAGTTTAACTTCCAGGACAGATATATGTATGGATTTTGGAAAGGTTAAAAAATAAACAAACTACCTTACTATAGTACTGGTGTGGGAGGTAAAAGGACAAATGAGTGTTGGAAGACACCTACACTCCCAACTAAAAAAGAACTGACTTAGTTAAACAAAATTAATTTCTCGAGAAAGAGATATGATGTTGACAGTAGGACAAAACCGAGACTCAAAGTTCCTCACTACTACCTGAGGATCAGGTATTGAACGTTGTGCTCTGGGACACAATGTCTGGAACTGCCTCTTTTTTTTAGCTCCAGCCTCCATTCACAGGAGCATACAATGCTACCAGCCTTTGCCTTGAGCTGCAGCCGAGAGGGTTTCTGGCTAAAGAACATCATGAAGGTCAGACATTATTGCACAAAGAATACTGGACTGCATTTTCCTCTACTGCCTACCATGGAAACTACATGTTTAAATCTCCTTGTCATCTTAGAAAAACCTTAACTTGCAATTCTGGAGGCCATTTGATCTGGTGACAAAATAACGCTTACGTTGGATTAAGGAAGTAAAATCTTCTGCATGGGCCTTCTACTTAACAGCAATTTTTTTTTTAAGAAAAAATCCAGGCCACTGGACTTTATACAAAAGAAAAGAAACATCCAAAGAAAACTGAATCACTGCCACTGAAGGAAGAACATCCTGTAAGTTAGATAGCTGCAACAATATAACCGCATACAGCAGTTTTCTACAATAAAAACCTGTAGTGTTCCTTGGGCTACCCAGGAGCGATTTATAACGCACAGCATCAAAATGGGAATAGCAGATTGCTCTGTTACATAGTGTTACTGGTACACAGAACATAAACATCATAAGCCTACTTTAGAGTATCCAAAATATGCTTGCGCCATTTCTAGGCACGCACCAATCTTGCAAATAAGTAACTATACTCGGTTCAGGAGCTTCAGCAGTTCAGTGAGACTGCTTGTTCTCATAGAGATAGAAACATGCATAAACATGAGCAAAATGGGACCATATAGATGATAATTATTAGTTTCCTGGATTCAAAACACAATTTGGTTACACTTTAAGAATGCACATCAGTATTTTTCAGTGTACATCACTACAGTTTATTTACACTACACTTCCACTATCTAAGAAAAATGTTAGGAACAAGTAAAATCACACTCCCACAAATCTTAATAAACTTTTAGATTTTAAAAAGCACTGTCATCTCACAGACATGCCCAAATTAAGTTGCTTTCTTGGTTTATAACTGTAGAGCCAACAGAAAGCATAACTTCAGATATTTTGAGTGTTCCATCATTTTAGACTATGTTACAAATTACACTGATAATACCACCTATCCCATCCAAACAACTAGAATTAACACATTTTTGACAATCGTTAAGTCACTTGAGACTGACTTCTTAAGAAAAGTTTCATTTAATGTATATTATTTTTTGGTCTGAAAATCCAAACATGTTTTTGTACTGCACAAGAAGTATCACAACGTCTATAACCATGGGAAATATATACTACAGTTCTGATGGTATGATAGTGTTTACATAACAATCTGCCTATTAGTTTAGGGATGTGGATTTCAATATTTGGAAATATATATAAATATGAACCTAGGTACTTAACACATATTTTCAAAACATATATGGTGTAAAATTCATTACAGTTACAATCTTCAATAAATAAATAAATAAATAAACAACCACCCCCCCAAGCCATGATGATAATGTTTCTTTTCAGTTAATTCCTCATATGTAAGTCAGTGCCTTTTTGTAAGGACAGCTTGGTCTCATTGGCAATTCTGCCTGTTTCTTAACGATACTGAAGCACAGTGTTAATGGCACACTGCAATGTGTGATTCTCCTCCCTTCTTCCCCCCAGATGAAATTACCTAAGGCTTTAAGCTGTATATTCATTTTTAACTAAGAGAAGCTCTCTCTGCTCTGTTTCTTGGACAAAATAATACTTCAGTGCTAGGATAAAACCCAGAAAAGCCACAAAAGAAGGAGAAAACATCTCAAAGTTCTGAAATGTTTATTTTAATAACTAGGTCATTTTTTAACACAAGAAAGAGCAATGCAAAAGGCTAGCATTGTCATAGATTTCATGTTTTCAGCAAGTTCCCCCCAAATTAAATCTTACCTACATTGTATTCTACAGTAAAAGGAGTGGTGGACATAAAAAAATACTGTGGAATATGTGAAACATTTTTATAGGGCTCTTTCAGATACCGCAAGTGAACTGAATTAATCTCTTAAGAAACAATCACATATTCCTTTCTTTTATATAATGGTTGTCCACCGAGTTCTCTCCTCATAGAGGCTGAAGTAAGAAAATGCATGCAGCTGTTACATGAGGAAGGTAAAGACTGACCACCTTCTAGCACTAAACAAAGCCTTGGTAAGAAACAAAACACAATAACACTCAAGTAAGTTTCTGATTCACTGAAAAGCTTCCACTTATCACGTACCTGCCCTCAGCCAATAAATATTCTTTTCTTAGAAATTGTAATATAGCATTTAAATTCAAGAATAATGAATTTGAAAGAACATGTCAAGTAAAGCATAGAAAGTGGAGGCACCCACGCATAAGAAATTAAATATAACCCACTGAATGTCATAACAATCAACTAAGATAAATAAGATAGCAAGAGATATTCCTAATTGCTTCATATTCAAAACTATTTCTAAGTTTATAAACACCCATCAATTTAGCCATCAAACAGACAACAAAAGTTTAAAAAGTGTAATGATTATATAATAACACAAAGGTAGAATCTAGTTTCTAGAAGTGCATTTGACACACGATCAGTAAGATCTCTTCTTTCTTCAGCACGATCAGGTGCACAGACTTCTGTGGAAGGCCAAGCTCTGTGGAATTCAGCAGAAATACCGAGGTAAAATAAGGACTGCAGCGGCCATTAAGTTCTCACATAAAATTATTCCATGGAGAAGTCAGTCCTTTGGAACTTCACCGGAGCCAAAATGATGGTTTTTAAGGAGCTGCTCAGACGAATTCTGCTCCGGATGAAGGGGATATTGGCTAAAGCTGGGAAACCCAGTGTTCATAAATGACTCAGTCCATACTCCTCTGCTCTTGTACAGCCAGCACAAGTACAGTCTTTTCAGACTCCGTAGCATACATTTCTGCACACCGCAGGGAGAAGCACTTTCTGGCAGGATCCATACCAAACTTCCAGTAAGTTGCTCTTACTGGAGCTTTCCACATTGGAGCCTTATACAAAAATCACAATAAATAAATAAATAGTTTCTGGTCATTGTCCATTTGTATAGTATGCTTATTACTGCCAGCTGCTGCACAGACATACTCTAGCTTTTACGTTTTCTTTTTATTTTAGGGATTGAGAATAAGATTTTTCTAAAGTATGAAAATGACTTCTGCGTGTGGATCCTCAAGTCACTTCGACACTTAAAAAGCGTTGCCAGAGCTGTGGGCACCAGCCAGCTGTGGCTGAATGCATAATTTCCTTAAGACAGAACTCAAACCCTCCACACCACGTCTTTCTTCTGAAAGCCATGAATTTGAACACGTGAAATAACTACGTGAGGTCACACGTATGTTAAAAAGCAGCTGTTTGTGGAAGAGACACAAGTATTCTCTACTACTTCTTCAACAGGAGATTTACGTACCGAGCGATTCCCTGAGAAATTGGTCTTCATCCACATGCAGCAGCATGAGGGACAAAGCCCTCAATAACCCAAGTCTTACACAACACAGGTGGGCTTAACAGTGAGGCTTTCTCACAGCTCTAATTCACCAGGATTTTGACAACACCCAAACAGAAATTTGAGCATTTTATGCTGGGTGCCAAAATCCATAAGTCCCTCCTAAGGATAATTCAGAGGCTCCACATAAGACATCAGCCACTTTCCATTTACTGTTTGAGACGCCTGGAGGATGATTTAGTGTTCCTGATGCTGAGTGGACAGTCATTTAGAGCCAGTCAAAGAAAGAGAGAACAAGCAGAGAGACATGTCCAAAAAACAGCTAACTGGAGCAAGCCCAGGTACGCCTGTGTCTTGCCAAGACGTGGAATGCTAACGGCTAATGATGGCAGCTGACTAACGAAGGAGGAAAGGCAGACGGCTCCTTAGCTGCAATACACCACGGGCTAGATGGCTTCTCAGAAACTGCAAGGTCTCTGCTTCCCAGCTCTGGCTCCAGACTTGAACCTCTGCTCCCATTTCACAGAAGAACTTCTTAACTGCTAGGGTAGACTGAAACTACTCTGCTCTTCTGTCTGCTGGAAAAAGCTAAGCGTGAGATCTATGGGGTCCATGAACAAATAGATATGAGGGAATCCAAACCTGAGCCTTGCTTTGAAGTGCCCCTTACCTAACTGCTCCCTTCCAACTTTCCGGTGCTGTTTCCGCACCTTTCCACCGACGTACAAAAATGCTGAGAGTTACTGTAAGGCAGCCCAGACTCAGGGCTCTCTCACCTTTGAGGGAAAACATCCTTAGCAGTCACCTACAGAGTTGCTTGACCTCCTCCTCCTTTTTCCTTTTCTCCACAGCAAGGTAACCACGATCAGTGGGGAAGAGGCCAGCTCCGTTCCAGACAAGGTAAGGGCCCGCTGGCAGGACGCTCTGGGCAGTGGGTGCTCTACCACCTACCCTGCTCAGGGAACGACGTGCTTGCTAAATCCAGAAAATAATTAGGCAACCATTGTGCAGACTCCGCTCACCTTTCAATGGCAAGCAGAGCTCCCCTGCCTTCCACCCAAAGATGCCACTGAGCGAGGAGGGCACAGTTTGGTTCCCAGAGAAGCGAGCAGCACTCAAAGCAGAAATGGTCTCAGTTTCTCAGGATGGAGTCTACAGCAGTTTTGCATAAAATACAGACTGCATTAATCTGCCTGCTGTCTCCGTTTCAGTTGCTGTGTTCATCAGACTATGTGTGGCCCCGAGACTGCTGGACTCGAACTTTCTGTGTGCTTCGACATCACCGCAAGTTTTATTTCTCCTCTCTACAGGAGATCAGGCTGAACAACAAAACCAATAAAAATATGGTAAACAACTCTGCTGTTGTGCAGAGGAGAGATTTTGCAAGACAACAAGATGGTTTTATGCCCGGGGGGGTTACAGATATATGAGCAACTTGAAACATAGCAGGTGCTTGCTCATCTGCCCACTGACACACATCTCTCCTGAAGATTAAAGCTTGCGTTCCTTATTTATACAAAATATATACACTTTGGGGAGGGTGTTGTACAGCTGCTGTGCCACGGCCTGCCTTTATTTCTAAAATCATGGAGTAAAATCCTTTAAATGCAGTGCATCTTCAAATAAAGAGTTAAATGGTGCCATTATATAGATCTTCATTTTATTGTTTAAGGGCAACATGCATTGCACATCACTTTTGCCAACAGAGGACTTCCAAGACAAGCACAGCATTACAGAAAATCATGTAATCTGTAATTCATTCACAGAATAGTACAGCATGTACTCAGGCATTTCGTCCATTGGATACACAGCATTCTTCTGAGATTAGCTCACTACTATGCCATTTTAATTACTGGATATTCATTCATTCATTCAATAAAAAAACAAAACGCACACACCCACAACTCCAAGAACCTCACAAAACCCTGGAAATCTTAGAATTATGTCATTAGGAGAGAAGTGTGGGAGATGTGTTACACAAGCTTTTCAAGAAAAGCTCACCTTTTCTGACCTCTTCTACATACACTATCACATTTTAGCAATCTGAAGAAGGAAGAAGTACGCTTCGCATTGGAACAGGAATATAATTATTTCCCACAGTTACCGATGTTCTTCAAGCAAACTGGCAATCTTTTGCAATTTTCAAAACTCATTCTATTGTTCCTTGAGAAAAACAATTAGCATTTAAAATAGTTCAAGGAGTACTTCCCATCAAAATGATGGCCTTTATGTTACAGAACTGGAACAAGGAAAAACACATGAAGCAATAGAGCTGGATAGACTTTACCCCACCTCCTGCTTGTTACCTTGAATCTTGTGTGGTCACAACTCAGTAACAGAGGCAAGGTTACTCTCTGCATGTTTCTAAATACAAAATCTCATCAAATATTTAAACCACTTCTAGTAGCCCTAACACAAGGAACATCTTTTAACTTACTGGTGCAAGACTTCTTTAATTAATAAACAAGACTTAAAGCAACAGGATACGTTACTGATTTTACAGTGGCAATGAACAACAGCAGTAACGACAACCCACTAAGGCTAGAAGTCTTCCTTCCCGCATTTTTAAAGAGTATTATCAACGATAAGGTGTATGGTGCTCTTGACCTGATCAGGTAATCTCACACAAACTTCATGTATTACACATAAATGTGCTGTAACCATGTCTCTTAGCCGGCTGGAGAAGGGTGTCTGAAAGGGTAGCCTCCATCATACTAAAAGATCCAGACTACTGAAGAGGAGTCTTAGATCTGCTGCTCCCACAGACCATGGCCTTGGGAAGTCTGAAGCTAAAGTAACTGGCCCATTTGTAAAAGAGGGAGCACACCTTAGAATATCCTATCTGGGACTACTGTGAGGGGTAGTTAACAAATTCAAGGCGTTTTGAACACACTGAAGGAGTCAGGTAGACATCAGGCATAAACTGAGTCTCAGTCACCACAGAATCACGGAATAATTTAGGTTGGGAAGGACCTCTGGAGGTCATCTAGTCCAGCTCCCCCCAGAAAGTAGGGCCAATCTCCAAGTCAGACTCAACTTCCAAGTTAGATCAGCTTGCTCAGGGTCTTAGATGCTGAGCTTGAAGTAGTATGGCTTTTGATTTTATATCCACCTTCAGATAAAGCGTTGGGGATGATTATTAAAGAGAGTAATATGCAAAATGATAGAGTACAGTTTTCAAAACCAGAAGGAATGTTTTATTAATTCCTCCTTATGTCATACAAGCCACTTTCTTCAGACTTAGAAAAATTACATTTGTTGTTCTTATGTTATTTTACAGCAAACTATCAGCCTTGCTGAGCTTTTTACAAATATGTATCAGCATCAACTCTGAGCAATGATCCAGATCTTCTAATGAGGAAGCTGCTTTTGAGCTAGTAATTTCCCCTTGGAACAACTCCTTAGATTCAAAACAAGCAGATACCATCCAAGACTATTGAGCCATGTCAATTCAGATATCTGCATCTAATGTATAATTAAGGTTAAACCCCTTCAAATGCTACTGAAAGAGCAGCCCCTGATGCTTTTCTTAAAATAAGAACACATTAGAACAGAATTGTGAGCATAAAACTAGACTCAAGTTGTTCTACTGCACTATGCTGTAGGTTAAGCTTACCTTTATGGCTTGTTCACCACTAAGTTTAAACATGTACCGAGACCCTGTTGCTCTTACTTCCTTGAGAATGTTTTGTCTTTCAAGCATTCATGGACAGTTCTTAACCAGTATAATATTCTTAAAGAAAACTGAATGTTGCGTGAACACATATACAGGTTAAGTAACAAAGCCATATACCCCCATTCACCAGAATGAATACAGTTAATCAACATGAAACCATTCAAACGTATTGTTATATAGGCTGTTTTCACAATAAACTGAAATGCTGCAAAGAAGCCGCTGTTTCCTATGAATAGCATACACATGTATTGAAAGCAAAATACACGATGTTTACCTGCAGAACAGATTCTATGGAACCATACATGTCTTCCACGTCATATTTGTGTATCTTTGATTTAAAGAACTATAATGGCTGCAGTCTATTGCACAAATTCAAATTTACTGTTATTAATTCTGCAGGAAGAAGGCGACTACCTGTCCAGGCACAGACAAACCAGGCAGTTGCACATCAGATGCATTTAATTTTAGGCGGATGCTGTGACAGAAATAAATATTCATACATAACTCTTAACTCTTGATAAATCTGTAAATGAACCATCACAAGTGACACATAATCCACTTCAAATGAGGTCCGAAAAAAAATTTTTTTTAAAGACACCAAAGGAACACTCCAAACCCTGTAAGTTTTTTTTTCAGTTTAGCACATGAGTTTAAAATACAGCTGACTTAAAGACAACTTGTGCATTAGCCAAGTTAAGCTTTGATCATAGAAAATAATTTTATGCCCAGACAGCTGGTGAAACTGTAAAGCAGCATTGCTGGATCTCAGGATTTTATCATGAAGCCTTCCATACTGGCAACTTTGTTAGTTTTTCAGCTCCTGAAGTTGCTATTAGTGGGAATTTTAGAATTTCATCAAGGGATGAGGGAGATGAGGGATATGCAAGAATACCTTCGTAGCTCCTGCAATTACAGGAAAAAAACTGAACAGGTGATTTACATAGACTCTAAAGACTAAAAAAGAAGAAAAGCAAATTAAGATGAGGTATTTTATAATCTTCAGGTTTCTAAAAATTAATCTGACTCACTACTTTACATACTTGAACCATCAATATTGTGAAGTACTTACACAACTTTCAAAGCAGTATGAGAGCAAAGGATTGCTTGCAAGCTATACAAAAAGCCCTCAAAACAGTGAATGAATGCAGGAACACACACACTAAGCACTAGCAACGCTCAAGGAAAACTGAGGGATTATTTCCTGCTGTAACAGCCAATGTAATCACGCTCTGTACATTTCCTTCTGCTCTCCACTAAGTTGCCCTTTTGATAGCAGTCAGGGGTCCTACATCTAATTACAACAAAGGTTTTTAATTAAACCTCGAATATGCTTTAACAGCTTCTGGCATGAGCTTGCCCTTGATGGTGCCACTTGAGGTGCTCTCCTTCAAGGGATGATGAAGTAAATCTCTTAAAACCATGGGTGAAGATGCCTTTTTCCTGTGCGTACTACTGCTTTTCACAGCTAGCTAGCTACAAAGCTGCTTGCAACGGTATCAAGCCAAAAGAGCTTTCCCTGTGGGAGCTCTCCCTGTGGGAGCTCTCCACTATCTCCAAAATATACTGCTTGCTAGATTCTTGAGGTAGGAGGAAAGCACACTGAAAATATTAAGGCAAGCACACAAAATGGTCTAAAAATTAGCCCAATCCAACTTGGTGAACTTACTGGGAGCATTCCTAGTGACTTTAAGGGGAATTGTAACACACTAGCAGAAGGCAAAGGCAGAACAGTACAGTTTCTCATATTTCAGGTCTCCTCAGAGTGCAGCATTGTGTGCCAAACATGAGGAAAGCGAAGGGTTTATTCCAGTCACCTCAAATAAAACAATCATTCACTTCTTCCCCAGTAGCTTGTGAAACCTGGCTCCACTAGACTGGAAAGTATCCGAGGAAAATGAGTAAAGCTCATTCAAGGAACTTGAATAAAACTGAACAGGCAGGAATTTTTGCACAGGATAGAAGAAAGCACCAGGAGAGGACAAATTTTCAACACACAGCATCTGACAAAACTACATTTCATTCCCGTCCATCCTCACCCATTCATCTTCCACCTTCTCATAAACAGGCAGGTGACCAATAAAGCAACGAGAGAGATTCGTGTCCTTTTATGCTATTCCATAAGCTGCCCTGCTTTTCTTAATGTTCCACTGTGTGTGTGTGTACACACGCATGCGTGGTGGGGAGATGGATCGAGGGGGGAGCCCAATAAAGTGTGTGTGGAGACGGGGCGGGGGGGGGGATCTGAAGCAGGTTCTCATTCAAGCCATCTGAAAAGTCTTTCTGCAGTCAAGGGGATACTATTTCAGGAGACAGGGAGAAGGGGCAAAGGATTCACGTTGCTAAGGAGACACGTACAAGCTGACATTCCTACATAAATTTCCATTTATACTGGGGAAGGAAAAGAAAGCTCTCCGAAGTTTGTGTAGATACCCTGGTAACTGATTGAAACCGACATTTCTTTACAATTGGTTTTGGCATCATATGATTCAAAACAAAACCCCAAACGACATTTGAACCCTCAAATATTACTCCACACAACGACAGAAAAAAAAACAAGCCCAGCAGCAAAGGAACCTGTGCAATTTCTACTCAAGCAGAGATCAGTTATTTCCCAGAACCTATACAAGGATTTCAGAGAAGCAAGGAAAAAGGAAAGCATCTAGAATATACAGTCAGCCCCTTGCCTTCTTTCCCATAACAAACATCTTGTGCCTGTACGATTTACCCAGCCGGAGAGCCCAGTGATCCAAATGGATGATTTAGCAATGCAAGCGTGTGTGTGGGGAAAACAGGGACAGGGAAGAAAACAGGGAGGGAGGGGGAGAAACAGGCTGGCTTCATTTTTCAGTGTTTCTGTTGGGACTCCAGAAGTTGCTATCAGGCATAAAGTAAATAAAACAACCCGTGAAAACCGAAACAATTGTGGTACTACAAAAGAATTTACTGAAAAATATTCAACAGGCAGCTTGTTTATATCACTCACAACCCGCTTTTTAAGTACTCCAAGCAATAGTGAAATGACATTTAAAAAAAAATAAAAAAATATATGACCAAAGACCTAGAAAGCTGAAGAACGAATGAGCATCAAGAAATCAAAGCAGGGAGTGTGGCAAGAAGGCAAAGGAGTACCGAAGACGATGGGAAGCTCAGTACCTGCTAGAGAAAGACACACACAAGCACAGGCAGGGGGATGGAGAGTCCAGGCATCCCCACTCGGGACAAAATAACACTCGGTTTGGGTTTAGGAAGCCCCAACTTTTCAAGACTAGTGACTTCGGGGGATGGGGACGCGCTGGGGAGGGTGCGGGGGGGTGCGATTATAGGATACTTGATCCCCAACAGCTTCTCACTCTATGAGAGCTGCCGCCACACGGAAAAATAACCGAAACTAGTCCAAACTCGGGATCTTTTTGTGAAAGCACCGTCAAAGGCGGACCCGAAACCAGCCGCCCCTCTGGCTCACAGAAGCCAACCTCACACACCTCTCCCGCACCCTCGGCGATCTCGCAGGCAGAGGGACGAGCCCAGCACGGACCCTCCGTGTCCGTGTGTCCCCCCTCCCGGCCCCCAGCAGGGGCTATTCACGGCCACAGACCCCCGATGGGGACGGACGAAGCGGCTCGGAGGGCGGGAGGACAAAGGTACCGGGGACTTTTCCCGGTGGCCGGAGCGGGGAGTAGGGGCGGCAGCGGGCGAGGAGGGGAGACCGGGCACGGCTCCGGTGCGGGGAAGGGGGGGACTGGGACACAGTCCCGGAGGAGGGTGAAGGGGAGGCGGCTGGGGGGGGCACCCAGGGCACTGGGGGGGGGTTAAGTCTCAGTGCCCGGGGTGCGGCCGAGGTGGTGGTGGGGGGATAAGGCAGCAAGGGGCGAAGGAGGGACGGGGCAGGGGCGGAGGGGAGCGAAGCCGGGGACACACACACACGACGCCCGTATCTCACCGCTGTGCAGCGTCGACTCGCAGAGCCAGCTGTCCAAGTTGCCGGGCTTGCGGCAGGACTCCCAGAGGGACAGGTAGTACTGGTGGTCCGCCGTCACCCAGGCGGGGCTCAGCACGGCTCCCAGGTCCAGGCACAACGCCAGGAAGATGCACACCAGCCCCACCAGCTTCAGCGGGGTCAGCACCGAGACGCGCACCTCCTCCATGCCGCTGCCGGCCGAAGCCATGGGGCCCGGGGGGGAGGAAGGAGGAGGAGAAGGACGACGCGCTGCCGCCGGCCCCGAGGGGAACAGGAGCGAGAGCCCAGCTCCGCGCAGAAGGGGCGGGAGGAGGGAGAAGCAGCGAGACCAGCGCTGACTAACGGCGGGGAGAGGCTTTCGCAGGCGGCGGGCAGCGCCGCTCCCTCCTCCTCCTCCTCCTCCTCCTCCTCCTCCTCCCTCGCCGCGCTCCCGCCCCGGTGTATCAGGTGCAGCAGCTCCCCCTAGTCCCCCCGCCGTCGCCCGGTCCGGTCCGTCCCGAC